>NC_060267.1:117702430-118069930 GCF_021613505.1 Equus quagga
ACACACACACACACACACACACACACACACACACACACACACACACATATAGTTCTTCTGTATCTCACAACCCTGATGTCACATATGGCCTTTGCGGACGGAGTATATTGTGTGTTGTTTAGTCTTGGAACTTCTTTTAAAGATAGGATGTCATTTACAATCTTCAGGCCATATGTTTACTTAGACTTAAGAAACACGGGCTAATCTTTTTCTATTTTGAGGAGTAATAAATTGAAAAGATAATTACATAATATGGTGCATAATGTAACTCTGGCTTGAGCCATATGTGTTTAATTTTAGAGAAACATGCGTGATGACAGGTTATGAAAGGATGAAACTATTTTAGTCTTTTTAAGGATTAGAAGCATGATTTTTTAAAAAAAATAAGTGTCCCTTATTCCTCCCCCACCCCACCCTGAAAAACAACCCAAAACACAAACCCAGTGAAAAATACCCTACTGAAAGCAATTTGTTTTTGTGGTGGCCACTGGCAAAGAAGATTCAAGTTAGAGGGCATATTATTTCCAAGCTCTTGTAAAATTAGATACAGGCTTCTGTGTGCTGAGGGGAATGGGTGGCATGTAGTTTCTAATGTGAGGGCAGAGTGGAGCTGCTAAATTTAAAATCAAGCAGGAATTTCTCATGTGAGTATTCAATTAGAAACACCACCAGTGATCTCTTTCCTTCTTGAACATGATAGCGTATCTGATATAAAACATTGTGGCGGGAGAAATGCAAGATCCTTTCTTTCCTTCCTTCTGCAAACATCTATGGAGCATCTTTTGTGCTCCAGCCACTATACTTGGTACCCAAGATGCAGAGTCAAATATAACACTCCCCATAAGAATATTTTAGCAAGCAGGAGCCTCAGGACCCTCTTTCAGGTCACCTTCAGAATGTGGCACTTTGCCCATGATCCTGGCCTGGAGGCAGATTGCCAGGTATGTCAGGCAGAATAATGCCAACTGAAGATGCCTACATCTTGACCCCTAGAACCTAGGAATATAATACGTTACATGGCAAAGGAGAATTAAATTTGCAGATGAAATTAAGGTTGCTAATCAGCTGACCTTGAATGTGAGGAGAATATCCTGGATTATCCCAGTGGACCCAATATAACCACAGGGTCCTTCAAGGTGGATGAGGGAGACTAAAGAGGTGACACAGTGAGAAAAGGAGTCTGCCCAATGTTGCTGGCTTTGAAAATGGAGGAAGGGGCCAAGTGCCAATGAATGTGGGCAGCCTCTAGAAGCTGGAAAAGGCAAGCTAGGAAATAGATTCTTTCTCCTCTAGAGCCTCCAGAAGGAACATAGCCCTGCCAATACCTTGATTTTAGGACAGCGAGACCCATTTTGGACTTCTGACCTCCAGAACTGTAAGACAATAAATGTGTATATTTTAAGCCGCTAAATTTGTGGTAATTTACTACAGCAACAAGACGGACCTCATGCATCAGAGAAGGGCCGCATGCCTGGTGTATGGTGCTGGGAGCAGTTGTTCTCAAACATGGCTGCACATTAGAGTCACCTGGAGAGCTCTAAACAGGCTGATGCCTGGGTCCTGGACCCCAGAAATTCCAGTTTAATTGGTCTGGAGGGTGCCCTGGACTTTGGAATTTTGCAAGATTTCTGAGTGACTCAGATGTGCAACCAGGTGGGTGGAACACTGGTTTAGGGTATAAGCTTTGGCATCAGACAAGCCTCGCTTCCTATTCAACATTCGCCCCGGGCCAGCTGGCTGTGTGAGCAAGCTTCAGTTGTGTTGGTTTTAGTTTCCCTATCTGGAACATGGGGATACTGTGAACTTCTACCTAGGGTTGTATGATCCTGAAATGTGAAAGGACGTGTGTCTCTCGCATGGTAGTTGTTCCATAAATCGTAGCTACGCCTTGACTATTCTTATGGTGATGATTTGGGCGCCCAGAGCTAGATCCCTTGTATTCACCAGTGTCTTCTGAGGTAGCTTCTGTATTACCCCCATTCCATGGACGACAGGGAGGATCAGAAAAGTTAAACAGCTCTTCCACAGTCACACAGGTAATAAATCCAGGATCCTGAACTTGAACTTGGGTCTCACTCTAACTTGGAGTTTGCCTGCTTGCGCCTGGGCAGACTGCCGTGTAAGACTTGCCAGGCAGATGTGTAGGAATGTGGGAGCTGGCAGCTGCATGCTCCTGAGGCACCTTTGGTGGCATTTCACAAACTATTACCAGTGTCAGTCCTTAGGCTGGGGGTGGCATTTTGTACCAGATTCCATCTCTGCACGATAAACCATATTGCCCTGTTGCCTGCCGTCAAGGAAAAGGAGGTTGAAAGCCACGGGAATGATGATTCTTAAGAGTTATAGGCTGTTTGCCTCTGTCTGCCGTTTAATCTAATCTCAGGTTCAGTTGATAGTATTGATTAGGTTCTTTTCAAAACCATATGTGGCCTATTGGGGCTTCTCTGTGTGGGGTGAAATGTTATTCTTCTCATACATAAGTTGAGAAGAAAAGGTGAAAGTATACAATTAATTTGCCTGCACTTTCTCGCAAATTGTATGCTGGATTTCTGTGAAATGCTGTATGGAACAATATTCCAAGCAAATTATTGTTATTTACCGTGACTTTTGCCTGCGTATTTAAAGTCAACAATTATGTTTCTTTTCTGTGCTTAATGCTTTGTACAACATTTTTAGAAACCTGGTCAAGTGTCACTAAGAAACCCTGTGCTTTGACCCTGTGATTCTGGGGAAACAAGTTAACAGTATCAGAAGTAACAACCAAGTTCTGTTTCCAGAAGAAATCACTCAACACATTGGGGTACCTCACCCATCCCTTCCTTTAAGGTCGTTAATTATCTGAGGCTATTGCCCTGAGTCTCATTTGTTTTAGAAAATATAACATTTTTTGTCATCATGGTGTTGATATTATTGAAAGCAAATAATAAAATTGAATTTGATCATCTTAAATTCTTTCTTCTTCACATAGCATCCATTTGGATGGGCAGTTTTGTCGTCTTGGGAATTCTGTCATTCCTTGGGTCCTTTAGAAAGGAAACTCTTGTAAAGGTGGGACATAGGTGTTCTTCTCTACTCCCAGTCCAAATCTTGAAATGTGCCCTCGTTTTTGTATCACCCTTACTTTATTCCCCATTTTGCAACCATCCACCTAAAGGCTTTCTGTGGTGAGCCACGTATTTTTTTTAAAGCTCTGTCTCCAGGTTGGAGGTCCAGGTGAGCCTTTGTTCTGTCAGGGGCTGGTAGTCCTTGCCCCAGCTGGAACTGAGAAGAGTAGCTTGTGGTCATTTCATCAGGCTGGGAGACATGCATAGGTCATGTGTGGACATGCTTGCCTTTTGTGATTTCGAAGAGTCCAAATTTATTATTATTTATTATTCCCAATTTCCAGATAATTTGGGTTATGATATTTCCACACACACAGAAACCTAAACTAAACTTTCTCTTTTGAGAAATGAATCTGACTGCTTATAAAATCTCTTGTCTAATGAACTGTATGCTTGACCAAGTGTATATAAAAAGACAGCGTAATTGACTAAGTGATTTTCAAACCATCTGCAGAATTAAATTGACGGGGGTGGGGGGGGGGCTGGAAAAAGAGCCCAAGACATGTAAAAGTTAGAGGAAAGTAGAAAGATTAGCCGTCACTTGTATTCCCTCTGCATTGAATGACGGTTGTTAATGTTTTGTCCTATTTGCTTGCAGATGTATTTAGAAGGAAGAGCACATTTCGGCTATAACCAAGATCCACTTTAAGCTTTCCTCTTCCTCTCCTCAGAAGCCAGTTCCATCAAGAATTTGGGGTACCTCATTCCATTCCATTGGATACATTTACTTACACAGCTAGCTGTTTTTGAGAGTTCTTATTTAGTTTATAAGTTTAGCATCAAACTATATTGTATCCTAACTACTTCAGGCTTTTTTATTCAACCCTGATTTTGAGAAAGATACAGTGTTCGTATGTATATGTCTAGCTCACCCTGCTAAAGGTCTACCTGGCATTTTGTCACTTGACGATGAATTGTGCGTCTTCATTCCGGTGTTGAAGGACATTTACAATCTTATTTTTACTGCAATAAACATCTTTGGCATGCCCAAGAGTTTCTTTAGAGTAAATACCCAGAAGTAGAATTACTAGGACAATTAATTGCATTTACTGAGGTGTACTGCTCCCCAGTTCAGAGCCTGCCACCACAGTGAGTTGAGAAAGACGTTAATGTGTCATTTCTTCCCTCGAGGAATCTCTAGTCTGGTGAGGAAGTGGAGGAGCATAACCGTCTGCAGAAGAACTGCGTCTTTCAACTGGACTGTATTGGTGCCCCCAAGAGGAGGTAATGGCCTGCCTAGGCCCCTAGTATCTTATAACAGACAATTCAAGTTGCATTGTGCCCATTCATTTCATCCATTTGAAGAGAGATGCCCACTACATGGATTGAATAGCAAGATCTTCCTCTTCTGTTACAGGTAGTAAAGTAGCTTAGAGAAGGAAGGTGTCAACCAGTTAATCCAGCAAGAGAGCGAAGATAGTTAGGGATGCCCAGCAAGAGTTGTCTTGCATGCAGGCCTGTTTTTGAGCTTTCTTCGCCATCACTTTCAAGAGGCTAACAGAACCCCAGAGAGGACTGTTTGAAGCAACGGCACACAAAAATAGGATTAAAAAAAAGAAAAATATAAGAATGAGAGGGAGGAAAAATTTCGGAGTGAATGAGGCTTTCACTGCTCCCTCTCATCCTGAGGTGTGATATGTAGATCTGTCCCGTGCTTAGGCCTGACAGCTTGTGGGGACAAGATGAATTTTTCAGTCAGTATGAGAAATGCTATCCACACCAACTGATCCCCTCCCCTGGCAGCTGCCTCCCTCTCTATCTTTCATCATTCCTCTTGATCCATCAGCTAGAGAATGCTAGAAGGCATGAGAATGTAAGTTGCAAATAGGAATTGGTGCCTGTTTTCTATCTGGGTTTATTTTCAAAAACCTTTTTGAACTTTTGAACCGCTAGCACCCACGGGGCAACGTGCAGCGGAGTTGATAAATAAAGATAATGTTGATGTGAGTACAATTTCTTTCATATGTAACTAGAGAAGCATGTGAGTTCCAGATAAGCTTTTCTTAGAAAAAATAAAATTCTAAATGTCAGAGTTTTTTGGGTGGGGGTAGGAAGGACTCCAACACTAACAGACATCCTTAGACCTTAGACCGATTAAGAGAAAATCAAGTTGATAACATGTAGGTAAATTTGGCTGAAGGACCTTCTGTTTTCACTGAATTTAGACTTCCCTCCCTCTGTGTGTTCTCTTAAAGCTTCTGTTTATTATTGTAATTTTATTTTCTGTTTTTGTCTGTAATGGTCACTTTCTAATTCCTCCCCCAGTGTATTGAAAAATGGGGGTGTCTGCATCTTACACAAGGTGTCTCATGAATGTGGGAGTTTGTTCTTTTCTTAAAACTTCTGGAAAAAGAATTCAGCTTTTGTTACTTTTCAAGCATCTTTTGAAAATCTGAGGTTTTATAGTCAAATAAAAGTCAAAACATGAAGCAATAATTATATATAAATTAATGAAACTGAAGAAATCCGTGCTTTATAAACACCCAATCCAGTTAAGTATCTGGTTTTTAGATTGTTTATTGAAATTTTGAAATAAATGATTTCATTGCATTTGTGCGAGTCCTGGGTTGAATCAGCCCACTGATGATATCAACAGGGTTTACCCCAATATTGGAGACATAAGCAGAATATATTGCTTGCTTGCCAAAAAAAGTTTTTTAAAAAAATGAATTCAACTTCAGACCCTCCCAGGAATACATACACTGCCAAGTGCAAGGTGAAAACTGAAAGCTTACATAAAAAAGAAAAATTCCATTTCTGGAAATAATGTTATAATTGTTAACGTTAGAGTAATTAGATTTGGCACCAGAAAGTTTTAACTTTTTGTCGCTGTGTCTACATCTTAATTACCTTTGGATTAACAGATTGATATAGAACATAGTAGGCATTTACTGGACATTTGTTGAATTAACAAACAGGGACATTTTTAAGCGACTTATTCCAAGTGCATCTCATGTAGAGATTTCACAGTAAAATGGAGGTTTGTGAGAAGTGTGGAGGTCAAAGTGGCTGATTGAAGTTATATAGAAAGTGATTTTGCTCTCGCTAAAGTTTGACCACGTTGCTTTCTGATTCATTTTACTTACATGTCTTAGGCGTATGCACTTCAAAGGTGGAGATGTGGTGAGAGAAGACATTTCCTCATGGTCCATCTCCGGAGGCTGTAGGATACGGAAGGTTTTATCCCCTGCCCCTTTCTTGCCCCCAGTTGTCACCAGAGTTTCAATCTACCTGGATGTTAGAGCTGCAGTCTACGCAGAATCAGGCATTTGATTTTTATTGACTTTGGAGAAATGCACAGGGTTTTAGAACTTTAGGAATACCCAAATAGTTACTTATTTTGAAACCTGCTGGAATTTCTTATTACTAAATTGCACGATGGGAGGTGATGGGAAGCGAGATAAATGACACCTTTTCTTGAATCTCTGTTTTGTAGTTTTTTTCTTCACTGCTTGGAGTCCTAGAGAATGTATCACGTTGTGAAGTTGTCTTACCCCTGTAGGAATATGTATGTCTACATATGCACACACACACGCGTGTATATACCCACACATATGTACTAAAATGTATACATATGGGCGTACACATGCACAATATATGGTTGTGAAATTTTCTAACCCAAGATAACTCAAATTTCTTTCCTAACACAAAATGTCACTTTTACGAAAAGTTGAAAAATAAATATTATAATCAGCGAGGCATCACAAATAACTTTTAGGTCTAAATCAAGCTATTAAATGCTTTTTTATTTTTAAGTAGATAGGGGAATAAAATAGCTGCATAGTTCATAAAGCGGTGTGCCATTACTGCCTGCTGTGCCCAAGAATTATGCCAGCTTTTTACACTCATGAAGTAAAAGCGGATTAGAACTGTGATCAATGTATTATCCTATATTTCTTATTGTGCATTATATTTCCTTTTTGAGCACCTTTGTAGACTAAATGGCTACTAATGACATAATTACAATTGTTTGTCACCACCATAATGCGTGATTTCCGATCTCATCATGAAGATGTAAGTTAGATAAAGGAGGAGTTTTGGCAGGAAGACAAAGTGCAGTGATTTATTAAAGGCCAGATGTGGTTGTTAAAAGCTTTTCTACAGAAGGCTCAATTGAGCGATGTGAAATAGGAACGAAATCGCTCTGCACACCCAGTGCGTGGTTCTTGGTGTGAGTGACATAGTTGCTCATGGAAGCATGACAAATGAGCCACATGTTTTATTGTTGTGTACAAATTTTATGTTGGAATTTAAACAGGGTGAGAAAGGTTCACATTAGCTTATACCAGCAAAGTAGGTGTTTAAAGGAAACTAATGAGACTAAAGTGCTGGCGATATTTTCAATTTGCTTAGTGCCTCATAGCAAGAACTGAAATATCTTACGTTTCTGTCAAGTATCAAAGAGGGAAAATCCCAGCACTGTTAAAAAGGGGAGAGAGAGAGGTTAATATGAGAATTCAAAGAAATCAGAAGCAAGTGAAGACAAGATATTGCTTAAGCACTGTTGACATACATATTGCACACACAGACTTGACATATATACAATCAGATTAGATAGATGCTTCTAAGGAAGAGGCACAATTTCTGGTTTTAGTGTTATTTGCACACACAAAGCTCTGTTAAAATAATGTTAAGACCCTGGAGTGGTAGAAGCTATGAATGGTTTGAAGAGTGTTTTCAAGCTTTTGAAGGAGGAAAGAAACAAAAAAGAAGAAAATGATTGTATTGTAAAGCCATTTTTCCGGTCAGAAGGTAGTAATCTGTTTCTCCTTTCCTTCTGTACTTCCTTCCCTCCCTTTCTCTTCCTCTTCCTCTCTCTCCTTTCTCTCTCCATTCTTCCTTCACTTCTCTGCACAATTTTCTATGGAGGAGAGTTACACTGTAGGATTAGGTCTGCGTAGTATGGAACCTGGAACTATAGTGGACATGAGAACTTCCCTGTCTTTTCCAGGGTGGATAGAAAAATTACTTTAAATATTATAAGTTGAAGGCCTAGAGTTTTGTGGATTAACTCTGTGAAGCCAGCAAGAACTTTGGGGTGAGGGGGGGGGTTGTTCATAATACTGTGACCTGCCTTATTCTTTCAGTGGAAAATACAAGGTCCTCCTCTTGTTTGCTCTCATGGTACTGCAGACTTGATGGCTCTCGTAGGTTTACCAGACTTTGTGATTACCTGTGTATTTGTAATGTTACTTGCTTACTGTTTATTCCCCTGTGACCCATCTGTCAGTTCCACAAAGGCAGGGATTGTGTGACTAGGCCTATCACGTTACCTGACACACAGTGTGCTTTCGGGAAGTATTTGGAGAGTGAATCGAAAGAACTGCATGGACAGCAGCCTACATTCAGGATATCACTTGGAGAACACTAGCTAATCCATCCAGATCAAACTTTCCCAAACTATAAATACTTCCCCATATAATTAATGGAGCAGTTTAGATGACTCTCTGCCATCCCCTTAATTTAAAGTTTGGAGCTTCAGAATCCAGTTAGATCCCATCCCTTCCAAATTAATTTTTGCCTCCCAGGCACTCATCATGCAATTCCAGGGACTGCCACTTGAGGGCTCATACCCGACCCGTAGACAATTGAAAGACTAAAGTCAGAAAAATACCATGCTTTCTCCACCCCTTGACTCTGTCTCTTCCATTTAAAATATATATGTTCTTTATGACTCATATATTGAACCTTATAAAGAGATGAATAAAACTGAAATGCAGGGAGTAACGTTTCAAAGAAATAAAACACCTAGAACCAGGGCTGCCTTCATGGGCGTGAGGCCTGCGCAGTGGCCCAGAGCTCCATGCTCAGAAGGGCCCTGCGCTTGGTTTAATGCTCTGCTGTCGCCATCTTGAAATTCTTAATGATTTTGAACAAGGGCTCGCAAATTTTCCTTTTGCACTGGCCCCACAAATTATGTGGTTGGTCCTGCCCGTAAGTATGTGTTCTTTCTGTCATTGTAATCACACGTGACTTTTCAGTTCCTGACTTTCCTTACCCTGCCAGAATTTGTGTTCCTTGAAGCTGGCTTGCCTCTGGCCTGATCTTACCTGACCAAGGCTCCTGAGAGGTTTATTGAGTGCTTGTAGGAAGCCTGTCCTCATGGGACACAAGCTTATGGGCTAAGAGCTTTGGTTTTGACTCAGACTTCTAGGTTCAAATCCTGACTCTGTAATGGGCAAGTTACTTGCACTCACCAGGCCCGGTTTCCTCATCTACAAAAAG
The DNA here is from genome assembly GCF_021613505.1 of Equus quagga. NCBI lineage: Eukaryota > Metazoa > Chordata > Mammalia > Perissodactyla > Equidae > Equus > Equus quagga. Next base: position 117,711,760 of record NC_060267.1, read on the forward strand.
GCGATGATAATAGTGTGCCTACCTTCTTGTCTTGAGGTGAGGGTTAAGTGTGTAGAACACACTTCCCAGGTACGTGGCTCAGGGTGAGCACTCAGTCACTGCTACGTATTGTTGCAGCCATTGGGCATCACACTTGCTTACACCTGACAGTTACTGAGCTTCCTGCTCTTTGTGGTTCTTGCTCCATTGAAGTTGCAGGATTCTCACCATGCTTTGATGCTGTCATGTGCCAGCGCTCAAGGTTCTGTGCAGCCTGGTACCAGAGTTCAAGTGAAGGCTTGACTCAAAGGCCTGGCGACTCCCTCTCCTCTCTGCTGCCTCCTTCATGTGGAATAATTCATAACACGGAAAGGACTGGTATAACTAAACCCAGCATTTCGTAACCCATTTCTGTTTCCCAGTGGTTCGAAGATGTCTCTTACTCAGTCTATTGTTAGAGGAACCAAACTCTTCTGCAGAGCATTTAAAACACCTTTTGAAGCAGCCGAAGCCCCTCCCCCATTCATACAGGGAATGTGCCAAACATTGACCGGATCAAAGGGACTTGTGTCCTTGGGGAGGGAGGACACATTATTGGGGGACTGATAGGGTGTGGGACATGATCCATTCATTATCTAACGAATATCTGTTAAAGACTTTCTGTGTCCCAGGCAGTGTTGTAGGTCCTGGAATGTAGCTGTTCACAGTGCCACCAAGAACCTTTCTTATTCTAGTCGGGGACGGATATCAGACAACGAAGAACTGTAATCAGACAGAGAAAAGTGCTGTGCAGAGACGTACGACAGGGTGATGAAGAAGAGTGCCTCTGGGCTGCTTCAGACAAGGGAGCCAGGGAAGGCCTCTCAGAGGAGGTGACGTTTGAGCTGAGGTCTGAATGGCAAGAGGGAGGCAGCCGGGAGAAAGTTGGAGGATAAACACTCTAGAGTTAGGAACAACCAGTGCTCAGACCCTGAGGTGCTGTGAACTTCGTGGGTTTGAGGCACAGAAAGAAGACCAGTGTGTCTGGAATGAGGTGCGCGAGATGAAGAGGGGAGATGAATTGAGCAGGAGAATTAGCTGGGGCCTGATCCTTAGACTTCATAAGCCAGAGTCATGTGATCCCTCAGTGCCATTGCTCTAGCTATTGTTTCTGAGCTAGAAGGGAACTGGGAATCTGTTAAGTCATAAGCTGAATAATTCAATCAGTAAAGCCATCTCCTGGTATTAACAAGGGGGAAATGGGTGATTTTACCTGGATTCATCCACTTCAGTTCTCTAATTAAGAGGCGTAATACTGAAAGGAGCACTGGAATTAGAGTCCCAAGACAAGTCTCAACTCTACTGGGACAAGCTGTTCGTTTGTCTGATGACTTATTTCATCCATAAGACTGCTAATGCCTTTAACGCAAGGTTGGTATAATGATGAAGCGACTTAGGGCTTGTGGCAACTACTTGATAAAGGCAAAATCATATGCAAATATTATGTAGCTATTATTCTTGAGAATCCTTTAGTTGATCACCTTACCTACTAAAATATCTAATTTTCTTAATTATGAAGAATACATTGTTTCTATCCATTAAAGAGACATTATATTACTTATAGAGAAAGCTAGCAAATAATGCATGATGGATATAGTTAACTTATTCCTTAAATGGTTTCCAAGTCCTGGTTCACAGTCATAGGTAACTGTTTGAACTTCGTTTTTAAAGTCTCCTGGATTTCTTGTCTTTTAGCTGGACTGACTTTGAAATATGGGAAAGCTTAAAAAGAAGGGTTAACTGTTGGTTTTAAAGCCTTATCTTTAAAGAGGACTCACAATAGTTCTTATAAGACAGAAGTCCTGTACCTCAGAAATAACTGCTGATTGCCTCGGATTTGGGCTTCTTAGGATGTGAGCAATTTACACACTGTTCTTTGGGAGCTGGTAATTCTTGTGGAAATTTGGTCTACACAATTGACGTTTTTGACGTAGGAGTTCGTTTTTGTCTCCATCCGCATCTCAGAATCTCTGGCTCTGCCCAGCAGGACATCTGTATGTGTCAAAGAATCAGATAGGATAACAGATTCCATCGGTCCGGTTCTCCAAGATTGGTTTTCAGGAGCCATGTTACTGGCCCCAGGGAATCTGAATTTCAAAATCTTACATTTCTTTGATTTCATAGACACCCCTTGGAAAGATTATCTCAGATTACTGGAAGACTTTATTGTTAGGTTTTAGAGAATTTTGCATTCTGCTTAGAAATCATTTTCGAGTTTTATTAGAACATTTACTAGCAATGGCGCTAATTATTTTAAATATGACCCTAGAAATGAGCTATGTCAGCTTGAAAAGATGATTTTTAACAGAATTTGGTTTTAAAGACAGGTTTTATAGACATTATAGTAATACCATTGTTATCTAATTAGCATCCACTGTGCAAATGTACGTGGTATTAGAGAGGCAAGTATACATAAAATTATAAATTGTGACATTTTATGAGTTTTTTTTTATCATGAGTCTTCTACAGTCATCATTACTTAACAGTGTGAAATGTGCCTTAGACATTACATCATGTAAAGACCAGGAGACAAAAAAACTGAGGATCAATTTTTGATTATAATAAAGTTTTAGTATGAGGCATTTCTGAATATGTGTCATGAATATGAGTCATGATTTTCACACCAAACCTGACCTATTATGATTATGTTTCAACTTCAAGGGGTTTTCAGTATTTAAATTCTAAACCTAATTCTAAGGTTTCATAATGATTCACATTCAAATCTACTTTTATGTTTTATAATTAAATAAGAAAATATTGCTTATACCTACATTTTTACTATTCTTGGACATATTATAATTATTTCTTTAATTTCACCAATAAAATAGCCCATTTCTTCATTAGTGAATTACAAGGCTATCTCAATAAAAAAAATTAGTTTGAATGTGGCTTGCCATCTCAGATAGTCATTTCAGTTTGGAATTTTCTCACTTCTTTCATTAGTTCTTTTTGTAAAATGTGAAGATACTTTCTAGGTAAATTAATCCCTTCTTAGCGGTAAAATAACTTCCTTTTTGGAAAGAGTTATTAGAGTCTTATTCTTTATAATCTTAAATACCACTTATGTTAGAGTGAACAATACACGAAAAAATTACACTAGTTAAAAGAAGAATGATTACGACCTAGGCCAAGTACATCGCAATTATGTGCTCATGGAAAACTGAGCTTTCTACTGGGAAAAGCGTGATATAGATGCCCGTGAAATTTCCAAAGTTTAAGTATTTTTGTAAATTAGGTTGTTCCTAGTTAAACAGGTGGCTTTAAAGGCTGGTTTCACTGTTGTTTTAATCATAGTTTAGTTACCATGGAGAAATATGCAAGTTAGCATTTATACACAGAAGTGAAATTTATGCTGCATAGATAATAGCCTAAATTTAGCTTGACTTAAGTTTACCACTTCCTTTTTTTTTCAACAAAAAAGAATAATAATATATCACATATATCCATTAACAAGTTAATTTCTTTAAACGCTACTGTTATATTTTTAGAGGATTTCTTTTCTTAAGCATCAACGGACACTTCTGTCACTGTGACTTCTTCCAGTGCTGAGCATAATATAACATATTACATTTGATTTGCTCTAATTGTGTCACCCTTAGGTTTAATAAAAGACTTTGCCACGTTTAAAATCAGGCATGTGGTGAAAAACTAATATTTGGACACGTTGCATCTCATTGGGTTTTGTAAAGGACTATCATTTTATACTGAAATTCTTCAGAAAATGCACAAGGGTGGTAGGAACAGTCTGACTTCAGAGCCCAACACTAGTTCTGATGACCATTTGGATATATTATCTAAGAGAAATTCTGAGAGAAGGTCTTTCTGATGTATCGTTTCGATCTTAATGTCCTCTTAGCTGGGTAATAGATTTTTCACCCTGAATTAAGAGCTTCGTTTCTGTGGAATCCAGCAACCGGGCGCTGCCTTGCCTGCCATTCGCTTTACCCAGCACCTCAGAGCGAAGGCTAAGTTTTCAAGGACAAACGTAGTAAGTGTCCTGATCCAACATGAGGTCCCCCAGCACGGAGAGAGAGCAGCAGATCCCTTTCAACACCAGCTGTTCTCACAGATATAGATTGCTGCAGTGAAATTTTCTTAATATAATTCAGGAAGCTCTAGAGAATTCTCCAAAACAACTGTGCCAACAAGGAAAATGTTGAATTTTTCATCAGCTGCCCAATGCTGAGAGTTAGTGGGCAATCCGTTCATTCATGACCAGATGTTCAGTGTGGTAACGCTCCGCAGTTAACTTGAACCCTGTGGCCTGTTTACCACTGGCTGCAAGGACATTGGCAGCAAGCTGGCATTGGAGAATTGAGGCCTGCACAAGCAAAAGACAGACGTGTGTGTCTGTGGCTTCCTGGTTTTCACCAGCGACTAGACAAGGTAGGGAGTGATGAAAGAAAGGGACGACATCACATCAATCATTTTGGAGGCAAGGAGTCTTTGCTATAGGATTGTGTCATGGGGGAACAGTTGGCAAATTCTTACATTCCTTTTTATTTGGGAAGAAAGACGGTCTTTGTTTAGTTGGACAGATTTTTTCAACCTGTGTCTAAACCATCAAACTTTTTGTGGTGGGGGCAGTAAGCGTGGGTGGTTAAGACAGTGAGAAAAATGTTTCTAATTTTAAACTAGAGGAAGTCAATAAAGTTGACTCTTAATATTGAAACTTTACTAGGTCCAATCTGGAATTGGAAATGTGTGATATTTTTGCCCTTTATTATTTATAATATGATTTATTTATAATATAATACTTTATTATTATAGGTGGGAGACATTTAGATCTTCCATTCATACAGATTCATCGTTTCCTTCATATACATGTTTTGAGCCCATGACATTTTTGTGAGCTGTTTTAAGTGATAGTGTTTGGGGAAAGGAAGGACTAGGTTAGAGTAGGGGTTTTTGAAGAAACAGTATGATTTTCTACCTTGAGAAGGATTCTTCCTTAAATTGATTAACTGTGTTTGATTCTGGGAGTGCAGCATGCCAGGCACGAGGAGGCAGAATTTCCTAACATACAGCCTGTCTCAGATGCAGGGCTCTTTTCCTCCCACCTCCATGGCACTGCACAATAATTTTTTTTATTGTGTTAAAATATACATCACATGGAATTGACCATTTTAGCCAACTGCACAATAATTTTAACTTATTTTAAAGCGCTATGAACAAAGGAAAGAAAAAAGCCTTTCTTATTTTGCTGTTTTTAATTTGGGGCTTCTATGGTGCTGTCCCAACAAGAAGTTGGCCTGTTTGCTTGAATCTAGAATGGAAAGTCATCACGGAATAAACCTTTTGCTTTTTGGAGATTTGGGTTGTTTTCTCTTCCTGTAGAATTCTTGACTCCCCCTGGCACATCCTTAGTGACACCCATCCGTAGTGGAACAAACGAAACTTGGAGGGTCTTTGAGCAGCAGAACCCTTGCAGTAATGATGTTTGCTTTGGCAGAGCTTTCTGCCTTTGGTTTACAAGGTTGCAATGAGCACTTCCTTTGCATTTCCTGCTTACAGAGAAGGCGGGTTGCATGTTGCACCGAGATAGCGAAATCTGTCATTACTCCTTTTAAACTTGAACTTCACTGGTCCTTAGAATCATACCGAAGGAGTATGTGTTTCATTTGTCCGGATGATTCTTTTCCCTCCTTTTTCTGAAAGGTCCCTTGGCTTTGTTGGCTTGGAAAAAGAAGGTTGTGAATTAGAGCAGGTCCTGAGTTAGGCCTGCTGGGACCCAAGCAGAAGGCATGGCGTTGTTTTCTGGGATGCTAACTTGCTGATAGAAAAGCGAGAACCAGTTTACAGTAGCTCTGACACCACTGTTACCTTTCTTCAGTCCTCTCCAGCTGCTCCCAGCCCTTCGAATGCCTTCGCCGTGCACACAGTTTGTTCTTGGGTGTGAAAGCAAACAGTATTTGAGTTGGCAGCGACTTCTCTTTCAGTGGAGTTTGCTTGCCTCGGCAAGAAACCGCAGCATGAGCTCTCTGCTGCTGAAGGTTTCCACTGGCAGGATGGCCTTTTCCCACATTTCCTTGGTTTAAGGAAACAGACTTTTGAACTTTTTTTTTTTAAAGACAAAATGCCAACATTTAACAGCTGGAGTTAGTATATAATTTATGGTTTTCACTTTATGCTCTTGTGGATGTATAAAAATTAAAAATCTGCAGTTATTGTTACATTATGCAAGTTTTTGCAAAAAGAGTGATTAAAAATAGACCCTCTGTTATGAGGAATTCAAGAAAGTCATTGTTACCCAAACAGGTATTCTCAATTATTCTATCTTTAATGGTTTTTAATTGTTATAATTTACTCATATTCTATTACATGTCTCAGAGGAGATGCTTCTGAAAGCTCTTTGTTTTTCCTTTGAGGAACAAGTAGGAGTTTGTTCATTTGAACCTCTTCAGCTTTTTTTTTTAATCTTATTTTATTTTTTATTTTTTTACCTGTCAGTGTGTTAATCCTCACTTTAGGTAACCCTTCTTGTCATAGCGGTTCTGTCTGGAGAATCTTAATGGTAACAGCAAAGCAGTCTGAGGTCTGCTACCTGTCAAGGTGATAGTCGTTGTCAGTGGGAACTCATGCGCCTCTCGTGGAAGTTATCCAGGCCTTTGTTACACCACAGAGCCTACCTTTTAGGCAAGCTTCAGTTTTCTTACATTTCCTTTAGGTGAACCTTATATCCACACCTTACAGATTTAGCATGTATATTCCTCCTTGGCTGGACACCTTGCTGAATTGGTAATATATCAGAATTAGGAAACGAATACAGTCAACCAATAAAAAAGTGACAGAATGTTGCCTCAAGATGGGTAGTATTTGTGTATTTTTGTCTTATCAATACATAGAGACTGGAGGGATTTTTTTGTTATTTCTTTTTCTGTTGATAGAGATGAAGATTCTAAGAACCTTTGTTAACGTCCCCAAAAGCCACACCTTTAATTAAAAACTGTCTGTAGCATATTTGTTTTCCTGATTTCTCAGAAAATAAAATAGGAAGTGAAAAGAACATTCTACTTGGTACAGCGTGTGGCTGTAAAGATCATTCGATCTACACGTTAGATTTAGGGTCAGAACATTAGCTGTGATGAATAACAGGGGACAAAATTTTTCTTTTCTTTCAAGGATAGTGGCAGTTAATCATTTTTATCTGCCCGCCTTGTAGACTTGATTAGATTTATTATGTATGCCGCATGTTTATGGCATTTTTATTATATGTTGTTAATTTGTTGTAACTGCCACCGCATTTTTTCCTTCTTCCCTTTTCTCCCCGGAGGACCCTTGAAAACAACCAAGTGTCGACTGTTACCTTGTGCTTTGGGAGACTTTATTTAATTTTTAATTTTAATAAAAGGCATAATAGTCTATCAGATAAAAAAAAATACCAGTGTTAGTTACAATGTGTATCTTACGTCGCATAAAAAGAAAATTTGCACTTGTGTTCTGTTGAATGCTTATGTATTTTGTTGTTGGAGAAGTGGTGCAAGTTCCGGGTGGATTTAGAGAATACACATTTATAAAAACATTTCACCTGAAACCTAGAAGGGAGAGCCGTCGAACGTGCGCTAAAGTGTGATTTTCTTTATTACTGGAAAGTCATCTGTGTCATTTTCAAATCACTGCTAGGTACGACAATTGGGACGTTTAACATTTAAGCTGCTTAAAAAGTCAGGCAGTTGAATGGTGCATTTTAGAACAACACATTCTTTTTTAGCTTACTAGCTCTCAGAATGGATATGGAATCTGTTAAATATAGAGGCAATTCTTTAAATAAGGCCGACAGTTAAAATTGGGAAGCAGGAGAATTAGATTGGAAATGATTTACGATGAGTCTACAGGACATTCAAAAAATAAAGTTAGAAAAGGAAATCCACTGGCTGTATTGGCTACATTACAACAGAGGATTTTTACTTTTCATCCCTTTTGAATTGGCTGGATATATAGGCAATGCATAGAAACAGACTTTCAGGCGGAAAAATTGACAGAATTTTTCTTTTTACTGTATGTTCTGGCTTTGGTTTGGTGTTGGCATTATATGCCTCTGACTACAACCAAGTCAGTTTCTTGTTTTGACAGTTACAAACTTTTTCAATAACAGAGAACCACCCATTCTCTTAAGAGCATTAAACGTTGAAATAAATAGAAGCTGGATTGAACAGCGGCTTTGTTTTCGTCGTGCAGCGTGAACATATGGGTCCTTAATAAATACCATTTGAAGATGACATGGGTGTGGTTATGGAGCTTATAATATGTAATAATCACAGATGCGTATGTCACTTTTAAGAATTGGTATACATTTGTTCATATCCACATTAAGAAGTTTATATATTTCTGTGGAGTAAACAATATGATTTCAGAGAGACAGATTACAGGCAATATTAAGTCATTTTGGTGTGAAGTGGTTTCACCGACAGCTAAGACTTGTTCTTATGTAGCTTATTAGAGCATCTAAAATCCTTAATTATTATGGGAAAAGAAACGAAATATAATTATAGATATTTTAGAAATAGAATCACTAATTGTTTCAGTTAGATCAATATTAAATTAACTGAGAAAAGTTGATATGTTTACTAACTAGTAGTAGAGGAGTTCAGGATGATAAAGTTATTAAAACATTTTGACTTTAGTGTTAAAAGAGATGCACGATGCCCCACGGTGTGCATGAAATGATCATTTGATGCCTCCGTCCTCTACCCCATTCACCATTTGTTCCTCCGTCCTCTACCCCATTCACCATTTGTTCCTCTGTCCTCTACCCCATTCACTGTTTATTCTTCCATCCTCTACCCCATTCCCCATTTATTCCTCTATCCTCTACCCCATTCACCATTTATGCAGCTGATAGCTCAGTCTGTGTTTAAAATTGCTGTAGGCAATTTTGAGAAAACAAAAGTTGATATTCAAATGCTGTCCTTGGAATAAAGTGTTAAGAGAAGTGAGATACTTCTTTACTCCATGGAGAACTGACTGCTTGCTGAAGATGCAAATGTTAGATGTTTGGTTTAGGGGAAGATAGATGGTTTTCTGGCTCAGTGGAACAGAGTGAATAAGCAACAAAGACCAAAAAGCTTGGTACTTGAGGAGAACAGTGAATCAGTCCCTTTGACTGGGACATAGCCTTTATAAAGGGGAAGAGAGAAAATGAGTTGCAAAGGTAGCTGCCATACATCTATGGAGGATTTTAAATTCAGGTTAAGAAGCAAGGAATTTATCCAGTAATATTAATATTAATTAATATTAATAATAGCAGATAACATTTGCTATGGGCAAGGTGCCAAGCATAGTGATTTACGGTTTATTATAAGCATCCAAGGAAGGGGGTACTGTTATTATCCATAGATTACTATAAGATGAGGAAATTGAGTCTTGGAAAGGATATGTGATCTTACCACAGGCTCAAAGTAGTGAGATGGAGCCATGATTTCAAATTGGCTCTGTGACTCAAGGACCGGCCTTTTGAAGATTCTGATTACACAGCCGGTGGGCATAGCCACGGTTTTTATGAGCACAGAAGTCTCTTGGTCAGAGCCAAGCTCTAGAATAGTTCATCTGTCATCATTTTATAGAATATAATGAGGAGCCCAAATTAGAGGAAATTGTGATGTTTCTGAAGAGCCACAATCAAAGTCTTCAGTGGGGTAGTTGAAGGGATTGGAAAGGCGACAATGGAGGGGCAAAAAACTCTTGAAGTTTCATTGGCTGGACTTGGCGTGAAAGTGATAGATGATTAGTGGAATCAGGTGGGTGTTCCCAGAAGAGGAGAGGGGGCAGACTGGGAAGCAACGAGCTGAGATTTGAATGTCGATTTAGGTGCACTTGTCAATTTCAGGCAGAATCTTTCTGGAAGATGATGAAACACACATTGAACATGAGATTGGGAAGGTAGTTGGGCTGGAGATGTGGATTTGAAGCTAAGGAAGTGAGTGTGGAGAGCAAGAGAGTACATTTAGTGAGTGGGGGAAGAAGAAAGAGTGGCTGGAGAAGGAGACTAGGAAATAAATCAGCCTTATGAGATAAAGAAAAATCTTTCTGCGCATTGAAGATGACAGATTTGTAGGCCATGCTTCAGACACATACCTATGCATATTCATTTTTGTATACATATTCATGTGCGTATTTATATATGTATCCCTATATACATTCATATGTATTACTGTGTGTATTTGTATATGTATCATGAGTATGCTCCGATCCCTTAAGCACACATAAGTATCCTTGGGAGCTTTTCCCACCTCAGCAAGTGGAGACAGGAAGGGTAGACCAGGTATCAGTCTCTCCTATGAACAGCTGACGGGGGAAGATTCTGCTCCCTGGTGCTGCATCTTGAGAGCAGTAGAAGGAAGATGGAGTTTACTTCTAGAGTGTGTGAGGTTCAGACCAACACACAGAATTTTATACCCCCAAAATGCATTCCAACACAGAAGCCTGGCTGCTTTAAATGCTATAGTAAATGCTAAATGATCTATAATAGGATTTTACAGAATTCAGCAAGATTACCATTATGTTGTGAAATATGGGCTAAGAGTGTGGTCAATAAACCTGTTAACTTTTCATTTGGGGTGATATTTTTCTCCTTTGGAAATCTAATTGTCTGCTGAAATGCAAATGGGAAGCTTATTGCTTTCATTGCTTTGGCCAATGAAGGATTACTGTTAAGAATTTTTTTACTTCCTTTCCCTGTGCTGCTTCTTAATTACTAATAAGGTTAACAATTCAGACTTCCAGGTCTTTAATTTTTTTTTTCCAACTGCCGAAAAAATGCCGTGTTATTGCTAACGTTTGTTTTGTGTTACTGATTGGAGAATGAGATAGTGCCCTTTTTCTTTTCAAGATGCCGCTAAGTGATTTCCTTTCAGGGTTCTATAAAATGTCACCCTGACAGCAATTGCCTCCCATGTTAGTAAACTTAAGCTTCTACTTCTTGATTTCTTACATGGACGTTTACTGAAGGGTTGGAATGGTTTGGAACACCTTAAAAAAGCTTCAATGCCACCGGCTACTCATACTGCCAGTACTGTGAAATTCATGTGAGCCCTTTACAGATGGTGATATTCATTTTAAGAAAATAGATTTAACAAAATTCTGCAGGTCTTCACACCAGTATCAACTTGGGATATGGTTCATGTTTCTCCTGGGAGTCTCCAGTTGGCCACGTTACTGAGGGCTTTGTCATAATGGTTTGAGAAGTCATTTATCAACTGAGGTCACCCTGACTTTTGAGATTCTAATAAAATTGGCTTGAGCCTTTCTTTTATTCCCCATGGGAATTCCAATGAGACTTCCTGGAGGGTTCATTTTCATGATTGATTTTGGTTAAGGAACTCCAGATATTCTCTCTTGTCATTGAGATTCTCTTTTTCCCTCTCAGAGCTGGAAATTAGCTCCTCTCCATGATTTCCTTCCACACAACTCACATAGGGCGTTGAAGTTTGGGGAGTTTGAGGAGGTTTGCCTCAGAAAAATTCAGAAGCAAATGTTTGACAGCCTTGTTCATGAAATATATATCTGCCTGCTCTGTCTTTTGATAGCTTTTTCCCATAGATCATGACCTCCAAATGGCCTAACTTGTCCTTTCTTCTCTCTTCTTTCATCTTTCTTCTCACTTCTCATTTCTCTGCTTTCTGTTACCTACTCATATTTCTTAAAAACAGCAATTTAGTTTTCTCTTTCTGTTCACCATCTCCTTCCAGGCCGGCTTCCTGGGGGCCTCGTCTTCCACATTTCAAGCAGCATGTCAAGAAGCAACTGCTGACTGGTAAAATGATCGTCTTTTTACCTATACACATGCATAGACACCATTTCCTTTCTCCTCCCACTCCCTCTCCTTAAAATGCAGCAAAAACTGAGACTACTTTGCATAGAGAGATATATTAGGGTTTTATTCCAATTTTGGCCCTACCCGTCAAACTCCATTCTTTTCAACCACTCCCCTTTAATCAACCGAATAGGTTGTGTCTTGAGTTGCATAGAGGAGTTCAAAGTGCAGGCCATAACTACTAGGGTTTTCTCACTGATACTTTCTTACACTAGGCCAACCATCTGTCTCCTCTAAATCCTGGGGCAGAAAACCAGAATCTCAGCTTTACAAACACCTAGTTTATGGGAATATTTAATAGCGTTTTATTTGTTCCTTTGGTCATTTAATCTTCCTTGTAAAGTTTACCGCTTCGTGTGCCATTCTTAAAGCAGGTCTTCTGTGATAAAGAATTCTCTCCCCTCCCCTGGAAATTAAGGATGTTAATGAAATGGTTAAGTGTTGCCTTTTGATTCAGAGCTAGCTGAAAGCATTTGTGGTTAGTCAGCCACCTGGAGCTGGCTCCTCTCCTCATGTCACTTTACCATAATAATGTCAGCCAGCATGGCTATCTTATAATTAGATGAGGAACATCAGGCTATTTCCTGGTGTTGTTATCTTTCACAGTTTTCACAGTGACATGCCTGACCTGGGGATACAAAAGGTCTGAAAAATATTCACCAAGCTTGAAATGCACGCTTATTGTTATTTTACACGTTCTGATACCCTCATCTAAATGTATAAAATCTATTTGTCACCAGAACAGTGGTTCCCAATGCCTGAGGTCCCAGAATTCCAGGGCTTTTGGAAATCTAATCATAGAGTTTTTCAGTATTTAAGTTAGGGTGAATTTGGTTGTAAGCAACCGAAAGTCCAGTTCAGACAGGCGTAAACAGTGTCCCTGGCAAGTCCTTAGTAGGTAGACTGCCGGAGAGCCTTAATCCAGCTCTGTCTCTGCTCTGTTTTCCACCATGTTGGCTTGTCTTTAGACTGGCCCTCGTTGCTGTCGTAAGCAACTGCTGAGGTATAGATTTCCTTGTACATGCCGAGCAGAAGAGAAGAAAAGGGAATCTTTAGATTTCTAGAAAAATTCTTGAAACTCTAATTGAACTGGTTTTCAGCACATTCTACCCTCTTGATGGCCAGGGAGGTGGATATGTTAATCGGCATATCCTGGGTGATATTTTTCCATCTCTGGAGCTGGGGTGGAGTCAGCTTCCCCAGGACCCCATAGAACTCCCTAACTGTCAGTTGGTCCTATTGGGAGGGGTTTGGGGGAAAGGATGCTGCAGACACAGCTTCAAATGTTCTGTGGACCCAGCTTCAAATGTACACTTCATTGAGCTGTTTTGTATGTTTCAAAAGGCCTAAAGTTAATTCAGTCATTTGAATGATATAAGGCTTCTGGGGTTAACCCAAGTGTCAAGTTTCTTGGCTTTTAGCCATAAGTATTTCAGTCTGTGAGCTCTGATTGGCAATTTGGTAGATATTCTGTGTGAATTAATTAATACTTAATGAATAAGTATTAGTTGGTAGAATCTTCTGAAACTTAGTGTCTGTGTTGATGAGACTGCTTGGAATTTAATAGAAGTAGTTCATTGTGGTTAAAAAAAATTGAGAACCTCTTGTCTCAACCTTCTGAGTCCATAGCAGATGAAACTAATTGTAATTCACCTGAGACGATGACCAGTTACAATACTGTGCAGATGTGGAAAAAATGATATTAAGTTGTACTAGTCTTATTTCCAAAATGTAAAATTCAGCATTTCAAGTCTTTTTTTTTCGGATAAGGTAAGTTTTGGGTTTTACTAGCATGTTTTAAAACATTCATCATGTGGAAAGAAAAAGATGATAAATTTTAACACTGCTATGATAGTCTCTATGACTCTAGAGGAACCACCCAAAAACAGTTCTGTCTTGGGGGAAAAATGTTTAGTTGAAGGGCCACAGAAGAGATCCATATTCAGTAAGAGTAGGGAGAGGCAAAGACGATAATGTGAGTGTTTTACAAAAAGAACTTTCTGAAAAGAATATAGTCAAACTGTTGAGGAAACGCCATTGTTAAAGAGTAAACATTGTGCATGGCAAGTAATGAAGAGTGTAAAGTGTTGTCGATGGTAATGTGAGCCTACTTGAAGATACAGAAAGTCTTTCATGCTCAATGCATTTTGGAAACATTTCCATCAGAGTGGAGAAAGCTAAGGGAACTCAAGTCATACTGGATACCTTATCAGTGCAAAGTAATGTTTGCTGTTAAGTGTTTGGCCTAGACTCGTGCTGAGCCCCTTGGCCTTTTGCTATTGTTTTACCCAACTTACACAGCTTTGGTTGTTTTGGACTGACTGTCTCACCAACTGTCAGACTAGGAAATCTTGGCCAGCGCCTCTGGGTCTTTTGGATGTAAGATAAGAACCTGCTGCTCCCCGTGATCAGGCTGGCCACTCTGATGTTTTTGGGTAGCCTGCCTGACCTGTCCACTAGGGGTCCACATTTCAGACTCCAGTCTGACCTTAGAAGACAGATTACTACATCTGGATGTCTCATTTATGTAGTCTTTAGTTTTATATTCCAACCGCTCCCTGCCTGCACCCATCTTCTTGGTTTATTATTTTTCGAACTTTGCTGTTCTCAGGCATTCTTCATAATTTTGCTTATGTTTCTCCTGATTTTGATCTAAATACCACGTATATTTTATTTGGTTCTATTTCCCCTTAAGTCCCCTTGCTTGTTAGAATATAAATCAGTCTATTTAAAAAGGAGATTTTACATTATCCCTTAAAAGAAAATGTACTGTCAGTTGCCAGAGCTTGATGGTAACTGAAAATAAATACTAAGAAGGAAGAACGATGGTATACGCAGGAGTTGGCAGACTTTTTCTGTAAAGGGCCAGGTAGTAAATATTTTCGGCTTCACAGGCCATATGGTTTATGTTGCAACTACTCGCCTCCTCCGTTGTAACCCCAAATCAGCAAGAAACAATATGCAAATGAATGGGCATGGCTGTATCCCAATAAAACTTTATTTATGGACACGGAAATTTGATTTTCATGTTATTTTTTCATGTCACGAAACATTACTCTTCTTTTGATTTCCCCCCCAAGCATTTAAAAATATAAAATCCGTTCTTAGCTCATGGGCTCTACAAAAATCATCAGCAGGCCAGGTTTGGCCATGGACCATAATTTGCTGACCCCTAATGAAAACATCTCACTGTATACTGTGGCCTACTTCTCCCTAAGGTATTGAGCTGGAGAGATTCTCTCAGTGTTAAAAATAGACTTTAGCGTGTTTTACGTGTCAGACTAGCACCCAAATGAGGCTTTGTCCTTGACATAATTAGGAGGGTTGAAATGGAATTGGAGAAAGAACAGCTTTCTAAGTAATGCAATTAGGTGTAATTTGTTGTCATATCTACACCACCTAAAAATCCTAGTGGTTTAAGCGTAGAACTTTAGGAACTACTGCCTTTGTCTACTTGTCCTACCTAGTTGTTCTTCTAATCACTATATGGATAATGTGAAGACAGAGATACAAATAGCACATGAATGACGTGAGAGGCAGAAACAGGGAGAGTTTTCAATGTAGTAGCTAGAAACAGCCAACATGAGTGATGGAGGAGGAGGAGACGAAAGAATGGCTGTTTTTCATAAGGGAACAAATATCTGAAAGGAGGAAAGAAGAACTTCTGGACCAGAAGTTAGCAAAAACTTGAATATTTTGCCCACCAATGCATTACCCTCTCTCGTCTTTCTCATAGTAGGGTCCCATATGGTACTGCATATTACCCTCCCTCTGCCAATGGTAGCTTCTTTGTCATATCTATGTGTCATATCATTCTATTCTACAAGTTTCTGATGCTAATATTTCCTCTCCTCTGGCAAAAGGAACAAGGGGATAGTGTCTCTTTATCCAACCACTTTCTATCCCTTTGTGTTGGTTCATTCGATGATAAACCATGGATACAGGCTTTTTTTTTCTTGGCCTATATTGATACCATTTTGCGTATGATTTGGACAGGAATCCTTGAGTTATTTCTTTTTTTAAAATTATTTTTTGTTGCAGTAACATTGGATTATAACATTATGTAACTTTCAGGGGTACATTATAATGTATTTCGAATTCTATGTAGATTACATCATGTTCACCACCCAAAAACTAATTATAATCCATCATCACACACATGTGCCTAATCACTCCTTTCTTCCTCCGCTCTCCCCCCTTCCCCTATGGTAACCACCAATCCAATCTCTGTTGCTATGTGTTTGTCATTGTTTTTATCTTCTACTTGTGAGTGAAATCATATGGTATTTGACTTTCTCTCTCTGACTTATTTCACTTAGCTTAATACCCTCAAGTTCCATCCATTTTGTCACAAATGGCTGGATTTCATCGTTTCTTATGGCTGAGTAATATTGTGTTTTGTATGTATACCACATCTTCTTTATCCATTCGTCCCTTGATGGGCACGTAGGTTGCTTCCAAGTTTTGGCTATTGTGTATAATGCTACAGTGAACACAGGGGTGCATGTATCTATGCATTTGTGTTTTCAAGTTCTTTGGATAAATACCCAGCAGTGGGATAGCTGGATCATATGGTAGATCTATTCTTAATTTTCTGAGGATACTCCAAACTGCTTTCCATAGTGGCTGCACCAGTTTGCACTGCCACCAGCAGTGTACAAGGGTTCCCATCTCTCCACAGCCTCTCCAACATTTGTTGTTTCCTGTCTTGTTAATTATCGCCATTCTGACTGGATATCTCATTGTAATTTTGATTTGCATTTCGCTGATAGCTAATAATGTTGAACATCTTTTCGTGTGCCTGTTGGCCATCCGTATATCTTCTTTAGAGAAATCTCTGTTCAGATCTTTTGCCCATTTTTAAATTGTTGGTTTTTTGTTGTTGAGACGTATGAATTCTTTGTATATTTTGGATATTAACCCCTTATCTGATATATGGTTTGCAAATCTTTTCCCAATTGTTAGGTTGTCTTTTTGTTTTGTTGATGGTTTCCTTTGCTGTGCAGAAGCTTTTTAGTTTGATGTAGTCCCATTTGTTCATTTTTTCTTTTGTTTCCCTTGCCCGGTCAGACATGGTACTTGAAAGTATGCTGCTAAGACCGATGTCAAAGAGCGTACTGCCTATGTTTTCTTCTAGAAGTTTCATGGTGTTGGGTATTACATTCAAGTCTTTAATACATTTTGAGTTGATTTTTGTGTATGGTGTAAGATAATGGTCTACTTTCATTCTTTTGCATGTGGCTGTCCAGTTTTCCCAACACTGTTTATTGAAGTGACTCTCCTTTCTCCATCGTATGCTCTTGGCTCCTGTGTTGAAAATTTGCTGTCCAAAATGTGTGGGTTTATTTCTGGGCTCTCGATTCTGTTCCATTGATCTGTGTGTCTGTTTCTGTGCCAGTCCCATGCTGTTTTGGTTACTAGGGCTTTGTAGTATATTTTGAAATCAGGGAGTATGATACCTCCAGCTTTGTTCTTTTTTCTCAGGAATCCTTTGGCTATTCGGTCTTTTGTTGTTTCATATAAATTTTAGGATTCTCTTTTCTATTTCTGTGAAAATTGTTGTTGGAACTTTGGTAGGGATTGCATTGAATCTATAGACTGCTTTAGGAAGTATGGATGTTTTAGCTATGTTAATTCCTCCAATCCAGGAGCACGGAATATCTTTCCATTTCTTTGTGTCTTCTTCGATTTCTTTCAACAATGTTTTATAGTTTTTGGTGTACAGATCTTTCACCTCTTTGGTTAATTAAGTTTATTCCTAGGTATTTTATTCTTTTTGTTGTAATTGTAAATGGGATGATATCCTTAATTTCTCTTTCTGCTACTTCATTGTTAGTGTACAGAAACGCAACTGATTTTTGTATGTTGATTTTGTATCCTGTGACTTGACTATATTCATTTATTATTTCTAAAAGTTTTTTAGTGGATTCTGTAGGGTTTTCTATATATAAAATCATGTCATCTGCAAAGAGTGACAGTTTCACTTCTTCTTTTTCAGTGTAGATCCCTTTTATTTCTTTTTCTTGCCTGATTGCTCTGGGTAGGACTTCCAATATTATGTTAAATAAGAGTGGTGAAAGTGGGTATCCTTGTCTGGTTCCTGTTCTTAGATAGCTTTCAGTTTTCCTCCATTGAGAATGATAATTTGTGGGTTTGTCACATATGGCCTTTATTATGTTGAGGTATTTTCCTTCTATACCCATTTTATTTGGAGTTTTTATCATAAATGGATGCTGTATCTTGTCAAATGCCTTCTCTGCATCTATTGAGATGATCATGTGATTTTTATTCTTCATTTTGTTAATGTCATGTGTCACGTTGGTAGATTTGTGGATGTTGAACCATCCCTTCATCCCTGGAATGAAACCCACTTGATCATGATGTATGATCTTTTTAATGTATTGTTGTATTCGATTTGCTAGTATTTTGTTCAGGATTTTTGCATCGATGTTCATCAGTGATGTTGGCCTGTAATTTTCTTTTTTTGTGTTGTCCTTGCCTGGTTTTGGTATCAGGATGATGTTGGCTTCGTAGAAGGAGTTAGGAAGCCTCCCCTCCTCTTCAATTTTTTGGAAGACTTTGAGAAGGATAGGTATTGTCTTCTTTGAATGTTTGGTAGAGTTTACCAGGGAATCCATCTGGTCCTGGACTTTTATTTTTGTTTTTTATTTTTTTTATTTTTTTAAGATTTTATTTTTTTTTCCTTTTTCTCCCCAGAGCCCCCCAATACATAGTTGTATATTCTTCGTTGTGGGTCCTTCTAGTTGTGGCATGTGGGACGCTGCCTCAGCGTGGCTTGATGAGCAGTGCCATGTCCCCACCCAGGATTCGAACCAACGAAACACTGGGCCGCCTGCAGCGGGGCGCGCGAACTCAGCCACTCAGCCACGGGGCCAGCCCCTGGACTTTTATTTTTTGGGAGGTTTTTGATTGCTGTTTCAGTCTCCTTACTGGTGATTGATCTATTCACATTCTCTACTTCTTCTTGGTCTAGTTTTGGAAGGTTGTATGATTCTAAGAATTTATCTATTTCTTCTAGATTATCCATTTTGTTGGTGTATAACTTTTCATGGTATTCTCTTATATGTTTTCTATTTCTGAAGTGTCTGTTGTAATCTCTCCTCTTTCATTTCTGATTTTATTTATTTGAGCCTTCTCTTTCTTTTTTCTTGATGAGTCTAACTAAGAGTTTGTCAATTTTGTTTATCTTTTCAAAGAACCACCTCTTGGTTTCATTAATTTTTTCTATGGTTTTTTAAGTCTCTATTTCATTTATTTCTGCTCTGATTTTTATTATTTCCTTCCTTCTACTGATTTTAGGCTTTCTTTGTTCTTCTTCTTCTAGTTCCTTTAGATGTGCCGTTACAGTGGTTATTTGGGATTTTTCTTTTTTGTCGAAGGCCTGAATTGCTATAAACTTCCCTCTTAGAACCACTTTTGCTATATCCCATAGATCCCGTGTTGTATTTTCATTTTCATTTGTCTCCAGGTATTTTTTGATTTCTCCTTTGATTTCGTCATTGACCCAGTCATTGTTCAGTAGCATTTTGTTTAATCTCCACATTTTTGTGGCTTTTCTGGTTTTCTTCCTGTAGTTGATTTCTAGTTTTATACCTTTGTGTTCAGAAAAGATGCATGGTATTATTTTGATCTTCTTAAATTTATTGAGACTTGTTTTGTGGCTTACTATGTGATCAGTCTTGGAGAATGTTCCATGTGCATTTGAAAAGAATGTATATTTTGTGGGTTTTGGATGGACTGTTCTATATATATCTTAGTCCGTCTGGTCAAATGTGTCGTTTAAGGCCAGTGTTTCCTTATTGATCTTCTGTTTGGTGTAAGTGGAGTGTTGAAGTCCCCTATTATTAATTGTGTTACTGTCTATTTCTCCTTTTATGTCTGTTATAGTTGCTTTATATATTTAGGTGCTCCTATGTTGGGGGCATAGATATTTACAAGTGTTGTATCTTCTTGTTGGATTGTTCCCTTTATCATTATGTGGTGCCCGTCTTTGTCTCTTGTTACAGTGTTGTTTTAAAGTGTGTTTTGTCTGATATAAGTATTGCTACCTCTGGTTTCTTTTCTTTGCCATTTGCATGGAGTGTCTTTTTCCATCCTTTCACTTTCAGTTTGTGAGTGTCTTTAGGTCTGAAGTGTGTCTCTTGTATGCAGCATATATATGAGTCTTGTTTTTTTCTCCATTTGGTTGCCCTGTGCCTTTTGATTGGAGCATTTAGTCCATTGACATTTAAAGTAGCTATTGATAAATATGTATTTATTGTCATTTTGTTACTTTCTTTTTCTGGGTGTTTTAGTAGTTCCTTCTCTGTTCCTTTCTTTTTCTGTTGCTCTCTTCTCTTGTGATTTGATGGCTTTCTATAGTAATATGTTTGATTTCTTTCCTCTTACTTATTTGTTTACTTATTATAGGTTTCTGGTTTGTGTTTACCATGAGGCTCCTATATAATATTCTATGTGTATAGCAATCTATATTGAGTTGATAGTCTCTTTAGCTTCACCTCTTTCTAAAACCTCTGCTTTTGTGTGTGTCTATCCATTACCCTCTTATCATTGGAATAGGTAATTTTAGACTTTTGTCTTTTAACCTTCATATTATCTTCATAGGTGATTGATCTGCTACCTCTACTATATTTTTATCTTTATCAGTGATTTTATTGCCTGGTTTTTTGTTTTTTTCTGTTTTTTTGATAATTTTCTTATCCCTCTTTGTGATCATCTCTTTGCCACTTGAATAAGTCCCTTCAGCATTTCTTGTAGAACTTGTTTTTTGGTGATAAACTCCTTTAATTTTTGCTTGTCTGGGAAGCTCTTTATCTCGCCTTGCATTCTGAATGATATCCTTGCTGGAATGAATATTCTTGGCTCTAGGTTTTTTCCTTTCAGCACTTTAAATATGTCGTGCCATTCTTTTCTAGCCTGTAGGGTTTCAGCTGAGAAGTCTGCTTCTAGCCTTATGGGCTTTCCTTTGTATGTCACTTGTTGCCTTTCTCTTGCCACTTTTAGGATTCTCTCTTTATCTTTAATTTTGGACATTTTAATTACAATGTGTCTTGGTGTGGGCTTCTTTGGGCTTATCCTCTCCGGAGCCCTCTGTGCTTCCTGTACTTGGATGTATGTTCCCTTCCTTACTTAGGTTAGGAAAGTTTTCAGCTAGTATTTCTTCAAATAGTTTCTCTGCCCCTTTGTCTCCCTCTTCTCCTTCAGGGACGCCTATAATACGAATGTTAGTGTGCTTGATATTGTCCCAGATTTGCCTTAGACTGTTCTCATTGTTTTTAATTCTTTTTTCTTTTATCTGTTCAGCTTGGGTGATTTCCTTTAGTCCTTTATCTAGCTCACTGATTTGTTCTTCTGTATCATCCACTCTGCTATTGAGTCCCTTTAGTGAATTTTACATTTCCAGTATTGAATTCTTCATGTCTGATTGGTTCTTTTTTATATTTTCCAATTCTTTGTTGACAATCTCACTGTATTCATACAGTCGTCTCACAACATCAGTCAGCATCCTTAGGAGTTTTTGTTTGGGATCTGGCCCGGTGGCGCAGCAGTTGTGTGCACGTTCCACTTTGGTGGCCTGGGGTTCACTGTTTCGGATCCTGGGTGCAGACATGGCACCACTTGGCACGCCATGCTGTGGTAAGCGTCCCACATATAAAGTAGAGGAAGACGGGCACGATGTTAGCTCAGGGCCAGTCTTCCTCAGCAAAAAGGAGGATTGGCAGCAGTTAGCTCAGGGCTAATCGTCCTCAAAAAAACAAAAAAAGAGTGTTTGTTTGAACTCTTTGTCAGGTAGATTGCTTATTTCTGTTTCATTTAGTTCTTTTTCTGGGGTTTTCTCCTGTTCCCTTGCTTGGAATGTATTCCTTTGTCTCCTCATTATGCTGCTTTCTCTGTGCTTATAACTATGTATTAGGTAAGTTGGCTATGTCTCCTGATCTTGGAGAAGATCAGGCTTTATGTATGAGATACCTTTTGAGGCCCAGCAGTGTGCTTCCCTCTCGTCACCAGTCCAAATGATCCAAGAATGACCCCTTTGTGAGCCATTTGTGTCCTTCTGCTGTGGCAGGGTTGCTCTTACTGCAGGGACCCAGGGAGTCTAGTCTTTCCCTCTGTGGCCAGCTGTTTGTAAATCTGGTTTGGGGAGCCCCATAGAGGCGGACACACTCACCTACCTGTAGAGAATCAAGGCACTCAGTCTATGCAGGCCAACAAGTAGCCTAAGGGCTTGTTTTTGGGTGGGGCTGGTCCCTAAGGTGGGCTGCCTGCCCTGGCTGAACTGTATTAAATCTGCACTCTAGTGGGTGTGGCAGACCCCAGGGCTAACAAACCAGGGGAAAAACTTCAATGGCGTCTGCCAGGATCTATGTCAACATGCCTGTACTAGGATGGCCACCACCAATGTCTCAGTCTCTGTAGAGGTCCCTCCTCTCACCGAGATGCACTCAGAGCCTACCAGGTAAGTCTCTTTTCACCAAAGGACTATCATCCTTCTCTCTGGTGATTTTAGGTTGTTGAGACAGGTGTATTAAGATAGGCAAAACCCCCACATCCTGGGGGAGCATTTGTATATGGCATTCATAGGGTAATAATTATTACTATAGCCTGAAAAATAACCAATGTTAGTGTTATCAGTACACAAAATGACTTTTATTTCAAAAGAACATTCTTAAAACAAAGTTGTTTTTTCAAGTTGCTTTGCTTTCCAGGATCAACACGAACCAGGAAACCTTATGCCAGGAGTATTAGCTGATATGTTCTAAAGTGTGATAGTATAGTTGTTAAGTAATTACCCAAGTTGAGAAAAGAGATCTGGTTTCAAATTCTGGCTAAGCTACTTAGTAACTTTGTGACCTTGAGAAAGTTATTTAATCTTTTTAAGCCTCAGTCTTCTCATTTGAAGATGGAGGTGAAAAAGCACCTACCTCACTGTAGGAATCGAAACGTTTCTAGTTTATCAGATGCTTTCAGGTTAAATAGCAATATGCAAAAATAGTTCTGAGCACAGTGCCTGGTATGTAAAAAATAATATTCCTTTTATGTGATATTTATTTACCAAATTAAATAATAAATATCTCAAATTATTATTGTTTTGCTGGATGCCTAAGCTGAAATTAAATAGTAGAGGACATTTAACTCTAGGAGTCAATGGCGCTTTAAATATCCATCTCACCTTTCCACATTTTTTTTAATTGAGGTCATAATAATTTATAACGTTGTGAAATTTCAGTTCTACATTATTATTTGTCAGTCACCATATATATGTGTGCCTTTACCCCTTTCGCCCACCCCTCAATCCCCTTCCCCTCTGGTAACCACTGTCTGTTCTCTTTGTCCATGTGTTTGTTTATCTTCCATGTATGAGTGAAATCTTATGGTGTTTGTCTTTCTCTGCCTGGCTTATTTCCCTTAACATAATACCCTCAAGGTCCACCCATGTTGTTGTAAATGGAACGATTTTGTCTTTTTTTGAGGAAGATTAGCCTTGAGCTAACTCCTGCCAATCCTCCTCTTTTTGCTGAGGAAGACTGGCCCTGAGCTAACATCTGTGCCCATCTTCCTCTACTTTCTATGTGGGATGCCTACCACAGCATGGTGTGCCAAGCAGTGCCATGTCCGCACCTGGGATCCAAACCTACGAACTCTGGGCCGCCAAAGCGGAACATGCGCAGCTAAGCGCTGCACCACTGGGCGGGCCCCTGAGTTTGTCTTTTTTTTTTATAGCTGAGTAGTAGTCTTTTTTTTTTAAAGATTGACACCTGAACTAACATCTGTTGCCAATTTTTTTTTTCTCTTCTCTCCAAAGCCCCGCAGTACGTAGTTATTTGTTCTAGTTGTAGATCCTTCTGGCTCTGCTATGTGGGACGCCACCTCAGCATGGCTTGATGAGCAGTGCTACGTCCACACCCAGGATCTGAATTGCTGAAACCCTGGGCCACCAAAGTGGAGTGCCTGAACTTAACTATTCAGCCACTGGACTGGCCCCTGAGTAGTATTCGTGTGTGTGTGTGTGTGTGTATGTATATGCATATACACCACATCTTCTTTATCCTTTCATCAGTTGATGGGCACTTGGGTTGCTTCCACATCTTAGCTATTGTGAATAATGCTGCAGTGAACATAGGAGTGCATAAATCTCTTTGAACTGTTGATTTCAAGTTCTTTGGATAAATACCCAGTAGTGGGATAGCTGGGTCATATGGTATGGTTTAAAATACTTTTCTCTTATGTAAAAAGGCAGTATGCATGAAGTTCATAATTTGGGTAACATCACATTAGTGAGTCTTTGTGGCCTACTGAACTCTCTTAAAGTTGCTTAAACCCAGGAAACATCGACTCACACCTAAACATCAGTTCAGTTGCACCTGCTCACCCATTCACCATTGAGTTTCTTCTCCAGTTTCTATTAATTTTGAGATTGAAAAAGGAGAAGAATCTATTCTGCATTTTGCTCACTTTCAAGTTTCTGTTGGTAAAAGATGAATAAATATGACATCTATCATTAGATTATTCTTTGTCTTCCCTTGTTTCTCTACCTGTCACCTTTTTTCAATTTCTTGCCTCAGCTTGTCATCTGGAGAATTGTATGTGACCTGTACAAGCCATCCTCCAGCTCCGTGGTTCTTGGAGTCTGTCTGAGAGATGAAAGAGGACCACAGTGTGATGCTATTGAATGGTCAAGAGGAAAAGGTTAAAAGAAAGTTAACCCAAGAACTTCTTTATGTAAAATTGGAAGTTGAAAGTAGTGGTAAGGTTTTCCTTGAGCCCTCTTTTGGGGTAAAGCAAATTCTAGACATAACTGACTACTTAAGCTTTTTTGGGTTTATAAGGTCACAAAGTCCTGGTTGGTATTTTCACTAAATGGCTAAGCCAGAATTTGGAACCAGGTCTTTTTTCCCCCAACTTGGGTGACTACTTAACAACCTGTGCTATCATATGCCTGGTCATTTTAAGGTATGAATTTTAAGACATGAGTCACAACTGTGAGTACTAAGGCGAACATATCATTCAAATGTTCTCTGTAAATTGATTCAGTAGGGTCAAGGGACATATTCATCTCATTCCAGGGAGAACAAATTGTTTCAGTACAGTAGCCTTTGGGAACTCAGCCATCCCAGTTAGCTGCTTCTTGTCCTTAGTTTACTTGTCTATAAGATGGAATTAATCTTACCTCAATAGTTTGTGTGAATCAGATGATAGAATTGATGTGAAATATTTCTGTGACATTTTGTACTGTTACCTAGCCCATCAGATGCCATCCACTGTGATCTTTGAAATAAGTGCTTGTGGAAATTTCATCCTCGGTAAATTCACCCAGTGAGCAGGAACAGTATTGGCATTCCTTTGTTATTTGGATGGTTCGTTCAGCAGTTGAGAAGCAGAAATTTTAGTTTGCAGTCCGTGAATCTTTCATCAGAACCCTGATACATGTCCCCCACTCCCTCCCCCATGCCTGCCATAATTAGATTCAGCATCCTTTCAAACTATGAGAGTAAAAGAAAAAAGTTCATTTTGAAAGTTGATGCTCCAGTGACACCACGTAATGTAAGGCCAAGGCAACTTTTACAGAATCCTTTTCCCTGCCAGGCCCCTTAGCCTTGTTTTTATCAGCAGCTAGAGCAAGTGGTTTCTTCATTCTTGTCCTTTTAATGATGTTATTATTATTTCCAAGTGTGAAATCTGAGTATTTTAGTTGGAGAAACCATTTCGTTTCTCACCATGTTTCAGTCTCGAATGTCTCCATGTACTTTTTATTCTTTACTTAGGGATACATCCAAGTTCTCAGATATAGAACATTTACGATTTAATTTTAGTATGATTAACTGATAACTCACTTGAAGGTGGCTTTTAGTTATTTCTCTCTAGATTTCTATATCTCCCAAGGTAAGATATGCTATACAAAAATGTTAAAACAAAACAAAAAACAAGTGTATTCATCATTAAATGACACTGAAATCATATACCATTTCTTTCCCATATCGCACTGTTTAGTCTGTCTGAATTCCAGCTGTTCCTTTACTCAGGCCAACATGTTGTGTCTCTCTCTGAATTTATCTGAGTGGAAGAATTAGGAGAAATGACCCTTAGGATTTTCTTCTCAGAGCGAGCTGTGAGGACCCCTGACTTGTTCCCCCCTTCTCCATGTGGGTATCAGGGAGCTCTTTTTTTGTTGTTTTTCCATGAACAAATTTAGAGAGAACCATTTTTCCCCAATCTGATACCTGTTGGATTCTTTTTCTCTCAGTCTTATGGGAGTTCTGGTTTAATTTCTGTGCGTATTTGACTCTTGATGTGGCTAGAGATTTTCTAAAGCAGATTAGCGAATTTTGCTTCAAAGAAAGGACCAGGTAGCCTTTTTGTTCAGCATGTTAACCTTTGAGTCAGAAAATGACCAATAGACAGGAATAAACTAGAGTAAAAGAATAATGAAGCCAACTTTGATACCATTTTCTCTCTGGTCAAAGAGTACCAGGGAATTTGCAGCTAGTTTATTTGCCTGTGGTGTAATTACTATCTCTAGCTCTTTAGAATTGGCAGGTAGGTAATGTTCCTGCCAGGTTATGATGCTTGAGGGCAGCCGTGTTACTTGAGTAATTATACAATAATAACTTTTCAGCTTTTTTCCACTTGCTGTAGTTTTGGGGTCCAGATACTCCTTGAGTTCATTTTTCTGGCTGCTGTCTGTTTTATAGAATGAGAATGCTAAGTAAAATACTTCCACAAGAGTCTCTTGTCTTAATAGTACATGTACAAAAATACTTCTGTGTTTTAGCGGAAGTTACTCCATTATAACCCTTTATGGATGCTCCTTGCTGAGAAAGCATTCTGGAAATGGATGTCAACCAAGGGAGATTCATTCATTCCATACGTTTTCTAATTTCAAAAAATGTACACCGTCAATATTTTTTCTTAATTGAACAGTTTGTCGAACAGACGGGTGCTTTAATTATGGTGGTCTAAATTTACACACATTGCAGTGGTATTTTGCTACATTAATTACCTTACTTGTCAAGAGTAACAGGTAATTACTACATCAACTCACCCTCCTGCAGAACACGGAAACATAACTTTATTTGAACAGTTACAATAAACTAGAGTGTAACCACCCCACACCTTAGCTTTTGAGAAAGGATGGCAGTTCGCACAGGATTTGTTTAATACTGAGCAGGGTAGAGGGGAGCTCACCTTTTTCTGTGTGTCTGTGCACCTAAGATGCAAGTCCAGAAACATTCATAGTCTCAGAGTGTGTATGGACTGGAAGGAACCTTTGAAATAATTGAATTCATTAAACCTTCTCCTTCTTATGTGTTTCAGAAAGGAGAGTGACTTTTCTAAAGCCACACAATAAGGAAATTAGTGTCCTAACCAGAATTGGCACCAATTTCACCTCACCAGGCTGCTAAAAAGCTTAGTGCATCTTAATGATTTTTAAAAAATAATTATAATTCAAAAATCATTTGATACAGTACACTTTGAATATTCATTCACGCCATCTCCCTCATTTGAACTTCTAACCAGTGTCTTGGCTGCCTTCAGAAGAGTATTTCTCCTATATTCTGTTGAACTGCCAGGTACAACTCTTGTCGTTTGGTCTCCTCTCCAGTGTACTAGTGTCAGCTTTTATGACAAGTTCTGTTAAAATTCTACTTTAACATGTTTTTCGTAAAGGCGTGAACATTTTGAGCATGATGATGCCCCTAGCAAAATTATGCAGCATTACCTCTCCTGGTTGCCATGGCGTAGAAAGAAAGGATTTTGTTAGCTTCTAGGTGTGGTGCGGAATATACACAATGACATAATAGGGGCCGACTACCTTAAAAGGCTTTGTCCCCTTTTTAGTCAAACACCTGTGACAAAATTACGAACTGTGGTTAACATACACTGCTTACAAGTGGTTTTTCAGAGTCGTCCAGGGTGGAGGAGCTCAGCTTGCAAAGAACTTTAGTACCTACTTTCTCCTTGCACCTGGCAGCAGGAGTGGGGTGGCATTAGAAAGAAGTTCAAGACGTCAAAGGTTACGGATCCGGCCTTGCAGAAATCATATGAAATGGCCTATAGAGGCCACAGTGCGCCTCTCGGGGGTGATCTGAGATGTATGAGGGAGGACCTCCTCCAGCCCTTGACCCCTTCAGTTTCTGATGCCTGGAATCCTGGCATAGACGCTTCATTCCTGTAACTTTCGTCTTGTCACGTGCCATTACAAATCACTCTGGGCTCTGTAACTCATTACATGATAGCTTATAGTTATTGGGTTTTTCTTTTTCCTTATTTTTTTAAAATTGAAGGATTGCATAGGATAACTTGGTTTAGTCGTTCATGCATCCAGCAACTATCGCTGTGAGGCAGCCATTGCACTGTATATGGCAAGGAGAGGGCTGCAGAGTGAAGGAGGAAACAGAACAGATCCCTGCTCTCGTGGAGTTTGCCTTCAAGTAGAGGGAGGCAGAGAGAGTAGACAGTGAGATGAAGGAGCAATCTATTTCCATATAATGAAAATGTGTGAAGGAAACAGTATACAGTGCATACCTTGGGCAGGCCACTTAGTCCGATTGGGGAAGGCGTCATGGAAGAAATGGCTTTGACTTCATTTCTAAAGGTTAAGAATGATCTCTGTGTACAAAGAGCTGGAGGAAAAGCTTTCCAGGCAGAGGCGATGAGGAGGGCCAAGCCTCAGAGTTAGGAGTAAAAATATGGTATGGGAGCAGAAAAGACCCGTGTGGCTAGAGGCAGTTAGCGGGATGGGCATGGGTGGGTGGGTGGGGATGATGTGGGAGAGGTTGGAGATGTAAGCAGGGCCCTGGGTAACAGGGCAAAGGGCTGGGTCTTATTCTGAGACTGATGGGAAGCCCTTGGAGGCAGCCACTCTGATTCAGGTGTCAGAATAAACTACGTGGACAGCTGCTGGCAAGTGGATTACACAGCTTCACGTATTGTCCTGAGAGTAGGCTTCCTTGGGAGAGAGGACAGGTCCTGGTCCCCTGAGGTTGGGCAAGGAACCCTGAAGAGCCCACGCCCGAGACAGACTGCCCTGGTGCTAGTTAGGAGCAGACTGTCTTCTAACTGGGGTGGCCTGCTATTGCACACTGATAGGGGGTTTGGAAGCAGAGCGCTTCAGAGCACAGTCCTCAAACTGTAGTGGCTGAACCTGCAGCAGCAGCAGCATCACCTGGGCGCTTGATACAAATGTAAATGTTCTGGCCTCACCTCAGCCTCTTAGTGAATCAGAAACTCTGGGGTTGGGGCCCAGCAATCCTGTTTTAACGAGTCTTCTGGGTGATTCTGATGAGCACGCGAGTTTGAGAACCCTTTATAAGATACTAGTGCTGCAAAGGACTTTCGAGTTCTCCAAACTCACTCTTCTCATTCTACAGATGAGGGGACCCAGTAACGAGCTGTGCTAAGGGGGATCCAGTGCAGGCGAGAACCTGGGTCTCTTGACCCTATTCTAGTGCTTTTTCTTCGTGGTGTATGGAATTAAAGAATAGACAAAACCCACTTTGTTTCTTTGGAGGGATAATTATGATATTTATAAAGGAGGAGATGGATGAATTTTTAAGAAGGAAGAGTGCTGTGGTCTGTGAACTGTGGCTGGCCTTGTATCCCTTGCTATTATTTTCTCAGATAATTTAGAAAAGCAATTTTAGTGTGAATAACCCACTCCTTTCTCCCTGTCAGTGGTAGAAAAACAAGTGTTTTGTCTTAAGTTACACCATCAAGACACTTAGCAGAGGGTAATAGCATTCTTTTATTTCTTTATTACTCAATATATTTGGCCTTGTTTTTGGTTTGGAAGTCTTTATATTCCCAAGTTGTTTTTAAAGTCATTGTAGAAGGCAGAGGATTGATTATTTTCAGGTCCAGTGCTTGTGCTTGCTCATGTCTGTTTTGACCAAGAGTGCCACTGGAGACTCTGCCACTGGAGAAGCCTGGGATTGCTCTGCTCACCCTCCACCCAGCCCCATCTACCTGGCTAAGTTCTACTTGCCTTTAATGTCTTAGGCTTACAGATCGTTTCTTCCACGAAGCCTTCTCTGACCTCTTGTGCTCAGGTCAAATCCGTGTGTTAATCATTCCCACATGCTTGTATTGGTGTTTCCCAGTAGGCTGTGGGCCTGATGAGGGCGGAGATCTCCTTTGTCTTAATTCCAAGCTTTACTCAGCTTCAAACACAGTGTCTGGCCCATAGTAAGTACTGAAAAAGTAACTATCAAGTAAATTCTTTCCCTCTTAACTGATTGTTTGTCACTCTCTTTATTAACAACTAGTTATTGGAAGACCTGATGGTGGGTCTTTTTTCTAAGAGGGGATACATGGGATTATTAAGACATGGTCCCATGAGATCAAGATGGGAGAAGTGGAGACAAAGCCAAAAATAAGTATTTATTTAAGGTAAATCATAGTGAAGGCTATAAGAAGGGGTCAACTATATTAGTCAAGATGTGTTGTGCTAGCTGCTATGACTAACAACCCACAGATTTTGGTAGCTTAACATAATAAAGGTACATGTCGAGTTCCCTTCATGTCAGTGCCTGTCCGTTGAACCTTCTCCATCCTGTATTTGCTGCAAGGAACATGGAGTCTCCACAGCTTTGGGGGAAGAGGAACAGGGAGCACGGTTGATTTTTTGTCATGCATGGAAGTGGTGCATCTTGCTTCTGCTCACATTGCATTGACCCGAAATCAGTCACATGGTCCAAAACTAAATACCAGAGAAAGGGGCAATGTAATTTTACTGTATGCCCAGAAAGAAGAAAATGAAATGTAATTCGTTACCAGGTGATCATCCCAAACAATACATTACTTTGGTTTTAACCACTGAGGTTTCATCAGAATGAAGCATAGCACCTCCTGTTTTTGTAACCTGCTCATCGATACATACCCTTGTTCTCCCAGAGATCAAAGAGAGTGATAGCACTTTGAGGCCCTTAATTTTTGCATGTCATGAGGAGGATGCCTTTTATTTAAATCCCAGCTGTGAGCCCATTTTCTTCTGGGATGAGCCAGCTGTAGCTTACATTCCTTCCAGCGTAAGGTGAAATTTTCCACCCTGAGTGGTGAATTTGTCTGACCATACACAGATTGGCTTTCACCTGGGGGGACCTATTTGTATTCTGCATTTGACCCTATTTTTCTCTTCTACCCCTGGAGTAGACAAGTTTAGAGAAAAGTATCCACTTGTGGTGAGGACTAACTAAACCTTTCCTACTTGCCATGGTTATGGGCTTGCAGAGGACCTCTGGGCGAACTCTTATGTCTTCAGGAGAAAACTGGAGCTACTTTTAAGACTTCAGTTTTTTGTGTACTACTAATCTCAGTTTATTTTTATCCAGAAGATATTTTTATCCAGAAAATTTTCATGACACATTACACAAGTGGAGGAAAGTATATAATAAAGTGTTTACTTTATGATGTCCAATTTTTAAAAAGAAAGATGTGTTCCTTCTCCCACTGTCTTGCTGACCATGGTGGTTCTCAGGAAAGGAGATGAAGTCTTCATCTGGTCCTCAATCTCCACTCCCGCTAACCTTCCAACGCAGTACAGAGGCTCAGTGAGAAGCTTGGCAGGGCCAGTGGAAATGTGTAGTTGAGCTGGAGGCTGGAGAGCTGCATTGGCCAGATCATGGGGGCCTTGTAAGGGCCAGGGGAAGGGTTTTGATCTCTCCCTTAGGAGTAATGGGGAGCCATTGAAAGTGTGCAAGCAGAGAATGAGTGCAGGGTGAGTATGCATGCATGTATAGTATGCATGTGTGTGTGTGTGTCTGAAAGAGAGAAGGAGAGATTGATGGAGAGAGGGAGAAAAAACACTGATGAATGATGATCCCATTTGCCATGTGTTTTTTGGCCGTCGGGAAAGAGCCTTCACAGGAGAGAGTGAGTGTGAAGACAGCATGGCGCCCTTCTCCCAGCTGACATGAGAGAGGTCTTCTCCCTTCTTCTGCACAGAAGTTACTTGTCAATCAGGAGCTTGCCATCCCAGCTTCAAAGCCGGGAGTGCATTTGGGGTAAATATTTATGAAATGCCAAGCTTCATGATCAAGATGTATTTTGTTTTTAATGAGCAAATGACTCAGAATTGTTTTAAGTTATTAAAAGACAAATTATTGTGAGCCATCATGGAAAAAGGAAAGGGAGGAATTATAATTTTGCATCAAGCAACTTATTTACAGCTATAACCTGCAAGCGATCAACCTCTTTAAACAAAATTAATTTTTTTAAAGACTTGAAGTATAAAAATTTAATTTATTTACGGAATCTCATTAAGATGACTTTTAAAAAGTAAGGTGGACTATTCAGTTCCTTCAAGGAATGTTAACTGAGTGCATACGATGCTCTAAACACTATGTTTGGGATGTGAGAGAGAACATATTCATGTTCTCCAGTCTTAAGACACTTCTGGTCTGGAGAAAAGGCAATCAAAAGCCCTTAATAAATGAGTGAAAGGGTACAACGAATTTCTTCTTTTTGAAGTTCAGATAACTTTTTCAGATTCTATAACCAATGTTTTAGAAAATCGAAAATACAAAAAATTCTGAAGAAAAATATCACCTAATCCCGTTGTCTCCAGGGCAAACATTGTTAGTTTTGTTTTATTTCTTCTGTCCTTTATTGGCACATATTTATATTCAGTTGAGAGTCTGTGGTAGATAGGATTTTTCTATCTTGCTTATTTCATGTCACATTATAACAAGCATTTGTGTACACTTCCCCATTTCCAGTATTGCTTTTAATGACTACAAAATTGTCCTTGTCAGACTGGACTCTCGTTTACTTGCTTTTGTTCTGTTGTGATTGACATTTTAGGTAAAACAGATTCATAAAATTTATCCATTTTCTGCCTCAAACTGTCTTGTCCACTTTACCTGTTATAATAAAACAGTAATGGGGAACTGAGGTTTTTTTAAAAAGCATTCCTCTCTGTGTATATGTCTCTGAACTTTGCCATCCAAAATAAAAAAGTGAACTAAAACCTTGTTACATCAACATGGGGGAATACGGTTGATACATTGTTTCTGGTATATTTTATCTTGGGACACATAGCTCCTACTCTGAAATTGGTTAGCAGACAACATCCTCCGCATCCAAGAAAGCTGTTTGGTTCTAATCTGGGGACACTTCATGCCTGATTTTAAAACTTTTAGAGGTTGTCATTTCTTGCTCCCAGCTCTTGTTCCGAGTGACATTTTAAATCTCTATATTACTTATTGTGCCTTTTTTTTTTTTAAGTACTTAATATAAGGTCACTTTAAGGTAACTGCTAGCTACATTACCTTAACACGGGGACTTGACTGTGCTGACTGAGGAAAACTATCTGCTTTTTCTTTTGTTATAATAGTTCTTGGGTTTTTGTTCAAAATGGCATGGGTGGCCTGTAAGTGCCTTCCTTATGTGGGCGCATGAGCCCTTTGAAAGGTGGCATGAATTAGGGGGAAGAACAGGGCAGTGGGGTAAGACCTCAGATGGAACTCAGTGCTCGCTCTAGAGCCTTTGGCAAATGAAGGCTAACCCCCTCCTACCCCCGAAGATCAGTAATCCATTCCTGGCGGTTAGATATCTTGGGTGAAAATGCTAACCAGAGCTATTTCTGATTATTTTACTGAGGAGAAATCATGTTATGTGTCAATATGCCAAATGCCCAACTTTCTAAAACAGAAGTTGGCAAATTGTGGTCCTTGGGCCAGATCTGGCCCACTGCCTTTGTTTGGCCCATTGCCTTCCAATAAATAAAGTTTTATTGGAACACGACACCTATTTGTGTACTTGTTGCCTATGGTTGCTTTCTTACTACAATGGCAGAGTTGAGTAGTTGCAGTAGAGCACTTCTGGCTGCAGAGTCTAAAATATTCATTGTCGGGCTGGCCCCATGGCCGAGTGGTTAAGTTCACGCGCTGTGCTTCTATGGCTCAGGATTTCACTGGTTCGGATCCTGGGTGCGGACCTAGCACTGCTCATTGGGCCATGCTGAGGCAGCATCCCACATGCCACAACTAGAAGGACTCACAACTAAAATATACAACTATGTACTGGGGGGCTTTGGGCAAAAGAAGGAAAAATAAAATCTTTAAAGAAATAAATAAAAAATAAACTATTCATTTTCTGGCCCTTTGCAGAAAGAGCCAACCCTTCTAAAATATGACTGAAGTATAGTAAAATGCATTATATATTGTTAACAAATATTACGTTAGGAATATAAAAATATTTACTATATTGACTACTCAACAATTAATATGGTGTCAACATACATATGTTTTTTTGAAATGTGGCTTTTTTTTATCACTAAGAACATCTGAGACACATCTCCTTTGTTGTTAGCTTTTTAAAACCTCTACAGAAGTTTCTGACATCCTACCAATTGTATCATAATTTGACACTTTCCCCTCACACATTTTATTAAAAATGTTGTATTACATTTAGGAGGATGTCATAGAATTTTTTCTTTTATGAGCAACAGCCAAAAATGTTTGATTTAGAAATAAGCATTTTCTATAAAATTTGGATATTAAAAGCCAAGAGGCATTCAACTAGGAAAATGTCAGCTGGATATACCTTCCGTGGCATTTGCTCGTATTTCGTTTCTTAGCAGCTCAGTGTTCTCATCCACGAAATGGGAATCGAATCTCACAGGTCTATGTGAAGATTAAGGAAAGATACACGTGACAAATTTTGGGAAAATATTAGCTGTCAGTTCCCTAGCTTAATTAGAGGAACAAATAATCGCAACTATAAGATATCTTCAGGAGTTTTTCCAAGTTTACAGTGCTTCTGTTTATATATGGTGGCCTGGAGATTCAAGTATAACTTTGGAGCCAGGGAGAAATTAGAAAGGTTTATGTATTCAAGTAAGAGATACTGGCACTTGTAACATTCCTGAATTTCAGAGAATTAACTCAGTGCAGGTTTATTTCTTAGGCACCTCACGGTCTAGTGCTGGCTGGTGGGGAATAAGGGTGGTGGCTCTGCTCCACGTGGTGTTTCAGGGACCTTGGCTCGTTCTGTTTGGTGACTTTACCATCTGCAGGAACTAGGAGTTCTCCCCTGGAGCTCTGGGCCCACAGTCTGGGATGGTTCAGGAGGCTTCAGGGTCAGAATCAAAATAACATACCCACTTCCATCTCTTTGTCTGGAACTCAATCACAAGGTCCCATCTAACTGCCAGGGAGGCTGGGAAACACATCCCAGCTGTGTGCCCAGGAAGAAGAAATGGATTTGATGAGCCTCTAGCCAGTTTCTGCCACAGAGTGACCATATCTTCTTGAATTATCATGGAAAACAAATGCTTACCATATGTAAATAGCACAGCAATGCCAGTAATCTGAGAACCTGTCGGTTACAGGTACGCATGGAAATAGCAGCATTTGGAGGCCGTAATGCTGGTTTGGGACAATTAATCTGTATACTTGTTTAAATATATTTTAAAAATTAGCCTGAGATCTGAATCTGCTTCCTACATGTTGTGTGCCATTTACATATTTTGATGTTCTAAAATCACAGATCTGTCGTAGAGTAAGTTTAGAAATACATACTTAAGAAATGTTACATGCAATGACATTTTCATTTCCAAAGTGGTCTGTGTGGACCATATTTATTTTGCTATTCTATGAAGTCAGAAGTCATACCCAGCATTAAGTGGAATTCTTTATCCGTGATGGCAGATACAACATTTGTTGAAATACCACCACGTTATTTAATTCAAAGTGCGCATTCTACAATGAACCACATCAGGAACATTGTCAATTTTTCAATGCCTCTAGTAGATCCAAGCACACCTTTTTTTTCAAAAAAGTTATTCATTTTAAATTATGATTATATGAATATTTTAGGATTATAATCATCGTAAAATGAAGGACAAAATTTATCTTACCAAAATAGAAATTTAATTTAAAGTAGAAAGAACTCGACTTCAAGGTTCAGTAGAATAGAAACAAGATGTATACGAAGGTATTAAAGAACACTTTTTTAGAAACCCTCAGTACTACAGTTTTGGTCATTCCATGGAAAAAGTAACTTAAAAAATCCT
This sequence comes from Equus quagga, assembly GCF_021613505.1. Classification (NCBI taxonomy): domain Eukaryota; kingdom Metazoa; phylum Chordata; class Mammalia; order Perissodactyla; family Equidae; genus Equus; species Equus quagga. Next base: position 117,747,624 of record NC_060267.1, read on the forward strand.
TATTCAGTATCATAAAGTTAGCTGAGTTTATTTGAGATGGAAGTTGCCCTTGACCATATTGTCATCCAGTGGCGTTGGTTAAAAGTCAAGATTGCACAGGGACATAGGTGATTAGAAACGTTCCTTTCCCTTTTCCTGTAGTCGTGGCATTCCTATTCCCTGTCACTTTGTCCTTGACGATATTTGAGGCGGAAAACAAGTTGAGTTGACGAGGATGGTTTTCCAATCAGCTGTTCCTCATTTTTCTCCCATGCTTCTTTGTTATATTAGAGTTCATATTTACTATTCATGAAACACGTTTTAATCAATGACCATATCAGACAAATGGAAGCTAAGCACTGGTTAGTATGTTGAAAATAAACACGAGGGTTCTCATTAATGTCGCTGTCTGAATAATTAGTTGAGCATCATGTACTGAGCAGCAGCGAAAGCAAGCTGGCTTCTCACTGGAACGACAGGCTGACAGCCACGTCCTGGAGTATGGTCATTAGTGTGCCCCACCATCAATGTCATGTTACTGTGTCAAATTAGTTCGTGTCCCCTTAGGAGAGAAGCTGGACCTGCAAATTATCCTCCCACATCCCTGGAAACTGTGTTTGCAAAACCTGCGATCAAGTGTGAGCAAATTATTAACACGGCTCATAAATTAACTAGTTTACAGGCTTATAACATTTTACAAGTAGATAATAAAGGGTAGAAAAGTTTTCCAATTGCTTTGCCCTGATGTTAGGGCTGTGATCTGCGGACTTTTCCGTGAGGAAGCGCAGCTAATAAGTGTCTGTTAAGAGGAGCAGACACATGGAGTGTCAGAACAAATGTTTGGCAAATGTAGACTCTAAAAGGAAACAAGTGTAAATCCATTGAAAACAATATAATTAACTTCGTTATCTCGTGGCTCTGATAAGTCGATGACAATGGTCCTCTTTCTTGTGGTGGCAGTTGTTCATTAAAGAGGTCACCAATTAAGTTTGAATGATTACAGCCTTGGCTAACTGAAATTATCTTAAGAAATATTTTTGACGCATTCTTAACACTCTTAAGCTGCCTTGTTGAAGAGGAATAATGTTAACACAGCGTGTTAAACTCATAAAAGAATGAGGATGCTTCAGCTGTCATATATTTGGCAAACAGTTCACACACACATAGATGGCTGATACCTAGAAGACCTAGTGTGGCCCAATCTGGCCTGACTTTATCTCTTATCAAGCAGAGGCACCCACTGGGAGCACCACCTCAACTCTCTTCTGAGCTCTGGTAGACAAGACAACCCACATAGTTTCCGGAGATACGTGACTATTCAAATCATAAAACTTCATACATCTTCTTTTCGGTTTCAACTTCTCTGTCTGACTAGATTAGAAAACACATACGTCCACAGAGTTTTGTCTGAGTTTACTGTTGAAAGAGAACGATACACACACACACACTGTAGAACTCGTGCTTTCTACTCATTCCGTAGTTCCATTTCCCCGTGTTGCAGAGAGTCCCCTCCGTCATCCTGAGGGGTGTATAGGTGGCATTATCATCTCAAGGATCTGTGCACAAAAGGCCTGGCATGCAAAACCTCGCCACCGATTGCTATTCACACAACTTTCTGAAAGTGCTTGAGGATGAGTTGACTTATCTGTCAGCAACTTCAACTTACTTAGAATTAGATTTGGTAAATATTCTACCAATTACTAAGCTATGAAAGCTCGCAGCCTCAGCACATGAGCACATGCACAGGCTGTTTCCAGGAGAAGGCTGTGTCACAACCTTCTTCTGCATTTTAAATGCAACTGAGAAAAGAACTGTAAACTGTGGCAAGTAAGATTTTGTGTTTGGCTGCAGGAGAGAGCTTGTCTGTTTTTTTTTTGTTTGGAAGGGGTGCCTATGTGCACATGCACACGTGTATACATACACATGTGTGTGCATGTGTATTTACCTTCTCCTGTCGCTCCTACTGGATGCACTGAGAAAGACTAAAAGACCAAAACCCAAAGCAAAGTCTTCATTTGGTCTCATGGATTATCTTGCCTTTACTTTTCAGGATGAGATTACCTTGTAATTATGAGAATTTATGGTAAAACATGAAAAATGCTGGGAGTTAACAGAACTGAACTTCCTAAGTTCAGAATGATAGTGCCTTCAAGAGTGGCGGTTTTACTTGGCTGTATATGACATTTCACATCTTTTTACTATAATTCTATAATACTGAACTCAGATTATGAGCTAAATGGAATGCTGGTTCTAGAAGGGGAAGAGCAAAGTAAATACTTAGATCCTGTGATTATCTATTGAATGTAAAAGGAGTATGTCAACAGGGAATACCTAAGGCTCACGTGTATGTGTCGCTTTGGGAGCATCGCTGTTTGCCGCCTCACTTAACCTCTTCCATTCTCTTTGTTTTCAGTGTCCCTCTGTGTGTTGCAGTCCTGTGGCATTATGCATGCCCCCAACCAGTGACCCCTCAGGCTTTTTATGGCTGTGAAACACGTTAAAAGTTCAGGGTAAGTGGCAAACAACGCTAATATTGTATACCACTTAAAAATTGTGATCCACCTTTGCAGCTGACACAGTAGTAGATACAGTAATCCCTCAAAAGATCATGGAATGCCCCATTGTCAAACATGAATTCCCAAACTGGCAGGATTGGTTTGTTGCCCTCCATGATAGGAATCCATAGCTTGGATCATATTTGTGCAAAGATGATCTAATGCAAGGTTGGCAACCTTTGTCTATAATGGCCAGATAATAACTATAGCCAACCTCATGGGCCATACAGTTTCTGTTGCAGCTGGTCAACTCTGCTGATTTAGCACAAAAGTTGCCATAGACAATATGTGAACAAATGGGCATGACTCTTCCTATTTTACAAAAATAGGCAGTGGCGCGAAGGCCATAGTTTGCTGACCCCTGATCTAGTGCATCAAACGGGGCATATGACCTGTAAACAGGACTCCTCACTGGGTACCGGTCCCTCTGATCTTGAGCAAACCATTTATCTAGAGGAAACAGAAATAAAAAATACCTCCCCTTACTACTGTGCAGGGTATAGTTGTAAGGATGAAACAAGATATAATGTACGTGAAAGCACTTTGAAAATTTCGAAACTCCTTAGAAATGAAATTGATGGGTCTACACAGTCATCTGGTCCACCTCGTGGAGAACGCCTTCTTTACCTTTTTAATCACGTTGGTCTTTCATGAGCTAAATGAGTGTAGGGGAAAGCTCTTCTATTTTCTGAGTAATGTGGTTTGTCTGTACGTTCCTTCTATTTTACAGTTGATGGACAAGCTGTTGAAATGTCTTTTTAGTATCAAACATGGCTGAAGGGAGATATGGGTAGATTAGGGCAGGCTAAAGATCAAATGCCAATGAAGAATGATTAAATTTCCTTTAATCATCAGAATCTGAGAGTGTTTTAAGATCTTCCACCTGTAATATAGGCCTTAATAAATAATAATACTTTGGATGTCTACAAGTATGTTTGAGTTTCACAAGTCCTGCATGTCAAAACATAGAGATGGGCTCAGCAAATACGCCTCTCTGGACTAGTGGTAACAATTAAGAAGGAAAGTCATACTTATACAAACAGCTTGGTGAATGGAGAGATAATCAGAATCCCAATTCATGAATTTTCTGGGGTTTTTTTTTTCCTCTCAAAAAATAGTAGTATAGTTTTTAGATATGTTTTCGTATTATTATATTATTTAAGAACTGTTTTCTAGTAATAGAGATGCAGCTATATAAGCCTAAAAAAATTACTTGTGTATTCTGTCTCATAAAAGATGTCTGGGGGGGCCAAGCCCGGTGGCTTAGTGGTTAAGTTCACGTGCTCTGCTTCTGTGGTCTGGGGTTTGGGACCCAGATCCCAGCACACACCTACACACTGCTCATCAAGCCATGTTGTGGCGGCATCCCACATACAAAAAGTACAAGAAGATTGGCACAGATGTTAGCTCAGGGATGATCTTCCTCACCAAAAATAAATAAATAAATAAAATAAAAGATGTTTCTTAAAAAAAAGAAAAAAGATGTCTCCTGGAGAGCAGTTTGTGCCTTTTATCTTTCTGCTGTGTCTGCCTGATCAAGTATTGCTTCATTTTCACATTATGCTTCAAAGTCATATAATGGCTGCTGGCTCTCCAACCATTACCTGTACATCCTGAAAGGAAGAGCAGAAGTGCAAGGGACAAAAAGAGTTGTCGTCCCAGCTGGGGCAAGCCTCTTTAAAGAACTTCCCGTGAAATTTTACTCAATGACTTCTTACATCCTTTTAGCCACTCTTAAATTAAGAGCATCTGGGAAATGTATCCTTAAACTTAAGAAATTTGATGTCCCAGATAAATTCCAGGTTCTGTTAGTAATGAAGAAAAGGTGAATGGTTACTGAACAACATTGTGGTTACTTATACAAAATCATGATATCAATTTTTCTTACATGTTTATTTTTTATTTATTTTTGATGAATGCCTTCTGTCTTCCATTGACTGGTGTGTGAAATGTCTTATTTGAATTTTACATGTTAAAATTTCAGCTTGTTCAATCTCAGCAGAGATATATATCCCAGTAAATATTTTAGGACCATAATATTCTCACTGAAAGTGCCTTGGCAAATCTGAGAAATAAATTTCTTTCTCAAAAGAGCTACTAACCCAAATTTAAACTCCTTAATTTTCTTGTGGGTTTTCTGTCTTCTGTATGTAAGTTTTTGTGAAAGCTTGAGTACCGGCGTGAGGTCCGAGCGACCTGCAGGCTCCCCCGCAATTCTGTCCTTCCCAGTATGTGCGGGGATGTTGCACTGCCCCTCACAGGCTGGACAAGGCTATCTACTCTGCATCTCTGTGCTGTGCTGCTCTGCATGGATCTGCTGAAAGCCCACCTTGGCGGACGGAGGAGACTAGTTGAGGCACCCTGTCCAATTTCTCTGTTCCAGATTAGCCTGTACGTTATTCTTGTGAAATTTCCCTCTCTTAGAATGAGTAGAATGAGATTTCCCTATCTTACAAAATATATTCTCTACCTATCCCAGCCTGGGATAGATGCCATGAAACACAGTAGTTGGTGCCTTTATTAACATTTGTTGAATGCCTGTGATGGATATAGGATAGCCGTATGGTGAAGTGCATCTACTTTGAAGTTAGAATTCCACCTTTTACATTTACTGGCTGAGTGATGCTGGGAGAGTTACTTAACCTCACTGGGCCACAGCCTCCTCGTCTGAGAAATGGGGATAAAAATAGGAGCTAGGTCCCTGTGAAGAGTTAGTGAGATGATGCTCGTAAAGAGCTTACCACAGACCCTGGTAGGTAATGAATGCCAGCATCGCTCTATACACCCCAGGTAATATGATGGAAATCCGTGTGTTTGAGGAGTTTTGCCATCCTGTGGCTGCTTCGTTGGTTGTTGTTTTACTCGTAGACAATGCATGTTTCACAATCCGTTGCTTCTCACCTGGTATTCCCTTGTAAGTTTAAGTAAAGCCTTGGGAGATGGCCTTGATGCCCGTCTTCAAGGACACTGCAGCCATATATACCACTGGACAGCCCTGCTAACAGAACTTAGATCTCTGGGTCCCATTTTGATGATTTCCCCCGAGAGGCGTGCTGTTCTTTCTTTATTCCGTTTTTTTACTTACTCAGACAATGGGCCTGCCTACCAAGCAGAATTCACTAACTGCTTTCAAGTTGGTATTGCTGATGATAATCTGAAACTGTAGGGTTTCACTCCTGCAGGCTGATGCTACATGATGTCGATCTTTTCCTGCCTCATCCTGGTCCTGGCCTCTGTGCTGAGTCTGCAAAGCGGGCCCTGGAGCCCCACAGATCTTCTTAGGAATGGCCTTCACAAAATAGTGTCATCGGCACACAGAAGCTGCCGCATGACTGTGGCAGAGATTGTCAGCAGTGCCCGTGGATGGCCCGGCTGGCAGTGTGTGAGAAGTTGTGGCACCCACGTGACCATGGCCATCTCTTGAGGTCTTGAGCACTTTTGGGTGAAGACAGGTCAAAGCACACTACCTATTAATATGAACCTGCAGTGATTTCATTAACCGTGAGCCCATAGCACAGAGTGGATGGGTTTGGGGGGACTGACCCCCAGACTTTATTAGTACCCCTCGAGAGTCTGCTTTTAAGTTTAGTAAAATGAAAAGATTTCCGGGGATGGGGTGCACAACAATGCAAATGTACTTAACACTGCTGAATGGTACACTTAAAAATGTTTAAGTGGTACATTTTATGTTATATATATTTTACCACAATTAACAACTTAAAATAATAGATGAATTTAAAAAAAAGGGTCTGTTTAATGTAAGCTTTGTTTTCATAAGATAGTTGACTCTGTGGTGATAGTGGCTTGAAGATCTTGCCTGGTCAAAAGAGTCCTGGAAACTTTGAGCTTTTGCTGTGTGGTTTCAAATATTTTATTTAGACACCATGTCGATGCTCAAATGCCATTAAGTGTCACTTGCCTCTGGACCTTGTTCTCTGCCTGGAACAATTTCTATGCTTCACAGGGCTCATTGCTTCTTGTCCCTTAGTGCTCAGTTCAAATCTCTGCTCCTAGGAGAGGCGTCCCCTGACCACCCACAGTACGGGAGATTTCCCCCTCCCCCTTCGCCTCTTGTTTGTTCCATTTATTGCAGCTTCTGTCACTTTCTGAATACACCTTTTTACCGGGGAATAAGCGAGGGGCAGGTCTGTCTGATGCAGTGTGGCTTCCTTCTGGCTGACAGTGCCTCCAGCATGGTACGCATACACATAGTCAGTATTTATGGAATCAGTCAGAGGACATTTGGGGATTTCCCTGTGAATTTCTATATTTTCGTAGTACCTAGGAGGACTGCATCTGGGTGAGAGAGTAAGAGAAGAAATAAAACCACACGCATCACCTGTATTATAGGAATACGATACTGCCCTTGGGTTTTCTCTGGAAGTTTCCACTCTACAGTGCACAAAGCTTTGATACTCTGTGTGTCCCATCCAGAAAGGGTTATACATCATCTTCCCAGTGAAGACAGACTCACTTGCCATTTGGGCCTATGGCGTATTGTGCTTGGGACAGGCTAATTAAGGACATTGCATTCTAAGCTCAAATTCTAGCACTCTCATTCACTGGCTCCTTGTTCTTGGACAAATTTCTTTATCTCTCTGGGCCTCAGTTTACTTATCCAAGGCAGGGGTAATAGCATTACCTAACGTATAGGATTAAATGAGATGATACATGTCCAGCACTTAGCCTAGGGTCTGGAAAAGAATAACTGTGTTGATTTATAACAATGCTAAATAATGCTAAATAACGATGTTGATTTAGAAAGATGAGCAAACAGTATTGGGAGCTACACTGACAAAACTCATATCACCTTTTCTTATGATCCTTATTTTAAAGGCGAAGAGTCTTGATTCTCTTTTACATATGTTCATGTTTTATGCACTGAATTAATGTTAAAACTAAAAAGTACAGAATGAGCAAGCAGTGAGATGATCTGTTTTGTATTTGTTGTTGACATGCTGACTGTTGGATGGTTATGTCCTGTTTCAGATAATGCAAGTGATAGACCTGAAATGCTAGGATGGCGCCATATTTGGAGCCTGACCCACATCCACAAAACCCTGGAAATTTGGAGCTCAGGTGCTGCACTGTCCTTAAGCCAGCTGGCTGGGGATGCATTTCGCCCTTAAGTTAGTGAGAGTTGGTTTTCTTTCCTACCTTACAATAGACGACGTCTTAAATTTCCTATAAATTCTAATTAAAAAAAAAAATTTTACACTTGATGTATCTGTCCTGAAAATCCACATACTTCTTTTTTAAAAGAAGATTCAGGTCTATATAGATTGAAAGGAGATGGATATAAATATCTTTCACTGTTAGTTCTGATTTATTTTACCTGCTTAAGGAAGATGGTTTACTGTTGGGGCTGTGTTGTTCCATGACGTGCATGGTTGACGCGTCGTTCCTTGTGCATTTGTTACGAGGAGGCTGAAGCACGGAGAGGGACTCGTCTCTCTCTGTATCCCGTAACTTTTTGGTGGTAAAAGATAAAATATATCCAGTCACATTTCTTATTTACATGATTTGTGGAATAGCTAGGGTTATCTAAGAAATTAAAGGAGCCATTTATTTTATTAATTTATAGTTTATACCCTCTCAACTTTTAAAATAAAAGAACCTGATTAAAATATAGTGTAAGGTAACAAACCTGATTACTGATACCCTTTTTAGAAAAGAAAAAGATAAAGTTAAGTGAGTTTCCGTCAAGTAGAGCAAACCATTCAGGAAAAACTTTTGTTTGACTCATAACTGCCTTCCGAGTGGCAGAGACCCAGCTTTTTCATGTCTCTAAAAACATATAACACCCTGTCTCCAAATATGATTTCAGAAACTAAAACAGTGATCAGGAAAGGAGAAACAGCCGGGTAACGTGAGACCCGAAGTGTGCCGTTTACACGGGAGACCTGACAGCCTGGGGCAGCCCTCACACCGCCTCCTCTCAGTGCCCTGGTGCCTGAGTATCAGCGGGAAAGATTAGGAGCTTTCTGAGAGATTGTTTCTTTAATGTTTTGAAATTCTGCTGTGTTGTCCAGGTCCAGTTTGGTGTGGCAGTCTCTTCGTGCCAGGTGAGTCTGGTTGAGATGTGCTGGGTATGGAATTTCTCCATGCCGACTCTTACAGACCATCAATAGACCTTGTCCCCTGGCTGTTCTCATCAAGAGAGGCTGTGCCTCACCTCTGTCTATATCTGTCCCAAATCATTTATGGTGACACAAACCCATTCTCCCACTCCTGGCCCACTTCCTAAACATGGCAATTTCTTTGGAATTCTACTGCTCGAATAAATCATGCCTTGGCTTTCTATAGATGTACATGCTTAGAAGAACTTGCATTTCACACTACCATCAATCCTTGTGTGCGTGATTTCCCCCTTCTCCCTTAAAAAATACTGAGAGGTAAAAGTAGAGTTTTCAAAACTTGTGAAAAACTTAATCCTGAGAAATTCTGCTAAACAGCAGATAAGAGAAACACTCTAGTTTGTGAAAAGTCTGCCCTATAATTCTACCTGTCCTGCAAGTTTAGTGCCAGACAGGATTCTAATCACTTGATATGTAATTAAGTCACAGAAACTATGAGGGAGGTAAGAATCTAAAAATCCGTTTTACAGATGAAGAAACTGAGGCAGAGTGAGGTTAAATGACTCGCCCAGACGTCTCTGCTCATAAGAAGCAGAGTTGGAATTTGAACTCACCTCCTCTGGTGTATGGCTCTTCTTTGTGTTGCGTGTGTGTGAGGAAGATTGGCCCTGAGCTAACATCTGTGCCCATCTTCCTCTACTTCATGTGGGACACTGCCACAGCATGGCTTGACGAGCTGTGCTGGGTCCACACCCGGGATCCGAACCTACAAATCCCGGACTGCCAAAGCAGAGTATGCGAACTTAACGGCTGCGCCTCAGGGCCAGCCCCTGGTGTGTGGCTCTTAACCATTAGGCCATACGGTCTTCAGCAGGCAGACAATTTCCTCGGGTGGCGGTTGGCAGACACTGTTTTGTTTCAGCATACATTTTTCACCCTGGGACTGCTCATCTGCTGCATGTTGAGCCTTTAAACTTCAGTTCCATCTAACAGGCCCTGTTTGATCACACTAGACTTCTTCAAAAGCTTTAATTCTTTTTCCCAGTACAAGAGCTGTGGGAAATAAAAGTATGTCCCAATATGATTAGGAACAAGGACAACCACTTAATTGGCATTCTTCTGTCTCCAGTTGGATGTGCCTGTTAAGACATTTTCTCGCGATCTTCGAGTCATTTTTCTCTGGTACATTATTCTAATTAACCTCATCTCTGTAGCCCTCATTTTATTTCGTATTAGCCTCTGACCACCCAACAATTGATTTGTTCCACTCAATCACCTGTGTGAGAAAGTGTGGCCAGTGAGAGGGTCTCCTTCCCACAGCAGCAGTCTCCTAGCTGGGCCTTTTCCCAGCAAGTGGGTTGAGGATGGCCCTTTAGTTCTTGGGGTACAGTCATCGGAAGCTTTTTATTTGCCTGGGTGAAGGTCTGGCGTACTTAGAGGTCATGCTGGCTAGCAAAGTTGGAGCCCTTTGGTTACTTGGTCAGTGGAATTGCAGATTCATAAGCTGTATGCCAAGGACTTTGACCTTCACAAATAAAAATATTAGATTTGTAAAAACATATATACCTGTAAACTATCAGGCTTGAAAAAATTTGTAAAAGCCGGTTGCAAGGGACCACAAATAAGCAATTTTTACTTAAGGGACTGGACATATCAGAATCTCCTCGTTAACACAAACAGCAGACCAGTTTTAATGTGTCTGTGCCCTAAAATACTGAGCCCACCATTGGTGAGGTCCCTTTGATTACTTGTGACCAGCTTAGGCATAAAGAGGAATTAATTGGCTCGTGATGCTGAAAAGTTGGATGGTAGAACTACCTTCTAGGACGTTTGGAGTGAGGGGTTCGGATCCTGCTATTAAGTCTGTCTCAGTCTCTTGGCTGTGCTGTGCTCTGTGTTAGATTCATTTGTGTAGGCCTTTACTGGGTGTGGCATGATAACCATTCATAAATCTGCTTTTATAGCAATTCCAGCAGACAGGAATCTTTTCTGAAGAGTTCTAGCAGCTGTCATAGAATTTGGATCTTCCTGGTTCTGTGATTGGTTGGTGTGCGCCATGTGCCCATTGCCAAAATGCTGTCTGGTCTGGAGAAGGACTTGGTCGGGGGAGATGTGAAGGCGTTCTTGACCTGGAGTGGGACACATGCCCATCTCAAGAGGCGTGGATGGCATTTGACCTACATAAGACAATAGAAAGTGAGTGAAAAGGGTGCTGGTTTTAGAAAAAGGGGGCAGAATTCGGGGAAGGTGGACTGTGTATATGTGTCCTGTAAGGCGTTGTACTTGATGCACAGTAAATACATAGGATTACAGGGTTAGATGGATCCTTTAAATGTCACAGAGCCCAGGTACCTGTGATTGAATACCATGAAGTTGTCTGCCTAATACCTGACCATCTCCAATGACATTCGTTACTTTAGAGGTAGGCTGTGCCTCAGAAATACTGCCATGCCTCTGTCCTCTAGGAACCCAGAGTTCATTCATTGCCTGTGCGCCTCCTATCTATCCTTCTGTGCAACTGTCCATCCGTCACTGTTCTAGGTCCTAAGGCAAGATCCTTGATTTCAACATACATACACCTGCAAGGTAGACAGAAAGATCAATTATAATACAGTGGTAGAGAAACTGCAAGAACACTGATGGATTGTGTGTCTGTGGTTGGGGAGGGAGATTGGAAGGCCTCACAAAAGCAATGAGACCTAGCTGGGGCTTCAAAGGATGAATAGGAGTTACCAAGTAGCCAAGGGGAAAATGGACAGATGGTCAGATTACCATCTCTCCTAGGATTAAACCCTATATTCGAACTCACATTTGAATTGCCTAGAAAAAATGGTTTGTAAAATATCTTAGCCCAGTTAAAATACACATCTTTTAGGACACATTAAGATGTTAGTGATGGGAATAGCACGCTGATGATGAAAGATTCTTTTTACTGGTTAGCCACATGGTATCTTTCAGGTTACCTCAATCTCCTATTTCCTAATAAGTACAAAATGGATAAAGATTCCATGGGTAAAATTTTGGTGATTTAAATTATAGAAATCTTTTTTTTTTGAGCAAGATTAGCCCTGAGCTAACATCTACTGCCAATCCTCCTCTTTTTGCTGAGGAAGTCTCGCCCTGAACTAACATCTGTGCCCATCTTCCTCTAGTTTATATGTGGGACACCTACCACAGCATGGCTTGCCAAGTGGTGCCATGTCCGCACCTGGGATCCAAACCGGCGAACCAGTGCCACCGAAGCGGATCATGCACACTTAACTGCTGCGCCACCAGGCCGGCCCCTATAGAATTCTTAATAGCACTTCCCTAAGAATTTTGAAAGGATTGGATATTGTTTGTTTATTCATGCATTCTCATAAGAAAAATATATTCTGAACCTTGGTTTTTGCATCTGATACCTGAAGATAAAAATAGTACCTTCCAAAGAGTTAGGGTTCACATGGAGAAGAAATATCTTGATCCACATAAACCACTGAATATGATGCTGGTACCTGGTAAGCACTCAATGGATGTTACTAATTATTATCAGAGGGCATCTATGATTTTTACCTCATAGGTTGTCAAAGGCTTGAAATAGTAATTTAATTATATCAATAACTAAGTAGTTGATTTAAAAAAATTTTTCTGTATATCTGGAAGTAATATATTTTTTATTTTCACATGTTACTTATAAAAATTAAGGTTATTGAGGATGGTGAGATTTAGCAAAGAACTTTAACTCCACATGCTTTTAATGCTTCCTTGAATTAATAATTTTCATGTCCATCATATTTTTTCCTTGGCCCACAATTCATCCCATATTTGGATCTTGGCAAATAATGACTTGGTTAATTAGGCAGTCTGTTAACTCTGATTACTAAGTTATAACAGATCAGTGTCGAAGCATCACTGTGCAATTTGGATTAAAAGGTTCTTCATTTTATCAAAACAAATTTACATTTATGGATAAGTATGTTGAAATGCATTAGGTTAAAATTATGCGCTTCATAAGGAAAATTTTAAAAGGATAAAGAATTATTTCCTGCTAAGTTTTTTTTATTATGACATTGGTTATATTATGTTTCACTGGGAACACACTTAAAAGCTGGGAATTTTCTTTTAAAGCTTGAAAATTATAGCTGATTTAATCCCTCTATTATACAAATACGATGGCTGCATTGCATTTTTATTTAAGCATAATTTAGTGTAGCAGCACATGGTTATATTCCAATTCTGACCACAGTGGCCTCTGATACTAGACTTACTTGTGGAAATGAATCTTGACTGTGTTGGGGGGAATTAGTGGCTTACATTCAGGCTCGCTCTCTTTAACAGCTGAAGGCACTGACAGTTATTAAATGAGATTGGGCCTTCGTAGTCCCATCTCTTTCTTGTCTCAAGGCTCATCGTTACTTAAGGGCAGTTGGAGTATCAAAACCTTGTTTGCTTACTCCATCTCCATCTCTGCCTCGTTTCTTTCTTTTCTTAGCACAGAACACTTAGCCTTTTGGAAAACAACACGCAAACAAGTAAACGCGAGAATAATTTTCCAGATTGAGCGAACCCTGAAATTTGTGTTAATTACCCCTCAAGATTCTATCAGACATCAGTACCATTCAAAAGATAGTACCTCACTGTTTGCTCCCTGCCTGCTATACACACAGAACACATGTGTGCATGCACATACACACATACACACACACACCTCCAGTGAACTTGGTCACTGGCACCTAGGAGGTTTTTAATAGTTATTTGTTGAAGACTGATTGGTGGAAATGTTGAAACCCTGACAGCCTCCCACCCCCAGGCTGCTAAGCTGCTCTTGAAGCTAATCTAACAACCTGGACCCAGTCTGATATTGCAACCATTGGAATAAATGGAGTTGACGCATTTAATATTTATTTTTTCAGTAAGCTTCTGAAATCTGACCTTTATCAATTGCTGTGTTTTGGTTTTGTGGGAAATAGAGAAACCAAAGAGAGAAAATATTTTTTACATTCAATGACCTTAGTATCTTGTTGGTTGGTCATAGTGACATGTCCCTAGAAATAGGAAACCTTAATTCTTTAGCTTTGTTTAGTGGTAGCATCTAGTTTATGCAAAACTGGCTTTTCTAAGTCCAGAAGACCCTTTTGATGTTGTAGATAGTGCAGAAGTTTGCTTAACTCAGAATGGAAGTTGAGGTTTTATGAATTTGATTATCAGCTCTTAACTGGGAACATTTAATAATAATCATAGGTGACTCATTTTGGAGGGGCTTCTGGCTGGTTATTCAAAGGTAAAGTGATGTTTTGAGCTCAATTTGACAGATTTGAATGACACGCAGCCTGATAATTCAGTTTCCCCCTAGTTTCCCTACCTCCCCATTCCTTTCAAAAGAGTGAACCAAATAAGGAATTTTTAAAAGCCCAAACCATTCTGGATTATATGAATTCTTATAGTCGTTTTCAAAAGAGGGAGTTTGATAGAGAGATGCATTCTGGGACTTCTCTGTGTGAGGTAAAGTCCTTAGAACATTAATTTCTTTCTTTTTTAAATGGAACTTTAGTTACGTAAATAATACATGTATTATGATGAATTCTTACCAGTAGTGCAAAGAGAACCCTCTGGAAAACAACTGCCTGAAGAATGATATAAGAAGTGAAATCCACTTGTATTTTCAAACATCCCTGGAGACAGAAAATTCTTAGCCCACATGAGTGGTCCCCAAGAGATCTTAATGGCAACAACGGGAAACTTTCTCAATTAAGTGCTTTTTTAATAAATAAGTCTGTGGATAGAGAAGCAAGCAGACTTATTGGAAGGTTGGATACGATTACTGTGTGGTTTTATTAATTACATTTATTCCTTTAAAATGACCTTGGATGAAAACAACCACCCCTTCTGTGGTCATGGTTAGCAGATGTTTACCGTAATTCTTTGCTCAGTGAAAAAAATGCCTCTTCCACCCAACAAAAACAGCCACGTTTGCTTGGTTAAATCAAAACTTTGGCGCTTGGGTCTTACTTTATATATCATGGCTCCAGTCACACAGCCTTTCCAAGTGTGAGGGTTAGATCACTAGCTCCAACATCTGCCGGAGAGCTTTGCTCACAATGATCTATTATGTGAGTGCTTAATTCTTAGACTGTTTTTGGCGTTTGCCCTTCCTCATTGAAACCAATATCCTATATGCAAGGCTGTCTTTATTTTTCTTGTCTAAGCGTGCTAGCCCCTCCTTAATTTTGAAAGCTTTCACCTAGGCCTTATGGCCATTTTACTGAGAATTTTGAATATAGAAATAAAGTGAAGGTTCCCCCTCTCCCCCTGAGTTTGGGTTTTCCTGGGCTCTGTCTGAAGTAAAAAGCATCTCCTTTCTGCCTATTTTGTATTTGAAAAGCGCCTTTTCTTATTGCATGTTGGGCCTCCTTAACCGCCTCACTCCTCATATTTTTTTTTTTGCCAATTCCTGCTTTTTACAAGCACTAAGCGATCGTGAACCTTGAGATGGTCCCTGCCCACCCCTGCCATTCATGGTTCTAGTAGGTGTTTCAGGAGCAGCCCCTTCATCTGTACTGAATTTCCGCCCCGAGGCCTGCTGCTTGCTCTGCGGTGGTGCCGAGAGGAAATACAACAGCAAAACTTTGCTTTTCTTGGGAAGCTCCTCCCTTTGGAATGGAGAACTCTGGGTGGCTCTTCTTATTTTGTTTCCATCGCCAAAATAAGCAGGCATCTTGCATAACACCAGGATAGGAAAAAAGAAGTAATTTTAAGGGAAACATATGTTCACGTTGAGAAAAAGAGAGCTAGGACTGGGCAGGGGACAGTGGCCTGCAACGCTAAACGCATCTTTTCAATTCAGGTAGGAAACCAGGTTTTGATAATTTTGGTACCTTTTATAAAATTAAAGAATCAGTTCTTTCTCCACATCCCCAAGTCTTTTCTTTGATCCAATTAAAAATAAATTTGGAGATTGGGAGAAACCAAGGCTCCTAGGCTGGTTACTTGCTAGCTGTGGTGGTTGGAATGGATCACGTCCTGTTTGTTAGTTTCCTGGGATCTTAGTTAACACTCAGTAATTTCCTTGGCGATCACGTGGTTTGAGATGCATGCCCTAATCTGCAACCAAAGATGAAACTATCCAAAATGATTCTTGTTTGGTCTTTAGGACTTTAGGAGAATGGAAAGAGAGATCTGAGTATTAAGATGAACCAAAGGTGTCTACGCTAGCTGTTTGGCTCGTTAGTGGACACGTATTTGTCCTTGTAAGTGATTCCAAATAATGTCTGTTGATAGAAACAGAGCAGACACTTTAGCGTTTCAGACTGTTTGTGGGTGGCAGGTTTTGAAAATGCAGCTGATTTGCAAAAAGAAAAAGGAATAGGAAAAAAAGGGAAAGAAATAGAACAAAAAAAAAATCCTTAAAGTTTCTGATTCATCTATTCTCAAGGTTTGAAAATTTCAAAGCTGGAGGTAAATCCAGCAAAGTTCTTCTTTCCCCATTATAAATGAAACACTTGTGTCCTTAAAATATAGCTGTGAAGGAGGTAGGGCCCAGGAGCGTTCTGGGTACTGGCACATGTCTGCAGTGCCAAAGCCAGAGGGGTCTTGGATGGCCTCACACAAACAGTTGACAGGAGCATGTGATAGCCCCCAGGTTGGAGAGCCCTGATTGTGCCTGAAACTATTTGTATGTGCACTTTTTTCTCCGGTGCTCAAAAAGTGTATCCAAATAGAGGCCTAGTTAAGACCTATTAAAAAGCTCTCCTCTTAAAGAGCCCTGCCTCCCCTGAGTGTTGACACAAGGAGGGTTGGAAACTGTGGCAAGGTGGATCCAGGCTTGCGTTCAATCTGTTCGATTCAAAAAAATATAATTAAGAGTTTAAAACTTACATTAGAAAAACCCCCCCAAACCTACCCCTCATTCCCCAAAAAAGGGAAGCAAAGCCGTTTAAGGTATAAGATTATTATTAGGTGTTGGTTTAAGGTTCAGCTATTTTAATTAGTCCACTCCTTATTCCCCCAACGGCCTCAAAAGGCATTGTCAGTAGTACCTGAGCCATTTCACTGTTGGAAAAATGAAGTTAGAAAAAAAGGATATGACCACACAAAAAAAGAAATTTTGAGTTAGATTTCCTTTTAATCTTTAGAGTAAACTACCTTCTGTGTTTTTTCTAGTGTTTTTGTCCTTTGGGTTCAGTGAAACTGTAAATGGTGGCGGATGCCATCTCTCTATTAGTGGGTAGTGAGAAGGGCCTCAAGGAAAGTGTCAGAGTAGAACTAGAAATCCCAGAAGTCTTGTTTAATAATTATGAATATTTATCAAGTTCTTACTCTGTGTCAGCTCTTATTGTAAGCAAAGCACTAGCACTATCTTATTGAATCCTTGTAAATACTATGAAGTAGCTACTCTTATTACCTTCATGTTTCAGATGAGTAAACTGATGATCAAAGAGTTTAGCTACTTTAAATTGCCTGGAGTAAAAAAAAAAGTAAATGAAACTGAACAAGTCTATAGTTTGATTGACAATAATGTACCAATGCCAGTTTCCTGGCCCTGATATTGTACTGCAGCTATAGAAGATGTCAGCATTGGGGGAAGCTCGGTGAAAGGTGTATGGGACTATATTATTTTTGCAACTTCCTATAAGTCTACAATTCAAAATTAAAATTTTTTTTAAATGGCAGATTTTACACTTGAATCAAGGTCTCTTTGCTTTTGAAACCCAGATTATTCAGTGCTTTACCTTCCCAGATCACTTGACCAGCAAGAAGATGGTCTCTGCTCCACTGTCTTTCTAGGGTCAGAGTTTCAGGTCACCCAGACCATATCACATGGTCTCCTATAACTCAATGTGTTTTTGTTTGTTTTGTTTTGTTTTTTGAAGAAGATTGGCTCTGAGCTAACATCTGTTGCCAATCTTCCTCTTTTTTTTTTCTTTCTCCCCAAAGCCTCAGGACACAGTTCTGTATCCTAGGTCTTCTATGTAGGGTGCTGCCACAGCATGGCCTGATGAGTGGTGCTAGGTCTGCGCCCAGGATCCGAACTGGTGAACCACGGCCCTGCGAAGCGGAGCTCACAAACTTAACCACGGGGCCATGGGGCCAGCCCCTCAATGTATTTTTAAGAACCAAAATTCATCCTTGCTTCTCTCACTTTCTCCATCTTACCATGTTGCTTTTTTCCCTCCCTCCGCCACAAATTCACCCACTCTGATCTTGGTAGAGACTGTGTAAATCATTTATCTTGTCACTGGAATCTTTCAGTAAACGCTTTGTTGAGAAGAGAGATGGTCTGACACTTTTGATGAATTTCATAATGGATTTGTAATTCCTGATGTGTACATGGAGATGCATGTGGACATCTAGAAAGGAGAATGGCAATAATAAACCAAAAATTTACTGGCTTACAACATGTAAATGTGATAAGCCATGAAAAACTTACATTTGCATGGCTAGTTATTTGTGTAGCAGGAAAGCTACTAGACTCAAATTCAGAAAACCTATGTTTTAAAGCTATATCTTCTTCTAACTTGTTATGTGATCTTAGTTTCCTCATTTAGGAAATTAGTGAGAAGAGAATTATGTTCTATCAAAAGGTTCCATAGCTTTGTGACATTCTGTATAACACCACTTCAAACCTGTCTCTTTACTGAGTAAAAATGGTTGCTTTAGAAGTTGCTCAGTCTTCTGATTGGAAAATCAGGCTCTAGGATATATTCGTGGATTTGTTAACTGATTGATTAACTCAAAGTAAGTCTTTATTTGAAATCTTTCTTCTTTTGTGTATAGATATTTATAGCTATAAATTTCCCTCTGAGCACTGCTTTACCTGTATCTCATAAGTTTTGGTATGTTATGTCTTTATTTTCATTCATCTAAAATATTTTCTAATTTCTTTTGTGATTTCTTTTTGACCCATTGGTTATTTAGGAGTGTGTTGTTTAATTTCCATGTGTTTGTGAATTTCCCAAACTTCTTTCTGTTATTGATTTCTAATTCCATTGTAATTGGAACACATACTTTGTATTATTTCAATCCTTTTAGATTGATTAAGGTGTATTTCATGGCCTAACTTACGGTCTATCCTGGAGAATATCCTATGTGAACTTGAGAAGAGTGTATATCTGCTATTGTGGGGTGGAACTTTCTATAGGTTTCTGCTAGGTCTGTTTGGTTCTTGATGGTGGTGTTCATGTCTTCTGTTTCCTTGTTAATTTTCTGCCTAGTTCTCTCCATTATTGTTAGTGGGGTATTGAAGTCTCCAACTCCTGTTGTTGAATTGTCTTTCTCCCTTCAGTTCTGGTAGTTTTTGTTTCATGTATTTCAAGACTCTGTTTTTAAGTGAAGACTTTCTTAAGGGAGACCAAAAGAGAATTTTTGTGTCACCTATTTTCAGGACTTCATTCAGTTTTAGGGTTTAAAAGTGACACACACTGATCAAAAAGCTTAGTTTTATAATGGAACAACTCTCTGACCTTGATGGAGGCATTTAGGCCATATTTACATAGGTAAAGAGAAGTAAAGAATTGATGGCTTATTTATCCCATGTATTTTATTATTGAAGGTAGCCGGTAGGGTCCAATTGAGGCCAAACCAACGTTATCCTCAGTAGCAGGTGACTGGGGGCTTTGACTTCCCTAGATGTAAGTCAGTGTTTCATCTCTGCTCTTCACTTACTCTGTGTAGACATGGACTAACTCAATACAAATGTGTTCCATTGGAAAAGATATACTTTTCATTTTTTTGGCAAATAAGAATAAAATGCAATTTTCTCATTGTTGCTAAATCTGTGACTCTACAGCCCTTTCTGTATGTAGGCATGTGGCAAACTCCAGGTGCATCTGTCATACAGAAATTGCTTTTCCCCCCAAATACAGAAACGTGAAATAAACCAATTTGGTCACAAGTAGTGTATGCTAGATTTACTTAGTATCTATCGAACATCCTCCTACGCTCATTGTATTAGGACTAATCAGAGTCAGAACTGCCTAGTTTCTACACAAATGCATATATAGCTTCTGCTTAGACAATGATACTACTGACTGATTGTCTTTGCTAACAGTATTATGGCCAAACATTTCATTTTTTTTCTTTTTAGCAGTATTGTAAATTTGTTCTAGACACATGTCAGAGGGAAAGACACACACAGAGGCACAACTCACGTGTATTTATATAAACAGATGATTTCTCACAGCATCCATTTTTAAAAGGCATTTGTCTTTGATTTCTTTACTTCTTTAGCCATGTATTATCTTTAACCACATTTTGGTGTTTATCAATGAGTGACGAAATCGTTTAGCCGTGATTTTAAATTCACTGTGAATGACTATGGTTTTTCAGAAAAGGTTTTACATATATGTTAAAGCCCTTTTCTTTTCTTGTCATGTCCGTGAATGGTTCGTAGAGTTGATTGTTGGGGGAGGAAGCCATGTGGGTCTGTATCTTAACTTTCTTCCAGAAAGGAATTATTGTCTTTGTCATTCTGTTTCATTGTGTGACCTCCCTACCTGCTGGGTTTCCCAACAGCTGTCAGCTGACGACTCTAGCACCATACTGCTACCAGCGTTCCTGGTTCACAAATATGAAGTAAACAGAAAATCTTGCTAATTTGAGCCCAGTAGGAACCTTAACACTGTAATGAGGGACTGATTGTGAAAGCAGACAGACATGTCTCACAAAATTAGAGCCAAAATTTTAAATGATCTTAAATAACTAATTGAAAATAAGAGTGGTACTTATGAAAGAGTGAGGTGCTGACACAGTGAGGGATAGGAGATGGGAGAGAAGAATCCTCATGGAGTCCTAGTAATTATGCAGTCTTTCTGGGGTTGCCACCAATGCTAATCTACGTGTGGGAATGATAATGTACCTTAGAGGACAGGTTTGTGGTTGAAATGCTCTTGATAGATTTTGACAAATTAAACAGTGGTAAAGATGTTTGGAAGTTATCCAGGTCCTTACTATTATTTATGTCAGTGAACTAGAAATCAGTGGTTAATTTGCAGTTCTTATAATTTTTATGATACTCCTGTTGTTGTAAATTTAGCCGTGTGCGGCATCAACTCAGCGGGATACATTTTATGTTGTCAGCTACCTTTTGACATCATAATAGATTTCAGTTGCCAAATCTTTCCTGATAGAATAAAATGTAAAAGAGAGCTGTACAGAACATTTGGATCCCATCCAGGCACAGGTAAACATAAGAGGGACTTTATGAGATTGAAAGGCTCAGATTGGAATAAGGTAGGGGAGAGTGAGGCCCTGTTGATTTTTGTGTTTCTTTTTTTCTTCTTATTATTTGCTCTTAAACAGCTCTAGCATCATTTTCTAGATAGGTGTCTTTTATCTTGACTCAAAGCTAGCCTGTTCTTTGGTGTGTGGTACCTTGCATAACAAGGTACATGTCATTTGAAGTCACTGATTTTCCGCACCTTTTAACTGTTAATGCACCTGTATGCCCTCTTTATTGCACTGGATCACAGGTTCCATAATCTGATATTTTTTCCTCATTATATCTCAGCACCCTTACATTATTTTAAAGAAAGTATCGATACTCTCCCTGGATAACTGATTGGAAGGATATTTCGTAGTTAAGGTGTTTCTACCCTCCCTCCTTTATAATCCTCCTCTTCTGTAGCAGACTCTTGACCTGCTAACAACTGGAGAGGATTAGTGGACATCTGTGCCTTTTTATACGTTAGTTCTCTGAGATTCTCTGTTTTGACCTCCAAATTATTTCTTTTTATGCCCTTTGCTCTATTACATAACATATTTTTGTAGATCTCACTTTGATCTGTGTGAATGTCTAGCTTCCCATTTCTCTTATGTCATCTGCCCTGCTTGACAACGTTTTATGGCTCCATTGGCCAAGCTTTCATTTTTCCCTTTCATACACCACCTCCTTCCAGTCTTTCTCCTTAATACTTACTGTGAGCTTGGCAATCATAATAGACGTGTGATGTGTTTGACCTGTGTCTCCAGCCCGTTGGAAGGAGCACTTCCTTGTCCCCCTTCTGTGTAATTGGGTTACATGCCTTAAGTGCCTTGTTTGGAGTGTCCATTTGGCAGAGACTCTGCTGCTCTATTTTGCCATAGCCTTGTCTGCTCCCAATGTCTAATTAATGTTTAATGATAAATGAAATGATCAGTTATCAATCCATAGCGAAGAAGAGCTTATTAACCTTTTCTAGGCATGACTACATTGTCCTTGAGATGAAAGTTTCTTGTATCATGTACCAGCAACTTTAAATCAGATCCATTGGATTTGTTGGGTTCATGCTATGTAATGCCATAAAGTGGTTTCATGTTACTCATCTCTCTTTTGGAAGGTGCCTGCCCTTTGCCATTGCTTCAAAGAATAGCCAATATTCATGTATTTGAGCTAAACTCAAATAAATGCGGTTGTGTAATGTATTTTGTATAATGTATTTTGGAGACATGTACTTAAAAATTTTTATTATAAAGTAAAACACAATTATAGAAAATCATCCAAACACACCCCCTCACACACAGACACACACAAACTGGTTCAGTACAGTGTGCTCTGTTTCTGCGCTGTCTAAAAGGTAGCCAGTGTCTCCTGAGCACTTGAAATTTGACTAGGATGACTGAGAAACTAAATTTTAAATTTTACTTAATTTTAATTAATTTACGCTGTATTAGCCACATGTGGCTTGTGGCCACTGTATTGGACAACATTCATATGTATGTGTATATTTGTATGTCAGTTGTTTTAAGACCAATATCTTTGTAACAGCTATTCAAGTCAAGAAATCAAACTTTGTCATCTACCCAGAAGTCCTTCGTTTGTCCTATCCCACATACAGCCCCTTCCAAAAGTAATCAATACTTTTATAGTAATCATTTCCCTTTGTCTCTTTATTATTTTATTACGTATATTTGCATCCTTAGACACCATAGTTTAGTATTTACCCATTTTTTTTAAAGTTGATATGTCTTTTATGTTTCTTAATTTACAAGTTTCCCTCTATTCCTTTCTTTACACGTTACCGTTTGCAGAACTCCTGCCCCATGAGCTGTAAAGATTCCAAGAATGTGGATTTTGCTGAGTGCATCCTCAGCTCACATATTTCGCTGCCCTCTTAGTTTCCTGCAGGTTGTCGACTGGATCCTGAGGCCCAGGTTTGATCCCTTTGGCAGGACTCTAAGTGGTGGTGTGTTCTTCCACTCAGGAGAGACGTGATGTCTTATTGTCCTTCTTTTTGTGATGTTAATCGCCATTAATGCTCACTGCCTAGCTCCATTCATTCACTGGGACAATGGTGATGTTCTAATTCTACTGTTTATTAGCTGGAATACTTTAGTAATTTTACTCTTCATCTGTTCTTTAGTTGCCCAGTGGAACTGTTCACATAGGAAATACAGGATCAATGCCTGGTTCTTGGCCTCTGCCATGTCACCCTCTGGAACCAACCAGTAAATTTTAATGTCTTTCTGAACCATGAATTTAAACATTAGTTGATTTCAATCTATTGCATTTCTTGTTTTTGATTGAAAATCAAATTGTCTATCTTTGATCATGGAACTTCTTTACATTGGCTCCTTTGTCCTCCTGAGGTGATCCTACTAGTCTTTGATAGCTTCTTTCCTCGCTGCTACGACGAGATGTTTCAGACTCACTTTGTGCTTTTCTTGCCTGAGAACTGACATAGGCCATTTTCCCAAGAAACCTTAGTTTCTTTTATTGGAAATTTGTGTTTCAAGACAATTATGTTAGTGCTAACAATGCTCATTGTTTCTTGAATGGGTCATTGTGTTTAAGCGTCATGAATTCATACTGATATTTCCATTTCATATTCAGGATTAGAGAGCTTTTAGTTGACTTCATATCTGTTACATATTTATCTCCTTTCTCCTGTGCTGAGAATCCTGGTTCTCAAGAATACAAGGGATGGTAGAAGTGGAATATCCCATCATTACTAATTTGCTTATTTATCCACCTTACGCATAGAATAGTCTCAGAATAACAATACTAATACCACAACCTCCAATTATGATTATCAAGAAGAGTTAAACATCTTATTACATATACTGTTCCTAATCTCTCTCTGTGACTTTTTTTTTTTAAGATTTTATTTTTTCCTTTTTCTCCCCAAAGCCCCCCGGTACATAGTTGTATATTCTTCGTTGTGGGTCCTTCTAGTTGTGGCATGTGGGACGCTGCCTCAGCGTGGTTTGATGAGCAGTGCCATGTCCGTGCCCAGGATTCGAACTAACAAAACACTGGGCCGCCTGCAGCAGAGCACGTGAAATTAACCACTCGGCCACAGAGCCAGCCCCTCTCTCTGTGATTTTTTAATGATTTACTATGTCTGTCTTTTCAGAGCATAGAATGATTTATACTATACTTTCCCCTTTTAACCCTGTTAGTCTTAGTTCTATAGTTAAGTATATTCAGTGCTCAATACCAGTCCTTAAGTTGATGTCTCCGGTCATTTTGTCTAAAGCTCATTTTCTATTAGATTTCCCAGTAAGTGCTCACGGGAACTATATTCCCTGAATTCTTGCATTTTTTTAACAACAGTTTACTGTGCCCTTTATCCATAAAAGGCAATTTTTGCTGGATGTAAAATTGTTGGTTCACGTTTTTTCAGTATCTTGACTACGTTACTCCGTTTTCTTTGGGTTAAGTCTTAAGTCCATTAATTTTACTAGAATATGTCTTGGTGTTAGTTGTTTTGGGTCAATACACTCAAGTATCCAGTGTCTTTTTTCAGCATATAGTCTCAGATTTTTTTTTTTTTTCCCCAGGAAAGTTTCTTTGAATTAGAATTCTAAGTATTTGGACAGGTCCCTTCCTTTGATTTCCTTTTTTAGGGATTCCTATTTTCCATATGTTGGATCTTCTTTACCTGTCTTCAGTATTTGATACTTTCTCTTAATTTCTTTTTTATCTTTATTTTTCTCTTTTTGATTTTTAGAATTTTCCTCCTTTTTTATCTTCTAGTACTTTTAAGGCACAGTTTGTTCTATTTATTCGCTTGTGAATCCTCCTATGTATTCCTCATTATTAAAATCATTTTTTTTCTTTTTTTTCCAAGGTCATTCTTTCTTTTCTCATTTCTTCTTTTTGAGGAAGATTAGCCCTGAGCTAACATCCACTGCCAATCCTCTTCTTTTTGCTGAGGAAGACTGGCCCTAAGCTAACATCTGTGCACATCTTCTTCTACTTTATATGTGCGACTCCTGCTACAGTATGGCTTGACAAGTGGTGCATAGGTCCACACTCAGGATCCAAACCCCAGGCCACTGAAGGGGAATGTGTGAACTTAACTGCTGTGCCACCAGGCTGGCCCCTCAGTTTTTCTAATTCTGATTTATGTTATTCTTTCATGCCATATGTCATAATCCTAAAGTCTTTTAGCTCATTTTAAAATAATAGTTCACAGTTTTGGCCTGCTGTATGACATGTATTTCTGGTGTGTGCATTCATTTTCTGTAGGATGTTATTCTTTCCCTTTTTTTTCTCAATAACTTTGCATACCATTTGATCTCAGTTTTTCTGTTGTGCATTTTTATGTCTAAGTCATTTTTCTGAACTTTTAATAGGAAGGCTTGATTTAGGTAGCTCTTCCAACTTCAGGGAGCTCCCTCTTCTGGTCTACTTTTTACTACTGGGCTACTGGCCTGCGTTCTAAAATATCTTGACTCTGTTCTCTTTGCCCACTTTTTTTGGACCTTCTCTTTCTTTCCTCTTGATTTTCTCTGCCCTTTTCAGTTTTGATTCTATTTCCAGCAGGTTTTCCTCAGTGTGGAGTCTTGTCCTGGAGTGGAGTCCCAGACACTCAGTTTTGAGAGGTCATATGCCCTGGATGACTGCAGACTCTTCAGAGTTTCTTAATGTGAGCCCTCTGCAGTCACTCTATTAGAATGGGGAAAATTCCTTCCAGATTCAGCTGATTTTTGCTGAGGAAGATTAGCCCTGATCTAATATGTGTGCCAGTCTTCTCTTCCTCTACTCTATATGTCGATTGCCATCACAGCATGGCTGATGAGCAGTGTAGGTCTGCACCCAGGATCTGAACCTGTGAACCCGGGCTGCTAATGCCCTGAACTTAACCGCTAAGCCACGGGCCTGTCACCTCAGCTGATGTTTTAAATTGGCTCATCACCCTTTCCATTTAGTACTTATTGCAGTTTTGGAGGGTGTCTTTCTCAAGTTCTTCAGTTGCCTGCTGTTTCCCTCTGCTTCTTTCCACGCAGATGCTATGAATCTGTAGGACTTCTGGTTGGTGTTGGCTTTTCCACTGCCTGTTTGTACTTTGGTGTTTGAGGCAATACCTAGTCACCTGGTTCTGTTTTAAATTCGTCCATGGGCTTTTGGTTTGCTCTCAGGTTATCTGTTTTTAGGTGAGGATTTGGGAAGATTCAAAACCTATGTCTTTTACTTTTGCCTCTGATTGTTTTCATTCAATTCTTTAAATTAAAGACAAAACCAAAAGTAGTTTGCTTATGTCTCCTAACCCACACCCCCTACCCCCCACCTCTGGCAACCACCGATCTGTTCTCTGTGTCTATAAGCTTGGTTTACAGATATATATAAAAATATAATATATAAATATATGTTTATGTGTTATATATCTATATATGTATTTTAGATTTTACATTTAAGAGAGATCATATGGTATTTGTCTTTGTCTGGCTTATTTCGCTTAGCATAATACCCTTGAGGTCCATCAGTGTTGTTGCAAATGGCAACATTTCATCCTTTTTTGTGGCTGAATAATATTCCATTGTATACACGTACCACAATTTCTTTATCCATTCCTCCATTGATGGACACTTAGGTTGCTTCCATATCTGGGCTATTGTAACTACTGTTGCAGTGAATGTGGGGGATGCATATATCTTTTCAAATGAGTGTTTTTATTTTCTTTGGATAAATACTCAGAAGTGGACTTACTGGCTCATGTGGTAGTTCTATTTTTAATTTTTTGAGGAGCGTCCATACTGTTTTCTGTAGTGGCTGCACTGATTTACATTCCCACCAAAAATGCGCAAAGGTTCCCTTTTCTCCACATCTTTCTCAACACTTGTTATCTCTCGTCTTCTTTTTTTGAGGAAGATTAGCCGTGAGCTAACTACTGCCAGTCTTCCTCTTTTTTGCTGAGGAAGCCTGGCAGTGAGCTAACATCCATGCCCATCTTCCTCTACTTTATATGTAGGACGCCTACCACAGCATGGCATGCCAAGCTGTGCCATTTCCACACCTGGGATCTGAACCGGCGAACCCTGGGCCACCGAGAAGCAGAACATGTGAACTTAACCGCTGCACCACCGGGCCAGCCCCTCTCGTCTTTTTGTTAATAGTCATTCTAACAGGTGTGAGATGATGCCTCATTTTGGTTTTGATTTGCATTTCCCTCATGATTAGTGATGTAGAGCATCTTTTCATGTACCTGTTGGCCATCTCTGTGTCTTCTTTGGAAAAAATGTCTACATGGGTCTTCTCATTTTTTAGTCAGATTGTTTCTTTGCTATGGAATTCTGTGAGTTCTTTATATATTTTGGATATTAGCCCCTTATCAGATATATGGTTTGCAAATATTTTCTTCCCTTTAGTAGGTTGCTTTTTTATTTCATTGATGGTTTCCTTTGCTATGTAGAAGCTATTTAGTTTGATGTAGTGCCACTTACTTGCTTTTGCTTTTGGTGTCAGATTCAAAAAATCATTGCCAAGACCTATATCCAGTAGCTTACTGCCTATGTTTTCTTCTAAGAGTGTTATGGTTTTAGGTCTTATGTTCAAGTCTTTAATCCATTTTGGGTTAAGTTTGGTGTCTGGTGTAAGATAGTGGTCCACTTTCATTCTTTTGCATGTGGCTGTCCAGTTTTCCCAGTACCATTTATTGAAGAGACTGTCCTTTCTCCATTGTATGTTCTTGGATCCTTTGTTGTAAATTAATTGACCATATATGTGTGAGTTTATTTCTAGGGTCTCTGTTTTGTTCCATTCATCTATGTGTCTGTTTTTATGGCAATACCATACTGTTTTAATTACTACGGCTTTGTAATACAGTTTGAAATCATGGAGCATGATGCCTCCAGCTTCCTTTTTCTTTCTCAAGATTGCTTTGGTTATTTGGGGCCTTTTATGGTGCCACACAAATTTTCGGATTGTTTGTTCTATTTCTGTGAAAAAATGCCCTTGTGGTCTTGATAGAGATTGCAATGAACCTGTACATTGTTTTTAACAATATTAATTTTTCCAATTCATGAGCATGAAATGTTTTCCCATTTATTTGTATCTTCCTCAGTCTCTTTCATTAATGTCGTGTAGTTTTCAATAGACAGGTCTTTTACTTCCTTGGATAATTTTTTTCCTAGGTATTTTGGTTTTTTTAAATGAAATTGTAAATGCGATTGTTTTTTTAGTTTCTATTTCTGACAGTTCATTATGAGTATATAGAAACACAGCGGATTTTTGTGTATTAATTTTGTATCCTGCAACTTTACTGAATTTGTCTATTAGTTCTGACAGTTTTTTGATGAAGTCTGTAGGGTTTTCTGTATGTATAATATCATGTCATCTGCAAATAGTGACAGTTTTACTTCTTCCTTTCCAATTTGAATGGGTTTTATTTATTTTTCTTGACTAATTTCCCTGGTGAGGACTCCCAACACTATGTTGATTAAAAGTGGCAAGAGTGGACATCCTTGTCTTGTTCCTGATCTTAAAGGAAAAATTTTCAGCTTTTCATCATTAAGCATGATATTAGCTGTGGGCTTGTCATATATGGCCTTTATTATGTTGATATATTTCCCTCTAAACCCACTTTGTTGAGAGTTTTTATCATAAATGGGTGTTGAGTCTTGTCAGATGCTTTTTCTGCATCTATTGAGATGATCATATGACTTTTATCCTTCATTTTGTAAATGTGGTATATATCACATTGACTGATTGTGGATGTTGAACCATCCTTGCATGCCAGGAATAAATCCCACTTTATCATGCTGTATGATTTTTTAAAGGTATTGTTGAATTCAGTTTGCTAATATTTGTTGAGGACTTTTGCATCTTTGTTCATCAGGGTTGTTGGCCTGTAATTTTCTTTTCTTGTGGCATCCTTGTATGTTTTGATATCAGGTAATGTTGGCCTTGTAAAATGACTTTGGAAGAGTTCTCTTCTCTTCTATTTTTTGGGAGAGTTTGAGAAGGATTGGTATTAATTCTTCTTTGAATGTTTGGTACAATTCACCAGCGAAGCTGTCTTGTCCTGGACTTTTGTTTGTTGGAAGGTTTTTGATTATTGATTCAATCTCCTTACTAGTATTCAGCCTGTTCAGAATTTCTGTTTCATCGTGATTCGGTCTTGATAGCTTGTATGTTTCTAGGAATTTATCCATTTCTTCTGGTTGTCCAATTCATTAGCCCATAATTGTTCCTAGCAGTCTCTTCAACAAGGTTATGCTTTTCTTCCTCTTGCACCCTCACTGCCCTCTGGCAAGTAACATTGAAGGCAAGTCTCAGCCAGAATTCTGCCAAGTGGACAAAGATATATTAAGAAGCAAACCCAGAAAAGTCATACAACTTGTGCCTTTGAGTCTTGAAGTCCCTCTTTGCTGCCCTCACATACTCCAGCAGGCATCTCATATGAGAGGTGTACTATGAGGAACAAGTAATAATATTTTGAAGGCAGAATCAGTCAACTTTCTAATTGAACACATAGGTGACAGAGTTCCCTCATGGTACCCAATGAGATCTAGTCCCCAAGGGCAGTTAGTTCTCAAGGTATGAGGCTTATAGGTGTTGGCATTCACAATCTTTTCATCTAATCATGTGTCTTAAGCACTACTTACTTCACCAATGAAAAATAATTTTAGTGTTTTAAGTAGTATGGACTTTCTAGTGGGTAGTATGTTCACTCTATTGCTAGTATACAGACTTTCTTGTGTAGTTTTAAATAACAATATTTGAGGTGCTTGTATGGTCTTCTCTTATGTATAGAAGGTTGGGGAAATGTCCTGGGAGGACATTTCTGATTCAGAACAATGTTTCTGCATCCCAATAATACAAATATAAACATATATGTACACCTGATTTTCGGAGAGCTAATTATAAAGATTATAAAGAGCAAAAGAATGAGAGTTAGATTTGAAGTACTTGAGATTCAGATATCATTTGTCATCAGTAAACACACACGAGCATGTGTACATACCTTATATATGACAAAACTGAACTACCCTTTAGAGCAGGTCACTTGCTTTGTATACTTTGAGAAATTGATTGGTGGTCAAATTTCATGATTTGTTGGTACATATTTAAACACAGTTCAACTCTGTTGTAACTGGCCAACTGAGAAGGAAAGCAAGTGGCCTTTATGTTGCAGCCTGGAAACCTATTTCAGTACAGTGAGCCTGCCTCACTTCTCTCTTTGGAGTGACAGCAAGGCTGTCACTTCCTCCCTTTCAGCTGTTCGCTTCACTGATCCATCAAAGTCAACCCTTCACAAGCATTTCTGAAGGCATCCTTTCTCTTCCCACCTCTGGTTTGGTCTTTACCTGCTTTTGTCCAATATTGCCCTGGGTCTCCAAGTTTGGGAGATAGCGTAGCATGGTGGTTGAGACATTGGATTCTTGAATGGACAGCTGAATTCAAATCCATGCTCTGCCATTTCTTAGCTGTATGACTTGGGCCTAGTTACCTTGCTGAGCCTTAGTTTCCTCATCTGTTAAAGGAATAAGAACTGTAGTCCTGTGTCTATACACATTAAGTATTGCTTTCTAATTATCCCTTCTATTCCTACTGCTCCTAGTACTAACTAGTCTGGTACATCATCTCTTTGCACTCCTTTGTGTAGCTACCTCCAGATTTAGAGCTCATCTGGACATCCTTATACCAGATAGCCTAGCATAGCCTATTTTTCTCAACTGCTACATCCTTTGTTTTCTTCCTTCCTCCCAACCACTAGTGAGGTTTAGGAATTTGCTTAAAACTTATCTTAATATTTACCCAACTAAGACATGCAACTAGTAAGCATGACAAGAAGATCTTTCTCAAGGCAGATAATTTAATGAGGACGCTTTTGTTGCATTTTACTTAGATGGACTGAAATCATGTGCCAAAATACCTGGCTCCAAACTCTCTCTTACATCCTTCTATTCTTTAAAAACACATTCTCCCCTCTTGAAGAACTATAATAAGTTTTGTGTTGAGAGCTGGAATGCCATCAGTTCTGCCATCACAGTCATCATAGGATGAACTCAAAACCTAGGTTGCTTCCAGGAATTTTTGGGGCATCATTGGGAGCTTTCTTATAATTGTTACTGGGTTGTTGTTTTTCATCTGAGTTTCTTTTTATGCTTTTCTCATGGATTTCTCACCCATTGAGCCCACTGGGTCTGTACAGGATAACCCTGCTGAATACAAACTCCTTTTTATTAGTACTGCTTCCCCTTTGCACTGGAGCACCGGTTTTAAGGTGCTCTAGTAGCAGAAGGATCACATTTCATTATGCTTTGAAGAAGAGGGTAATGGCGTGTTCCGTGTACGGTTGGCCTCTTCCTGCTAATGGGTGCCAGACTGCATGGTCCTTCACGTGGGGAAAAAACAACAGTATAACGAAAAGAGAAGCATTTTTTCCTCCTGTTTGAAAGCAGGAAATAGAGCAATATTGCTGCTAAATAAAGTTATTTTTTTCAGTTTGAATACACTGAAGGATATATGACTGCTATCAGCAGAGTATAAATCATCACATTTTTATCTCTAAGTGTTAAAGTCCACCTGATATTTGGTACACAAAGAATTCATTTATCAGGTGTTCTCTTCTCCGTTCAAACCCCACACAGATGTTTCATAAAAATTAATGCATTTTGTAGGAGATTTCTTTATAGGCAGTCATTGTGAAGGTGCTACAAGTCCTAGGCTGGGGTTGCTGGTCAAACTTGCTGAGACTAAAACCAATGGTCAGAACTGTTGTGGGAATTGAAGAGGGCTTCTTTCCTGTTTTATGCATGTTTTATGTTTTTCAGGTTCAAAAGCCCCAGAATGATGGCCTGCTTTGGGGCAGGGCACAGTCTGACAGCGTTAGGCCTGTGGTGTTCGGTCTGCACAACATTTTACAACAATTTATATTGGTTGCCAGCATTTAAGTATCAAGAGATTACACCTGAAAAAAACCTGGATTTCTGAGTTTTATGAAAAAAGTGTAATAGTACTCGGTCCCCATTCCCAAATGGCAGCTGTGGCCTGGACACAGATCGTGGAGGCCCCTTCAGCTGGGACATGGCCGAGAGTTTGTCATTCTCCTCTGGACCCCTTTACTCATCAGTGTGACCCTCTGTCCCTGTAGGCATTAGGGTTTGCAACCCTTTGCTTCAGCATTGCAAAGGAAAAGCAAAACAGAATTGGTATTCAAGACTAAAAAATATGTTGAGTGTGTCTTTTTGATGACTAACTTTAAGACAAAAGGAAGTATACATATATAGTTTTGTGGAATTTATATATAATTTATGAAATGTATATATGTGACCTCAGGAATAGATGATATTTGTGACATATCAATAAATATAATTTTATATAAATTAGTGCATATACAAATGCTAGAAATTGTTGTAAATTATATGTATAATTTCTGCTCCTCAGAATGTCATCTGTCATAGAATCTTCAAACTGGAGGGATCCCTTGGTAGCTTCTATTTTACTTCAGCTCTCTCCTTTGACTTTTAAGAAATTGGAGCTCAGACCCAGAGGGTCAAATGATTTGTTCAAGGCCATACAAACAGTGAATGGTGGTGTTGGGATAGGATGCCTGTGTTCTGTTGGTGATGCCAGGAAGATGGGGGTGTTGATGGACAGTGTGAAATATATGAAGATAGAGCAGAACTTTAAAAGTTCTTTTCTATCATTCTAAGAGGTTGAAGTTTAAAGGAAAATATTTTGCTCTGCACAGATTCTGCAAGCACTCTTCACAAATCCTCTGTGCCCTGCTCTCTCTGGCCTATTTCTCTAGCACAATCCAGGCAAATATTTCCTCTGGCCTCCTGGACCTTTCTGCCAGATGCTCTGAGGGATTTAGCAGGCAGTGCCTCTAAAACTGAGCTAGTTGTCACTCTTCCCCTCCCAAACCTGCTCGGTTTTCTGCATTCTTGATCTTAATCACTATTGCCATGGGGTAGAAGTTGTCATATTGTACTCTATTTTTTCTTCTCTGATTGCTCATATTCTTGGTTTCTGGGTCATATTAATTCTGTCTTAGAAACTTCTACCAAAATCAACATTTCCTCTTCATCCTCCCTGTTCCTGTGTTAGGTGAGGTCCCATCACCTTTTGGTAGGACTTTTGCAGTAGACTCTTCCTTGTACATCTTCATTCTTGCTTAACCACAATCCAAGTTCTTTGTCATCTTCATTGGTTTTCAGCCTGGCTGCACTTTAGTCACTCTGGGATTTTAAGACTTACAGAGGTCTGGGACCCATGCCCAGAAACGGATTTAATTCAGTTAGGCTAAGGGTTCCAGCATCAGCATTTTCAAAAGCTTTCCAGAGGCGTTTTCACTTGCATCTCCAGAGTTGATAATCACTGCGTGGTCAGTTTTCTGTAAAACACTTCTAATGGCCCATGCTGCCACTTCAGTATCTGTTTTCTGATTTAAGTCCTGACTCCTCCTTTAGCTTGCGAGGCCTTCACAGCTGGATCCTACGCACTCCTCCAGGCTCATCTTTGGCCACTGCTTCCCCATACACTTACATGCCGGTCACCAAGAATAGCTTATTGTCCCCCTCCTGGAACTCACACTGCTTCTTGATGATACTGTGCCTTTGCACATATGTTTCGCTCCATCCAGCTCCCCCTTTCTGCTCTAGAAAAACAAAACCTACCTATCCTTCGAGGATATCACTCCGTTACAAAATCGTTTCTGCTAACATATTATCATTTGTCAGAGTATGTTAAAATTTACCTATGTATACTTGGCCATCTTGTCCCTCTAGACCAGAACTGTTCAATAAAACTTTATAGGATGAGGAAAATGTTCTGTGCTCTCCAATGTGGTAGCCAATATGTAGCTAGTAGCCACATGTGGCTCTGAAGCAGTAGAAATATAACTAATGGAACTGAGGACTGGATTTTGAGTTTTAATTTAATTTTAATTAAAATAGTCATGTGACTGATGACTGCTGTTTTGGACATCACAGATCTCAACTGTGAGCTCCTTGAAGGCAGGGACCAAGTTTTATTTTTCTTTACATTCCATGTGGCACAGAGTGGTGTTCACTCACATTTCTTGAATGACCGAATGAGTGATGTAGAAGTTGTATCAAAAATCGCTGTCTTCTCTAGTTCACACACCTCTCCACACACACTAACCAGTGAAAATCCTACCTGTGAACATAACACATTTGATCACATCTGACTCTCACGTGGATCTCATTACACCATTTTACAGACGAAGAAATTGAGGATCAGAGAAGGTAAATGACTCAGCCAAGTCATAATTATGAAAAATAAGATGTGATTATGCCTGCCCGTTACCTTTAATTACATTTTAAACAGCACATCTCTTGCGATGTTTTTAGTTCTGGGTCTCTGAAAATGTGAATCCCAGAGAGAATGTGCTGTGGCCTTCCTCGTTGTTTATGGCCCTTCTGGTCAGATCACATTTCCAGAGGTTGGCTTTTATCCTTTGGTTACTTAAGTGATGCCATTCTTGAGTCTGGGGCTGTTGTTGGCTGGTAGCAGGTTTCTTGTTTTAACACCATTGCCAAATCTGCCAAAGATTGGAGGTCACGAGTCTGACCCCCCCCCCAGCTCTTTCACATTGTTTTGAAGACTGACTGCAAAGTTCAAGTTGCTGGAGGTGGGATGCTGGATGATATTGAAGCTGAAGTTTAGCAGACCACGGGTCCGGGAGAGGGAATGGCATTAAGGTTCATCTAAGGCCTTAATGTAAAATTGTCTTATAACCTGAAAGCTTTTTTTTGTGCGGAGTCTAAATTAGAGCACTGTTAGTAGGGGGAGGGTAATTGCATTTTTGGTGGATAGTGAATCTCCATTCTTATTTATAAGAAGTCTATTTGATTAAATCCTTATAGCTTCCTTGTTCATTCTATTTCCTTTGCACTGTATTATGAACAACAAGGTGATTTTACTTCAAGGGAAGATAAGATTTTATGTTCATATTATATCTCAGCCATTCATATAAATATCAGCCAGAGTTGTGAACAAATCCCATGCACAGGCGATCTGCTTGGCTTCACCTTGCTGACTGATTTTAGTGAGCAGAGGAACTAGGACTAGGGAGGGTTGATTTTATGAAGGAACCAAAGAAATTGTTATTAACTTTGTTTACTAGAATTCATAAACTTTATTCGTTCAAGAAGATATATTAGTTGTACATCTGAAACGAATGTTGTATGTCAGTTATACCTCAGTAAAAAAAAAAAAAAGGAAGGAGATCTATTAAGTACCTTTAATAGAATGGGCATACAGGTTACCAGGAGAAACTATTGATTACAGAGAGTATTATATAATAAAGTGTGGAATCATTGCTGTATTAGGATAAGCACTGTATGCAAATGGAATAAATGATGGGAGCATAGATCTAAAGAGAGATTAGAGAATGCTTCTTGGAGGAAGAGGCGTTTGTGTCCAACTTGTGTGGGAGAGGTGAGACTTCTCTGGGAGAAGAGGGGACAGAGTGATGCGTGGCAGGCGAGATCTGTGCGAAGGCTTGGAGATGAGAGAGTGCAGGGTGTGTGATAGTGTCTGTTGGTGGTAGAATGGAATTCGGGGAGCAGCAAGAGGTGCGACCAGAAGACCAGCAACAGCCAAAGTGAACAAGGGCCTTCTGAGTACCTTTGAACATTTCAGCTTGACTTTTGGGGCCTTAGGAAGCTAAGAACTTTTCAAGCAGGGGTGGGACATGCATCTGGGAAGTATGTGACATGAAGCATCCACATCAATTTTGAGATGCATCACAATGTCAGAAGTATTAAGATACCATGAGAGAAGCTATCGAGGAATTGAAAAACTTTGTAAGCTTACGTTTTATAAGATTAGTTTGTCTTCCATACGGGTACGTCTGAGGAGAGCAAGTCCAAAGACAGGAAAGAGCCTTGAGAAGGCAATTGCAGGAGTCCATGCAAAGCTATGGAGGCTGGTGAGTCTTGACTGGGATGAGGAAAAGAAAATGGAATGGATATATGGTCGTTGGGATGTGATAGAGGAGGTGGCAGAGCTGCTTGCCAAGTGTTGGCCTTCTTTCCTGGGTGGATGGTGGTACCATTCCCTCAGGGAAGGACATGGGAGGAGAACTAGTTGGAGGACAGGAGGGTGCTGAAGAAGCTGGCAGGGGCTGGAGAGCCAAAATCACAGGGAGATCACGAGGAGAGGAGAAGTATTTGCAAAGAAGAGAAGGCCAGCCCTGCTAAATGGAGCCATCAGACCAAATCAGAAGAGACTGAAAACGGAATGACCTTGGCAACAGAGGTTTCAGTGCCATGATGAGGATTGAAGGAGGTGTGGGTGGTGAATAGGTGGAGACTGGGAATGTAGACAGCTCTTTCCAGAAGTTTATGAAAGGGAAGAAAGAGAAGCGGACATGGGACTGAGAGAATTTGCTTATTTTGTTTCCTAACAGGGATTTCAAGGTCTCACCAGAATCTTTTACTTAAACCTTATTTAAAAATTTTAAATTTCAGAACTTTAGATGCCTTTCTAATTGGCAGTTAATTAGCCACGAGGTGGAGGCCTTTTGGAGGTAAGCAGAACAGGCAAGTGGAGGCACAGCAGGCTGGATTGTACATGACAGAAATCTTTAAGGAGAAGACCCACAAACAAAAATAACAACCTTGTCGTGGTGGTCCTGGGGCTTTTGATGGAAACAGAGTGAGCCCCACACAGCTCAAAAAGCTCTGAGGCCGTTGTGGGTATAAAGCATGCAATGGTTATTGGAAGTGTATGTGTTTGACAAAGATTTCCATCAAAATGTGAAGGCAGAACAAGTCGTGGTGCCAAAGTGGTCAAAAGGTTTTCTAGAAAATTCCCTTAATGGCAGTATCGTGGCCCCCCATACGACCATAAGAAATATGGTCACTTTAAAATGTTTCTGCCCTCTTTTTGGATACCGTGTAATTCTATCCCTTTTATGAATGTCCTCCTCACCCCTAAATTTGTGTGTGCTTTCCTAATGGAACAGATCTTTACACTCAGTCACCATGTGAATTTATGGTGTATTTTGGTATTCTACGAAGTGAAAAATGGGGAGGTAATACGACTTCTCTTTGTTTTACCCTGAAGAGGTTTTTACTGCTGGGTTCTTGACATCTTCCACCTTAGTTTATCTTTAATTTATCTTTAACTGGAACCATTTTGTCCATTAGCTCTATTCTAATTACCTCTCAAAATGGTCAGATTTACAGGCAACACATGACAGAGAAAACACAAAAAATCAGCCAGCCTCTCCTGACATTCAACAGCAGCCTACGTCTAAATAGTGGAAAAGTTTATTTGCTTTTTCTGAGGATGTGCTAAGTGATTTTGCAGTTTGAGTGGTATGGCCTTCTAGCACTAAAGCCTGCATTTATTAAATAAATTTGTTCTCTAACTCAAGTGTTACGTGTGTATTATGAAACCTCAAAGCCAATTTCGGTGATTGCAATGTGCAAATATTTTTCAAATTATGTAATTAAATAGGACTTGGCCTGCAAGGTCCACTGAAGTAATTTATTAATTGAATAGTCTGATTTAATTGTATGTTATTTTCGTTTATTCAGGGAAGTGCCTGCGTCTCTTGCAGAGACAGGAGCCTCTCACGCGCCCGTCGCTAGAGGTACAGAGGTCTCTCCAAGAAATCTTTAGCACCCAATTAAATATTAACCAAGAAGAGGGGACTTGTTCTTTCTGTCCCCGAAACTCTGTTTTGATGTCTGAGTCTGGTGATTTTAAAGGAAAAGGAAAAAAAAAAATTGCTGGGTAGCATTATTTGTAATTCACCATGTTTATCACAGCATTATTTAAAAATGAATCACTCTTTTCTTAATTGTGCCAGTGTGCAGAGTTATTTAAAAGGAGAAGCCCCTTTAATTCAGTGTTAGCTGCATCTAGCAATGGCTAAAGCCGTCCCGTATCTGTTTCCTTAAAATGTCATTTTAAAGGTATTGTGGTTTCGGAGCAGCAGCTGTGACTGAAAAGTATGTAAACTAAGCTGTTCTTGCTCATATCATTTTTATATTCTTATGTCAGACCAGAAGGCTGCTTTAAATTTATTTTTCATTGTGTATTAGTTCTAGAGCCCGTTTTTTTTCCTTCTCTGGGAACATATGTTCTTTGGGACGTGTGATACTCATGTGCTTAAGAAAATAACAATTGTAGGGGGAAGAAATGGTACCAAAATAGTGTCTTATTTGAGTATTGTATTGGGGAGAAGATTAATTAAAAAAACTAACTCTCACAAAGTAGAATTTTGGGGGCCTAGCATCTGTGTTTTAGGAAATGAACAAATTCAGGCATACTGTACTAAGTCATGTGAAAGGCAGTAACTTTTGGAAGCCCAAATTGCTTTCCCAAAAGGAAAATATTTTTTGTTGCTATTAAATATAGTTTATATTGCTGCTTCAAAACTTTTTTTTTCCAGTGGGGCCGTTTACTTAAATTCTTAGTTAATATTTCTATATAGAAACGCCTTTGTCTCCAGAGCTCGCCTTTTCGGATTCCCATTTAATATGCGGTTGTGGATAAGTATTTATTCATACCATGTGGTACCCCACACCTGATCAAGTGACGGCATGGTGTCACGGCAGCCAGCAAAATGTTTGAGTGACTTTTGAGTAATGATGGGAGAGGAGGTACAGAGGGTTGAAGGAAACAACAATAATGGGAAATATTTTTTTCCTTTCCTATATATTTCGGCATGTTTAATGCCTCAACTTTGCTGTGGAAATTTGGAACGTTAGATAGAGAAATATTCCTTTTCCTAAAGAGTTGTAAAAGTGGAGTCGAAAGTATGAGCTATTAGAAATTTCCATGGTAAATATAATTGGATTGTGTGTGTTGGTAATTTCCTTCTGAGTTCAGGATTTCACTTTGAGAGTTGTTTCACAATGATACATTTCTTTCCAGCTTTTGAAAACAAATTTAGCCCTAGGAATTTGCCTTAAGATCCCACTGATGTGCTTTATGACTATAGGCCCATATCCTGGTGCCTTGAGGGGAGGAAGATGGATTCCTCATGGGTCCGCTGATCTGCTTGTCTCAGCCCTCCTCTCTTTTGCTGAGCTCCAGTGAGTGCCTTCTTCTAGGATATAAGTTGGCCCTGGTGGTCCTTGCATCATATCCTTGGAAAAGGACCTCTCAGATCATCTAGGGTGATGGTCAAAATAGCTAACAGGTACAGCATCGGTGTTGACCATCCAGGGTGATCACTAGGCATAGCGCTGGAGTAGGGCGCTGGGAGATCTCTGCTGTGCCTTTGAGAACCCTGGGAAGTTCAGGGTAGTGGCCAAGGGTGTACTCACATAGCTTTGAGGCAAAGGCTATTTCCCAACCAGTACACAAGCATTTCAGTATTTTAAAAACTCGTTCAGGTGACCACTGCGTACCGGTGAACATCGTCTCTGAGTCCCATTCCTTTTCCCAACAAGCAGACAGAGATCTGGAGAAGGGAGAGGGCTTACCAAGTTCTAGCTGAGTTACTGGTGCATCCACAAGTACAAACACAGTCTCTTGCCTTCTAGTAAAATGTTCTTTCCCACTTTGCTTTGCTCTCTCTTAACTAAGGTATGGAAATATCTCCTTTTCCACTTAGTTGAAACCAGAGTCGATTAAAAGGAATTTCCTTAGGAGTAAAAACTGAGAGGAGAAAATGAGATGCCTGGAGCACTCAAGTGAATGACTTTATAGAAGAAACTTAGCTTGTTTCGATTCTAGCTTCAGATGCAATGGGCTGGCACAATTTATGGGACATCTGTGACTCCTGCTTCCGTTCTCTTGTCTCTTTGCTGTTCGGAGGATCCTATCCCCAGATCTCTTTTTGACATGATTGATATTTCCAACATTCTCTTGCCATTGCTTTTCCACATTTGTTGGGAGTCAGAGGCTCTTGTCCCTGCTTTTGTCCACACCACCTCCGTGGTCTCAGTCACACACTGAATCCACTCCCCAGGATGGAGTGGCTTGTCTAGACCCCTCAAAGGTACCTCTCAGCTCTAAAATGTGTTCATTCTTCTCTTTCCTCTGAGATTTTCTCCATCTAAGCCTTATTCTTTGCACTTAAAAGTCCAGGTCACACAGTTGGTGCAAAGAAATCTGAATTTTGGTCATGAAGACACAAGACATCTCACTTGATCCCTAGTCCGTTTTGGGGGGACATCCTTATCTTTTGTTGTTGGTAAAACTTGGTCAAGGAATTTCTGGTAAAATAAATCTACCACTTCCTATTCTGAATGCAGTTTGTGCTTTTCTATTATTATTATTTTATTATTATTATTATTATTATTATTATTAGTTTCTGTCACTGATAAAGCTCCATGGTATGACTGGATGGTGGCGCTAGTCCTTTTCCCCATCCTATTGAAGAAGCTCATGAAAGATTGTATGGCGTGGAAAGTACCTTAGCAATTAAATAAAAGCCTGGTTCACATAAAGAGAGTTGTTTCTATATGGAAAATATGAGCCTTTTTTTTTTTTTTTACATGGACCAGGTGTGGATTAGTTCACTGAACCTTTCACCCAGCCATATTCCCGCTTGTAATTCTTCTGAGGCATAGTTCAGCCAAGTCAAAGAAACATGTTATTAAAGGTGAGCTGAAAGGCATTTAAAAAATAAACAAACTGTTTAAGATCCTAAATCAGTAACAGAATCTATATGCACAGACTTGAAAAGTACCAGAAAATGTGTTTCAATACCTTTGGGTTCCAGGCTGGATTCTCCTCCTGCCTTCTTTGAACATCTCCTCAAAGTCCTTTTTGGTCACTGGTGGGACAAGCAACTGATGCTAAGCTTGGATTGTAGCTCTTTTGTAGCTAATGACTTACCCTCTGCTGAGGTAGGCGAGACCCCAATCTTAAATCTACTATTCTTCAGCTAATAGTGAGAGGAAACACGAGTACTTTGATTTAATTTTAGCACTATGTTCTTAAGAAGTTTAAAATCTGATATTCATTCTTTCCTTTTTTCTAGTTGGTAGCCTGGCAGATAACCAGATATTATTAACAACTTGTAGATATGGCAGAAATGAGGCGTAGGAAGTGTTAGATTTACTTAAGTTATATTATCCCTGGTCATAATAACAGCAGGTATCTTTTTGTTAGCACTCGCCATGTGCCAGGCACTTTTCTAAGCTCTTTTTTTATGTTAACGCATTTATTCCTCAAAAGCACGTTATGCTCTCTAATTAAGCCCATTTTATGGATGAGCACACTGAGGGACAGAGAACTTAACTTGCCTGAGTTCACAAGGCCGGTAAGCAACAAAGCTGAGTTTTAAACTCAGACACTTGAATCTATGCTCATAAGGCCTGGAACGTCCCAAACTATAC
The DNA here is from genome assembly GCF_021613505.1 of Equus quagga. Taxonomy (NCBI): domain Eukaryota; kingdom Metazoa; phylum Chordata; class Mammalia; order Perissodactyla; family Equidae; genus Equus; species Equus quagga. Next base: position 117,788,695 of record NC_060267.1, read on the forward strand.
TGTGCAGTACTATAGTATATAATACTTTTAATTAAGGCAGCCCAAGGAAGCATTAAGAAATAAAGATTTTGTCCCATACACCCTCGGCCTTACCTTCCTTCCTCCCACCAACATTTTCCCCTAATTAAAAAAAATCTGTTTTCTTTTGGTTGTTTTTACACTATAGATTATATCCAGCTAAGGACTGGGTATCAGTCATTTGCATCCTGTTATACTGCTGCTGCCTTATCTTAAACTTTCATTGGTATTATGGAATTGTGGAAAGGCATTTTCCCCCTTTAAAGTAATTTCAAAACAAAGGAGGAGATGGATGTTAGGGATGGGTCTTCCTAGCCCACCCTTTACAAGGTAAGCAGTTCCTTCAGGGGACCTGGAGTTCCTAGTTCTCCAGAGGGGACACAGTGCTCCTTTCAGAAACTTACACTGAGCTGCACAGAATTACCCCTGCCCCCAGCCCTGCTGCTTTACATGACAGAAAAGGGAGTGAGTTCAGACAACAGCTTCATCTAGTACACTTCTGAGTAGCTTTGCTTCGGTGAAGACCATATGCTGAGCTTGTCAAAGTCATCTGCCCGTTTCAGCCATTCTTGTTGTAGGAGCGTTAACTTGCTGTATTGGGGAAGCAGCGTCATATGTGAACAGCCATGCCAGGTTTCTACCAAATGTCCCTCCTCCTTTTGCAAGTTCTGGGCCTTCCGCGGAGCTTTATCGTTGTGAGGATTTCAGGTTCCCTAGCGTCAGTATTAACATAGCATCCTATAAGTATAGGCAGCTTTCTAGCTCAGGAGCCAAGAGGGTGGGCCCCACCTGGTTCTAAATTATATTGGTGTCTCTGAGTGTGTTTTTAGTGGGAGCTGGAGAGGTGGTGAGCCTTGGAAAAGCCTAAAGACAGGTCAGAGTTGAGCGTAGCAGGGAGCTGGGCTCTGCACATGTCAGAGAATTCAGGAAGGGAGGCATGGGAAAGGAAATGGGGTAAAAAGGTGCCAGGAAAAGTCGCCTCATCATTTGGCGCTTCTCTGGTGGCCAAAAGGTAAGTTTCTACTTTCGGGTCACTTGCAAGTGCCGTGGGCACATAGCTGCCAAATTTTGCAGTTTCAGGACTAGTGAAGTCGGGATGTGGGTAATACTGGGAGACTGTCCTTTTCAGGGAAAGATTGTTGGATGGTCTTCCCACCTATACTGACTGTGTGAGTGGATTCATTCTTGAGTGTCTTTCTGCCTGGGTCAACATGCTCACAATAAAATATAACTGTGAAGCCACTTAGGACCTTCTCTGTGTGCACCCAGAGTGTTAGCCATTGTACATATAATAGGAACTGAGGAGCTGGGATGACACAGGAATGTTTTTGTTCAACTCACATGCTGCTTAGGGTTCTTCATTCCGCATATATTTATTGAACAGCTACCGTGTGTAGCTACTGTTCTGTACTGGGGTATAGCCAGCAAGACAGATGAAGTCCTTGCCTTCATGGAGTTTATATTCTGATGTTTTGTCCCAACCTCAAATGCACACAGTCAAGATTAATTTGACTGGTCTTATCTGTTAGTTAAACTTTCCCAGGAAAACCAAACAAAATCGTTGAGCTGCAGACTGGAGCCGCCAGGAGCCAGATGTGACCACGGGAAGAATATCTTTGAGAGACTGTCATCTGGCTCCAGCTGTGCTAACCTAGGCCTGCCTGGTAGGCAGCCACGAGTTGTGTCTGCCAACTGGTGGCCAGACACTAGTGCAGGCTTAAGCAATTAGCGGAATCCCTCACCCGGTGGCTGGATTCCCTGTGTGTGTCCTAAGATTGCCACTACTGTCCAGACCCAGAGCCTCTGTGGTCCCAGGCAGAAACACCCAGGAGGGAACTGAAAATTAGCCCCTTGAGAAACTAGGCAAAGCCTTCTTATCCTGGAACATGGAGAGGGATGCAGGGGAGGTGGAAAACCACTGTCAGCAAGAAAACAGAAGTAAACCAGACGTGGCCCTGCCGAACAAGTCTTGATTCTGACCGAGAGTGCTTGCTTGATGTAGAATGCCTGCCTCTAGCAGGCTCCTGCAGGAAGGCAGAGGGTGGCCTTGGCCCGGGAGGGTATCGCTTCCCCGGTTGTTATGATTTTTAATCGTTGCCCCTTTGTGAGATCCATTTGTGATCATCTATATCGATTTTACCCAGAGATTTCCATTAAAAGTCTTCATTCCCACCTTTGAAAGCAATTGGATACCTACAGATGTGCCATAACTTTTCAAATATCTATTATATCTGCCTGCTCAAATAAGTATATAAATAAATAAAATGCTTCAGCCTACCTATGTGTGGAAGATTTTTTTATAAACTGTTGAGTTTCTGATTTAATGTACCAGGTAGGCTCTGCTACCATATGGGGAAATAATGGTTTTGATCATCCATTGTCCAGGAAGCTCCTGACACTGTAGTAAGTTGCTCAGTAAACGTAGAATGAGCCAAATAAGGGAAAATTCCAATGGGTATGCTAACTTGCAAAGGTGGTGATTAAAAATGAGTGCAGTTATTTCAAATAGTAAGTGGGGGGATCGACCCACAATTTAGAGCAGAGAGAAAAAAATGTAAAGGTTTATTGGGAATAATTTTAGGATTCATTTTTCAGATGTCCGCATCTAGTGTCTGATTATAACAGAAAACACAAGATGGTAGAGATTAAGGTTTTGAAGGGAGCTTCTCTTGAGCCTAAACAGATATATATCCATGTGGGGACATCTTTATCACCATGAAGTACTTAGTAGTGGTTTTTCAAAAAAGTCCCACTCTGAATAAGGAACGACGACAAAAAAATCGTTAAGTGGGGAAAAATGTTAAGATACTAGTTTATGTGTAAAAACCAACTTTTGCATTCTAAGTGCATTGTGTAAATTTGCCGTGCAGGAAACATAAGTGAAGCCATTTGGTTTTGTGGCATTGGTGTGGGCTGGATAAGGGGGTGGGGGATCAAGTTGAGGCATTGATATAGTATGAGGAGAGCCAGATGGTTGCACTGCACATCTTTTGTGTTCTTGTTTGCTTCTTAAAGCAGTTGCAGAATTTTGCCCTTGGCGATATTTTCCTCGTGCTTGTACGTTCTGCTACGAATTTACTTTTGTCAGAGTACTTTGAAAGAAAAGCCTTGCTCTAAAAAAAAAAATTTTTTTTCTACTTACGTTATAAACTTGCGAAGTCAACAGTGTGTTCATAAAAATATTTTTTAAATGTTAAGTATGTTAGTAAATAGCGGGATGATCAGCTTTTCATTTTGTTAGCACAGTGATTTCAACCATATTTTATGTCAATTCAGAGAGATTTTTGCAAAATTATGAATGTGGAATTGATGATAGATGGATGGAAGGAAATAGAACAGATTCAGTGTTATTCTAGTAGCAATGAGGCTTATCTGATTAGAGATTTTAACTTTTTCTGTTACTTATAGCAGGTCCCCAGGTTGTATTTTACCTCTTGTATTTTATCAGCAAGTCTGACTTGGTGATATTTAAGTTATAAGCAAGGGTGCTTTGGGGTAGGTTGGTGGGTTTATGCCTGTGTGTTTGGTTGGCATTTATTACAACTGTTTATCACACCATCATTGAAATTTATATTTATTTCCTACTAAAAGCAGATTATATTTTGCGATCACCAGTGGCAAGGGATATTTAAGATGTTCTAACTGCATGTAAGGGATGATATTTTATCACTGAATGCTTTTAATAAGGAATTGCTTTGGAGCTATTTTTCTTCCCGTCGTAATGGAATGCTTCAGAATAATTTAATGTCCTTTTCTCAGTCCCAGTTTATCTCTTTTTCCTTTGCTCAAAAGAGAGAAGAGCACAAATGTAGGATTGTTGGGCGCTGGTTTATTCTCCTGTCGTGCACAGATTTCCAGTTTTAGTTGGAACCTGCAGTCCCTGATGAGAAAACAGGAAACTTACAGTCCTAACCTTATTGAAATCTCTGCCTGGTTTAGTCACAAGTCTGAGGCAACTCCTTCCAATAATGAAGCCATTGTACGCATCATATCTGATCAGTTCTTGAAATGTTTTAGTAAGTCTATCTTACAACATTATAAGAAGATAATCAGCAGCCTTAGAAGGTCCCCATCTGGACTGTAGAGTTCTTTTACTGAAAGATGTTTTGCCTTTTTGAGATAGCTCTCGCGTTTCATCATCTGTTCCGCCGAGATGAAGTGCATATGAAAAGTCAGTGACTCTGAATCCATCTGTTGTTATTATTTTCCACTGATAATTGGCTTGAACAATGAAATGTCTGTGTCTGCAGCCTTTGAAACTGTACACCCTGTTTATTTTCTGGAGGTCTCACTGCAACTACTCCCCCCGCCCCGTTTTCCCCCCCTTCATTCTCTCTCAAGCTTACAGCGAGTGGCGCTTGTGTGAGGATGACATCTTTGACTCTGTGCATCAGTATGTGTCACTCAGCATCTAAAGCTTGCATACGGATTTTTGTCACAATCCCTATGTCTGTGCCATTTGCTCCAGGATCCAGCACTCTTGCAGCAAGGAGCTTGGCTGGGCTGCGATGCATGGATCCCTTACCTGGATTGTCGTCTTTATTTCACTGTCCTCATTAAAATGTTAATTTAGAGCACAGTATCTAATACCTATGGAATTAGATACTACCTATAATTGTATAATATATTCAGTTGCATCCAGGTTTGCATGATACAGAGCATTAATATTGGATTCCACTAACAGCACTTCCATTAGCTTGTTCAACCAGTATGAGATATAGATGAGCTGGGAAGCATAACTACCCGCCAGAACTGCCAAAACAGTCATTAGAAGCTCCATTGGGATGGACAAAGGCTTTTTCACAGTGATGTACTGATTAAATTTTGTTCTATGGTTTATTTGCATCAAGGTTAGATCACTATCGTCTATAGAGGTGGGTTATCGAACACTTTATATGGAAGGTCATTTCAAGATGAAATAATGAACAGAATAGGCATCTTTAGTTTCTGTGGGAACCCCTCTTAGACAACCTGTGTTTATTCTTTGTGGCTTTGGGAATCTTTTGATTTTGTTTCCCTTTTCTCCATGTTATGCTATAATATATGTTTGAGATGGGCTTTTTCGTTTGTTTGTAAATTCTTTTTTTTACTTTTCAGTAATATTCTTTTGCTTTTGTGGCAGAATGATTTAGCCAGAAAGCAGTGTTGTGCTAATAAAGTAAAACTTGCTTTCGAAATGGAAAGCCGCCTTATTTCCCTTGGCTAGCCTAATTGTCGGACATTTCTCTGAGGCAGTGAAGGATCTGTGACCTCCTCTTTTTAGTCCAAATAATAAGGTAGACGCATCCTATAGAATAGCACGGCTGGGTTTGCCCCCAAAGTACTATGCTGCGTTAGAAGGAAGTAGACAAACATAATCTTATTTATGTTTCAATCGAAATCATTTAATACTGCAAAAGTTATTAAAAAATAATTAAGTTACTAAGACCAACATGTAGCTGGAACATACAGTGAGAGGTTAGAGGTGAGGGTGAGTTGACTCCATAAGCTGAGAGAAGGCGGTAGCGAATTCCTAGCCCCTGCCTAGCCTGTTCTTCCCCTTGCTTAAATTCCTCGGTTCTGAGGACAAATTATGTTGAGGTATGGCATATTTTCTGCCGAAACAGAGAAAATTGTTGACTGTAATTATGTTATTTAATTGAAATTATAAGTGGTTGAGGCCACTCAGTTAAAAGCATCCTTTCTAATATATGGATAATGTTTCTAAATGAGTGGTCATGGATTGATGACATTTGAAAGGCAAGCATTTGGGATGTGTTTTTGGAAGACTCAAATTATTTTCCTTAAATCATTAGTGAATGAAAGAGAGTAAAGTGGCATTTTTTCGGTTTATTCTCTGTTATTAGATATGGGTGAATCTTATACGTGTGAGTGTATATATACATGTGTATGTGTGTCTATATTTTATATATGTAAATTTTTATACATAGATAAAATAGATCTTTCCATGGGTCCAGACTTATAAGAATCGTTTTATAATGTGGCAAAGCAGAGAAACAAGAGGTATGTCTCTGACCTGAAATTGTGGTTGAAAAATGTGATTGTTTAAAACTCTCGTTGAATGTTAAAAATCTAAATGCAAGCTGCGTACAACTGCACTGAGGTGTCTCCCCACCAAGTTCTTTTTGGAGTAGCTGGAGATACAACAATAGCACCATATCCCCCTCCTCCCCAAACCTCCCCCACCCAGGAGTGAGTTCTTAATTACAAATGAATGCAATTCATTTTAATTGTTATTATAGCAACATAACATTTAACTGTCTCCTGTGTAGTCCTTGTCCCCTGGAACAGGCAGTGTCTCCTGTCAGAGAGAGGACAGGTAGAAGGCACAGCGGGCGTCTGATTGAGCCAGTTATTCATTTGCTGAGTGTTTGTGTTTATGCAAAGGGGCCTCTTCCTGCATATTTAATCTAGAGTAAGGCAGTGGCTTTTGTTGTGTTTAGCCCACATACCTTCAGTCCTTCCTCACACTGCCGCCAGCCTGGGAGCCCTGAGAGCCCGCAGGCTTCCAAGCGCCTGTAGTTTCTCCCTGACAAACTCTCAACTTTCTTCCGTTGTGTGAAAATTGCCTCTCCGGCCCCCAAGCTTTCCTTCCTCACCATGAACGGGTAAGTGTGTGCGAAGCCAAGGCTGATACTTTTGTTTCATTTTCCAAATGTTGAGAGTCTACTTTGCTGCTCTTCTGGGCGCCTCCTGCCAGCGGTCCGGTGCCTGGGCCGTTGTCAGTTGCTGGCTGGTTGAAATGGACAAGTACAGGTGCCTCTTCGGAAATGTTGGCTGAATTTTGGACTGGCAGAGAGAGGTTCTTGGGAACTGGGGAGAAGAAAAAAGAAAAGAGAGGGAGAGAGAGAACAGCTTTATTATTCTTTGTCCTAACAAATCCTGTTTTGTAACTATCCTGGAGATAATGCTGCCATTGTTTTCTAAAAGCCTTCGAACAGTGTGCACGACCGAACTGTAAGAAAGCAGTGAAACTCTGCTGCTGTATTGTCTAGAGCCGGGCCAGGGTCCTCCCCGAAGGTCTGTGCCGGAATAGGAAGGGTTTTCTTCAGTGGAAATCGAATCGTCTCTTCATTGATATTAATAGCACACTAGAGATGTTGGCCATGATGCTCAGAGAGGCGGGCGGGAGGGAAGGAAATCTGATCTTGCTGGGGGGAAGATGACAGCCTCTTGGCCCCACGGTGGAGGTTGAGGAGACGTCCATCCAGGCTCAGCCTGCATAATGGCATCCTGGCTTAACTGTTTGCTCTAGGAATTTTAATCTTGAGCTGTTTGTTTTACTATCTGGGGTCTTGGTATTTTTCGTTCCTGTACTGTTTCTCGAAAGCACCATATTCAGGGTCTAATCCAGTCTTTTTAAAAAGTGAATTAAAAAAATAAAAAGACTCAGAGAAATTGATGCACTGTGCATTGAGATCGTTCTGGGGTAGAATGGTAGAATTCTGCTTTCTTTTAGAGTGTTATAATTTCAAAAATGAATAGGCACAATTAAGAAGGATGAGCCATCCAAGAAAGATATGTCCCCTATATGTAAAGATATTGCAGGAGGTAGGAATTGTGTCCAAGGTCTAAAAGAAGGAGTTTTTATCACCAGTTAACTGTTGCCTCTGGTTGAGTAACTCTTTTCAACAGAAGAGTGTGCTGTTCCCCCACAGGTTGGAAACAGAATTTAAATAAAATTTCATCAACCTTATTAAAATATGTGGGGATTTGGGTCTTCTTGGGTACAAATCAGTCTAGAGACTTAGAAGCATTTATTAACAGTGAGACTGCTGAAGGTTTTTAATAATAAAATTACAAATATCCTATCTAATGGTAAGTATATGACTTTTATACTCAGTTTTTAAGGGGAAAAATACTTTTTTTTATGAGGAAAAGTAACTCCGTCGGAGCACCTTCTGTGATTAGTGCTATTGTATTCTTAAATTTTGATTGATAGAGATAATAGTTTTCACTTAAAAATACAGACAGGTACTTTAACTTTCCATGACAATAGCTATTTGCATTTCTTTTATCTTTTTGTTTAACATTTGTGGGGGTTGGGATGGATTTGATTATTAACTCTTATTGCACACTAAAGGTAAATCTAAAACAAAGGCTTTGTTAGAGCTTCAAAGAGAAAACAGCAAATATTGTTTTTAGGTTTCAACATTTAAAGGCTGTTAAAGGATACCTATAAAATATTTTCACATGACCATGACCGGGGTTTTACTTTTCTGTAAGGTAAGAGAGGGTGTTTTTTTTTTTTTCTGAGTGAGATGGCCCAATGTGGAGTGGCTGGGGGCTGCCAGCCTGAAGTAATTTCACGGGCAAGCCTGGGCTGAGGTTGCCTGCACCACGTGGCTTACTTTATTTATAGTGTTTTAGATTTTTCTTACTAGAATGGACTCCAAAGTTAGGCCCTGTGATTTGGTGAGGGTCCCAGCGGGTGAGGAAAAAGGAAATGAGATGTAACTTGCTGCAATACAAGGGACATTGAGGAACGAGGGATACAAAGTGGAGGATGTCTTTGATAGAAATAAAAGAAACGTAGTGTTTGTAAACCAGCAAGCCTGGGTGATGTCCACTGTCGCCTCTGTGCCCAGGGGCCTGAAGGCACACCAGTTTCCTTTTCTCTCTTTCCTCTCCAATTTTCTTCCTTCCTTCTTTTCCTTTTTTTCGCTCTTTTTTTGCTCTCCCTAGTTCTTCTTCTTTCTTTTCTTTCTTCGATCCCTCCCTCCTTCCTTTCTCTTTTTGTAAAGGTGACTTACCATTTGAATTTATTAGGGCATAGAAAAAAACACTTTGGGGTTGATTTCTGAGTGGATTTTCTTATCTTGAACGCAGAAAATGAAGTGACCCTTGTATTATAGGTTTTCAGCCAAATTTGTGTTGATACGCTTCTGTTTTTCTAGGAAATCTTTGAAAAGCAGGGCATGAAAGCCCATGTGAGTTGAGATTCACTAGTTAAAGAGACAGCAATCTCTTGGTAATGGACCCACTTAGTCCTCTTTTTTCGAATGAAGTATCCGGTATTTGATTGGAATATGTTGGCGTATTGGGAGTTTGAACCATGTTCCTGGACTTTGAGAGAAGGGATCTTCTAGCCAGAGATCAGCTCCTGCACTGCCACCATCATCATGGGCAGAAGCTGGCGCGGCTCGTCTTTGCATCCACAGGGACACTGACGCACAGTAGGTTCTCAGCCGGCATTTGTTGGACTGAAGGTTGAGATGAAACATGTCAGCCATCCTTCACTGTCCCTTTTGTGTAATTGTGTAAAGTGAAATACGATGCAGAAATCCTGAAGCAAATCGTTTGCTTTAGCTGCCCTGAAAGGAAACGGGGCAATAATTTTAGTGGGAAAAATAGAGTATATATTGTTCCTTTTCAGTCTTGTGGAATAAATCCCATCTCCACATTTACCTGTAACTGGTTCCAACTAGGCCATACCAGTTGGCACTATACATTATTTATCACACAGCTTAAATTGGGGGCAAAATATACCCATAGAAAGTGTAACATTGAAGCACCATAGTAACTTAAGAGGTTTACAGAGTAAAATTCCTAATGGGGGCAGAGGGATTGGGGAGGCAGAGGAAGAGAAAGGGGGCACAGCTGAAGTTTGATGTCTTGGTCAAGATCTTAATGGTCAACAAATAGCTTTAGGTAAATAACACTGTTGCAAACAGTAGAGGAGAGGCCACACACGGGACAATTCTAGTGTTGACAGAATCTTAACTGTATAGAGAATGACATAAAGGAAAATAAATAATTTCTATTTACCGTATCCCTGGCTCACTTTTAAAACCCAAAACCCATAGGAAACTTAAGAAAGAAAGAGAGAAAAAGAAAAAAAAATGAAATTCATATGGTGGCAGAATTTTTTTTTCAAGAAAGACAAGTGGGCTGGAGGGAAATATTTTTCTTTTATCTTCTTTTCTTGTTTCAACTTTAAAGCTTTACATATTCATTTGATTTTAGTTTTGGCACTTGTGCTGCCGGTAAGCATTCAGGTAAATAGCTGATGCACTTGATAAGTAAAAGTGATTGTTTAAAATAGTAGCAAATACAGTTTTGGAAAGGGAAGTTTTATACTTTGGAAAAAATGAAATGCAGCTTTTTCTCCTTGTTGTTGATTTCTGATTCTTCTAGGCTAGTTGTGATGCAGACTCAGGCCCCAGTACTATTCTCTAATTTTCTTGTCTATTGTATTGACACATTTCACTTAATTTAGCATGATAGCAAACAGCTGTTGAACTATTAATCTTTTTCTCAGCAAAGCTAGAAAAATATCTTTTAGATTACTTTGCTAATGTATACTAAAAGCTAAAATCAACAGAAATAAATTAATGAGTGGTCAAATGTGCATATACATTAAAATTTATGGAACTTGAAAATGGAGGAAAATATGGTTTGTATCCCACTGCCAATTTTTTATGTATAAGTAAAAATTAAATGTAGCCAATTTTGTATTCCTTTCATAATTGTAAGTTGGAGGGTCAATTGCATAATTTTGTTATTATTAATTATTTTTCCCCCTAGGGAAAAATTATGCTTGTAAAATCTGTGAGGGTGAACCAGCTTGTATTTTTGCTCTGTATTCCCTTCCATACTGTACTGTGTATATAGGTGAGTACAGAAACAGGCCCAGTACTTACCTGAAAATGTTCTGCAGGTTTGAGTACAGTGCTAGAGATAACTTTATTCAAAGGAGACATTTTCAGCAGTTTTTTTTTTTCTTAAATTAAATTTTAATAAGGTCCAGTTGTTTGCCAGCTATATGATAGCAATCTCATCTGCATTGCAAAGTCTAACACTGTATAGATCTGACTGCCAAACATGCAAAAATAGACGCAACTCAATAGATAAACATGAAAATTAGTTTAGAGTGCACACATTGGAGAACAGCTCAAGTAAAAAGGAGGGAGAAGGGTCATTCTTGCCTTGAATTGAGTAGGGTCTGCCAGAGTTCACTTACTTTCCATTTAAGATTGGATGAGTGGTGGAGATGGAAATTTCTGGTGTGTAAGATTCTGCTGTGCCTTGTATCTCATGAGCTCGTCTTATTTGTGTGGAGTGGGGCTGCTCTGCGGATCTCCACATTACCTTGAGGACCCGACCATTGCTGCTGTCTGTTTTCCTTTCACCATTTGTGCTGTAACAGAGTTCTCACCACTGGAGAAACCAATCCTGGGGACACTCATCAGCAGTAAAGCGCACGATTTTCATTTTCTATTTGAATTGTTTTGTGTAAAAACAAAAAGGTTTTGGGCAGGTTGCAAAATAGTAATTTTAAGTCCCAGAGCTAGGGTTTTCCCCCACCCAAATGGTGAACATTTATGGTGAAAACCTCCAATTTCCTCTTACAGTAAACATGAAAATTATGATTTCACTCAGAGCCGCATTTTTTTCCAATCTTAATGGCAAGAATCTGCATACACTTGCTTGTGGAAATGTCATAAATTGGCCTCAGATCAATTCCTCAAAGATAGTACACACCGAAGTGCCACTTTCAAATTTTTAGCCCTAGTGAAATAAGATTTAACTCTTCTCAGTGATGTTTGCCTTTCCACGTTCAGGGCCGACAGCAGAGGGATAAGCAGGGATAGATTCTGTATAAAATTAAAACCACTTCATTACATATTGTTCTGAAAAGTGAACAAGAGGATATTAGCATTTTAGTAAAATGATGATATGATTTCACCATCTTAAAAAAAAGTTATATGAGCATTTGGTCAATTGATGTGGAATGAATCCTATACCCCGTTAGTAACTTGATCTAAATTAATAAACAAATGTTTTTCTTTTCACTTGTGCCATATGTTGATCCCAGTTACATGGGCAGAAAGAGGCAGCTTGTAATGTTTCTTAAAGGATTACACACTGTTTTGCATAAGAGAGGATGCAGATGCAGGAGTAGATGTGGGGTAAAACATGTTCCATGCTTTCTTTGTGTTTTAGGAAGCTTGATTTCAATTGTTTATTTCATCTGACAAGAACCATTTTTATTTAACTGAGTAGATCTGGTAGATATATGCTAAGTGGAAAACATTCTGTGAACAGCTTTCACCAACCGATTAACGCCCCCCACCCTTCCTCAAACTGAAAATTGTGGTGTTTTATTCATTTTGAAAGGTCCAGAATGGCAGAAAGCATCTTGTCTACAAGAGCTCTCCTCCGAAGGGGAAAAAAATAAGCCTCTGCTTTAATGAAATTAGAGATGTTGTGGATGTTAACCAAACAGAGACACATTCAAGTAGCAGTCTGGTTTCAAAAAACAAAGGCATATGAGTCACATATTATTCCACATGAAAATAAATTGATAGACGGCAAGATGAGAAAAAGTTCATACGTACAATTTGAAGTGTCTCACCTCTACTTTTTCCATCCGAGTTGTTTTTGTTGTCTTGAAGAGCTCAGAGGCATGCGATCCAGATAAGTGAAGGTCTTAGGACTTTATTAACTCTGAAAGTCATTTGCCATTAACTATAATTGAGTTCTTTTGTTGTTTTTCTTGCATCTATCCCAGGCAAATGGGTGGTTGCTCCTTTCTCTTGACATTCAGATTTTGATGTTCTCTTTTGTTTTCAGGGTAAGAAGTGACCTTTTGAGGTGACTATAACTGAAGATTGCTTTACAGAAGCCAAAAAAGGTAAATGCAAATATGGTTAGTGAAATGATATCTAGGGCTTTATCACCTTCTGGACATCGTAATTCTGTTCTTTTCCCATCTGCGTATTTATCAAATGTACGTGTATTTGTGTATCAGTATGTATATAGCATATTTTTGGAGGTCTTCAAGGAAAAGATTGCCGTTAAAAAATGATCCACGGCATCACATTTTTCCCCCAAATATTATCAAACTTTTCCCTTCTTTGCTGAAGCTGAATTTTTTTTGGTTGTTGACTTGGTAGGTTTAAAGTTAGAAAGGAATATTCACATCACACAAGTGGTGATTCATAAAATTAACTTGCTGCAAACAAGAGTAACATGTCAGTGTTCTGTGCTGGAGTGGTGTCATCCGATTGATGTTCATCTCGTGGCTTTATAATCACCTTCCTTCAGAAATTAATAGTCAGACACCATAGCAACACGCCACATTGATGTAACTGCTGAGTGGCGTGGGGCACATCCCTGTGATGTCAGCGCCAGGCTGCCTAGCTCTCTCGACCTTGCTTGAGAATCAAATGAGTACTTGATTTTAAAATTAGAAGTTTTCAGAAAGACTAATGTGGCTTGATGAATTAAAGCTAGATTAAATTTTCTCAAATTCACTGTGGAGAGGGGGGACAAAAAACCTCTCTGGTTAAAATGATATGGATGCTACAGATTTTCTTGGTTCCAAAAGTCTCTTTCTGGTGAGGGCAGTGGTCATGTTACTCAAGTTAATCTTGCAGGTCATTTTAATGTCTGATGTTTCTCAAGCAGCATCTTCATTTTATTTTTGAGTTCTCGCCAATAATAGTTCAATTTGATTTAGTAGATTAGTGTGTGTTTTGAAACAGGTTACTTGCTGGTCTGGTTGCACAAAGCCTTTGCTGAAATCTTACTAAATTAAAGTTTATGAATTTGTAAGATACTGACTTCTTACTCTTTAGTTGAACAAGGTTTTTTTTGTGAAACTTTCATAATGTGAAGATTATTAGATCAGTTTTGTTTTTAATCTCACCCAGGGTTTCTGGGTTCCAGATCTCACTATAACGGTATAGATTCGTTTTGATAGTTGCATTCTGGCACATTTGATTTGGGCCAAAAAATTCAACTTGCCTCATTTCACCATCTTTGTTGTTTAAATTTAACCTTTGTGGGAAGCAGCCGATTGTCCTCCAGAGAGGACAGTCCCTTTCCGATGTCCCAGCATGGAAGGGTTCATCCCAACCAGTAACTGGGGTCATCAAGACACAGCATGACTTTTGGCAAAGCTCTTCCCTTTGCTGAGACTCACTTTCCCAATCTTAAAAATTAAGGCTTAGTCTATTTCAGGGATCTGCAGACTTTTTCTGTAAAGGGCCGTACAGTCCATATTTTCTGTTTTGTGGGCCATTCAGTCTCTGCCACAGCTACTCAGCTCAGCTGCAAGTTGTGTCTCTTGGTCTGGATGATCCCTGCGAGATCTCAGTCTAAGATGTTCCTCATGCAAAGCTGGGCCAGGTGTTCAACTCATCTTTTGCTGTTAGCAAAGGTTTCTGGTGAAGCTAAAAGTTAGGATTCAACAAAGCTGGAAAGTGGTTGAAAAGATGAAGCATTCAGCTTGAGAGTTGTGCTATTCCTGCAGCTCCAAATAAGGGCTTCATTTGTGGGTTTTTATTGTTTTCTTTGGAATCACCCATAAGCATGAATTATTTTTCTTCTGACTTGATGTCTTTATAATGTCCACGCTTATACCCGTGACCTGAAAGTGAACACGTTTGAATTTGTGTGATGTGATTTTTCCCAATTCTGTGATATTGTTCAGAGTTAAAAATATGAGTCAAGGGCAAGTTTAAAAAAAAGAGTTTCCAGGAATTTGTCATTAGTGTTGACTAAGAGAGGTGGTCTGTAGGGAGAAAAAAGTGCTTGCTTGTTTTTATAATTACTTTTTTTTATAATTAAAATTTTATAATTTATTTTTTATAATTACTGTCAAGGACACGGGGGTCTATCATATTTTACAATATCCCACAGATAAGGAACTCCTTGTCAAATTTCAGAAACATAGAAAAATTTGGTCCTTCTGATGCCTCATTCATGACACAAAGGAAACTGAATAACAAATTCATATAGTTTTTCTTTTTGACTTGACTGCTAGGAAGCTCAGAGTAAGAGGTTTTGCTCAATCTCTGTAGTTTTTTTCAACTTCAGCTTTTTGTCGTTGACATATTTTTAAGTAAACTTCATTTTTTTCCTATCCCTAATTAACATTTATTATTTAACTTATTTTCTTCTGCAATATCAGTTCCATTTGTATTTTGACTCTCATTTCAAATTTCTTTTAGAATTGTTAAGGTATATAGACTCAAATAAATAATGAATTATATGTTAGTTTTTACATTTTAATAAGCTCAAGGATCCTTCAAAAACTAATCCTTATATATCTTGATCTGTTATATATAAATGAAAAGAAGGTTTGTTAAAAATATAAAATCGAAAAAAGAGGGCCAGCCCCGTGGCCAAGTGGTTAAGTTTGTGCCCTCTGCTTCAGTGGCCTGGGGTTTCGCCAGTTCAAATCCTGGGCGTGGACATGGCACCGCTCATTAAGCTATGCTGAGGCGGCATCCTACATGCCACAACTGGAGGGACCCACAACTGAAAATACACAGCTATATACTGGGGGGCTTTGGGGAGAAAAAGGAAAAAAAAAATCCAAAAAAGATATATAAAATGGATAGAATGGTTAGTGTTTCTTTTTAGTGAACAAACCATAAACAAAGAGAAGATTGTGCTATCCAGTGATGGTCAAGAAACCAGCACTGCCTTCCACCCGACAAGAAGGATGTAGATTTCAGACGCCAGGAGCTTCTCAGTAAATGCCATGCCCAAATTTGAAATCTGGGAATCATTAACAGTCAGCATAGATGCAAATAAATATGCCTACATTGGCACTATTGGAACAACTGGTTATGTGCATAAAAGTGGCCAGGCAAATTCAGAAAACCAGATGAAGTCATTTTTCAAATTTAGATTCAAAGGTCTGAAGAATCATAAGTAACAGTCATCATACTTGGTAGTGATATAACAATTTTCTTCCAAGTAGATCTGAGCACTCTACAAAATGGGTCTGGTTGCTGGCATTCCTGAGAGGTAGCTGGCAATTATTAAAATCCCCACTTTACAAACTGGGAAAGTGGTCCCACAGATGGTTAACTTACCCAGGGTCATGTAGAATGTCAAGACTGGAGCTGAAAAGACAACTTGCTCTGGTCACAATTATATCGATGTCATTCTATCGTGGCTGCCTTGGTTTGGTGATTGGATAAAGGTTTATGTGTCATTTTCTCCCTGCTTCCCCCCACCGTGGGCAATTCCCCCACATGTATTTTTGCTTAAAGTTAAGTCCAATTTGTAAAATTCATTGTCTTGTGTTTAATTCTAAATGGCATTGAGAATTGATGGTAGTCATCAAGTATATATAGGTTATAATTAAATAGTTACTTTTAAACAATAGGCATCTTCAAGCTTCACATTTTATGTATTGGCTCGAATGTTTTTTTTTTTTTTATATAGTCAACTTATTTGTGAGAAAGTTAAAAGACAATCTAAAAGAAAGTGTAATCATTCTAATTTTTCTCCTATTCCCAATTTGAGCTATTTTTTGTTAGATCAAAGAGTTAATAATGCATCCTTATTGATTCTACTCATTGTGTCTTAAATATTACAAATTATTTCTTGTTTACAAATAAAGGTAAAAATGCCTATTCAGCCATTTAAAATATATTCATTGGTTCTTTTGAAAGGATATATTTATGTGGTTTAAATATTTACTTAATGACAATATTCTGAGTTATATCCATTCAAAATGACCTCTTTATAGCATTCAGCATTTGAATTATGTGACTATTAATTCATGAAGTTCTTATGAGAGTGTCTTCATTGAGTGACCGGATGGCCACATTGGCTAAAATGACTAGTCAGTTGGTTCCGTTAAGCGTCGAAATCCTTCCTGCTCCTCCCTCGCCCCCACCACATGCACACGCATAACACCCCTGTGCCTGGATTGTAACAGTCAAGGTAAAGACTAGGCTGATGTAGCATAGAGACCCCAACATCCAATGGCTTAATTAAAACAGAAGTTTACTTCTCTCTCGTATAACAGTATGGCCAGTCTAGCTTGACTGGGCAGATTCTTTCCCTCTTGCACTCTCCGGCTTTGGGGCTTTGTCCGTGTCCACATGGTTGAAGCACAGTGAAGAAGTCTAAGGCAAGCAATTTTCTTTGAAGGAAATGAGTTAAAAATTGCACACATCGCATCGATTGACATTTAATTGGTAAGATTATGGTCAGATGGTCACGAGAAGCTGCAGTGGCTACTGGGAAATGTCTCTAGCTGGGTGGCCAGGAGCATGGAAGAATTGGAGAGTAGATTTAAGGAGACAGAACACAACAACTTAATTGGTTGAAGTACCCCAATCCAATAATTTCATTCATTTATTCATTTATACATACAATTATACATACAAACTTAATTCCTGTTGCAGATATTTATTGATGATTGTGTGCGAAGTGCTAGAATCATAGCACTACATATGGACATGATCTCGTTCCTTACTGAGTATATATTGTAGAGGGAAGACAGACATTGTGAATGATTATGGTGACAAGTGTCAGGAAGGGCAAATATTGGTTGCTTTGAGAAAGTGTTCTATAATGAGGAGAACAAGGTATCCAGGATTTATGCATTTTAGCATTATATGGAAACTATGTTAGATTAACTTGATTTTTTTGTTTTCTTTCATGCCAATGCTGTTGTGAATGTTACCAAGCAAGTTAATTGTTTTGCTAAGAGCTTAAGGTGTAATTCACACACAATACAATTCACCCATTTAAAGTGTACTGTTCAGTGGTTTTTACTATACTCACAGAGTTTGCAACCCTTATCACAATCCAGTTTTAGAGCATTTTCATCACCCCAGAAAGAGAGCCCATATCCATCAGCTGTCACGCCCCTAAACCCAGCTCATGGCAACAACTAATCTACTTTCTGTGTCTATAGGTTTACCTACTTTGGATATTTCACATAAATAGAATCGTACAGTACGTGGTCTTTTGTGACTGACTTCTTTCACTTAGCATGTTTTCAAGGTTCATCCGAAGCATTTACATTTTTAACTATCTTAGAACTTCAGAGTTGTATGAGTTCTTACTCCTAAATCCAACAAAACAGTGGCCTGAAATATTCTCACAAGGGGTGGAACTGGGGGTAAAATTACTTGTGGTGTTTATTTTTCTATAGAACTAGCTTGGCCTCCCAACAGTTAAACTTCGGAATTTAAATGTTTGCATTTGAAGTTAGCTGTTTTTAAACATTGTTAACCATAATGCTAAACTAAGTTACTCTGTAAACAAGAGCTGTCTCTCTTGAATGTTAGTTTCAAAGAAAAAAATATTTTAAATATTGATTTCCAGAGAAATATGCTCAATAGAGTTCGTTTTCGAGCAGAAGTTACTTGTTGAAATGTACATGAAGGCATATTTGATAGTAAAGGCAATATTTGCAGCGGTTATCAAGTAGCCATATTTTGCACAGTGAACAATCAAAAATACAAAACCAGATAACAAATGGTTTTATTCATCTTTGTTTTTGCTCTTCCATCTGCCAAGGGCACAAGTATTCCAACTGCTTACCTTGAGTATCTTAGGAAGAAGTTCTCAGCTTAGGTGACAACTTAATAGCTTAACAGAGAAGTGGGAAGTATTGCCTTTCTTTGGCAATTCAAAAACCTCAGGAAGAAATTGGAAGCTTAACTGTACAAAAACCAAACCCTATTTAGGATAGCACATCTATGTTAACCTTGACTAAACACCCCCTCGTATCTAGTAATATCCAGGATCATCTTAAAGGAGCAAATGGTATATTGGTGGTAGAATCCTTATTTTGAGTCCATTTTCATTTCTTCTGCAGAGGGCAGAAGAGTTTGGATTTGAAGTTTATAGTAACTTTCTAAAAGACTATTGGTGAATGGGACTTCAGAAATGGAAAATGAAGATTAATCATTTAAGTTTGTACTTCTCTGTCCTTGAATTAATGTACTTCCATGGCCTTTGCATAGGGGGCAGGGAGAAAAATTAAAAACTTGAAGTGTTTCCACTCTCTTCAAATACACTCTTTTTGAAGTGTGAAAATCACGCAGATTTTCCCTCGAACTTTGTATATTAGCATGTATGTAGTATATAATTATAGGTAATTAGATGTTTTGCTAATTATCTGACAGTACAATGAGTTATATAAAATTACCTTTTAATTAAAAAAAAAAGTTGCATCATTGGGTGGCCTGCGATGATTTCAGTTTGTAGATTGGTGTGGGGCTTTAATTCCTCACCCTTCCCTGCAGGCCTCTTTTTTCTGGAAGTCTGTTTCCATTTCAGAGGGTGCTGAGCAGTCCCTAGAAGCCAGAGGAAGTATCCTAAAATCCATTTATTGCAGATTACTTACTTTAAAGTTTATTTAGAACAGTGATTTTCAAAGTGGGCATGGGGACCCATTTTGGGGTTAGGACATCAATTTAGTGGGTTGTGCCCAAGAATTTTTTTTAAATGGAATACACATACAATAGAGTAGAATAAAATGAATGGGGATGACCTACACTGTCCAGTGTGGAAACCACTAGCCACCCGTGGCTGTTGAGCACTTGCAATGCGGTTAGCCCAAACTTACATGAGCTCTAAGTGTAAAATCCACAAAGTATTTCAAAGACTTTGTATGGAAAAAAGTATATGAAATACTTGCATAATTATTCTTTATTGATTATACATTGAAATGATGCTATTTTGGATATGTTGGGTTAAATAAAATAAATTATTAAAGTTAATTTCAACTATTTCACTTCACTTCTTTCAGTGCGATTACAATTACCTATGTGACAGGTGCTGTATTTCAACTTTGCTCAAGATGATGAGGAATAGAGCAGTGAATGACACAGCTGCCAAGCTCATGGCTCTCGGGGATTGGGCCAGGCAGGGAAACATAAAATATACATACATGGTGATAGGTGCTATGGAGAAAAGAAGAGGCTGAGAGAGTCAGATGGCCAGAGGGAAGGGATTGCAACTAATAAACAGGGTACATGTTGAACCATGAAATACAGGCTCCAGAGCAAAGATTTGGTGTGTTCTGAAGAGAACAAGTTGGCCATTATGGCTGAAGCAAAGTCATCAAGGGGGGAGTAGCAGGAGGCAAGGTCAAGAAGGAGCAGGGCTAGATGGAGCAGGGCAGTAAGGCTCCTTGCACTCTTAGTCTCATAGTGAAATAGAGAGCCAGTGATGATGGACTTTGAGGTGGGTCAAGATCTGACCCATGCTCTAAATGGGTCACTCCGGAAGCTGTTTTGAAAATAGACTGCAAATGATTGAGACCATAGGCAGGGAGACGTGTCAGGAAGCCACTGTAATAACCCCAGTGAGATATGATGATGACCAGAATCAGGATGGCAATAGAGGTGGCGAGAAGTGGTTAAATTTGGAATTTATTTGAAGGTGGAGCCAAAGGATTTCCTCGTGGAAGAGATGGGGAGTTTGAAATAGTTGCATCAAGGATGACTCCAAGGTTTTCATCCTGAATGATGGGGTAGTATCAACTGATGGATTGCTTGTGGGTAGAAAGAAAGGAGTCAAATAGAAGACTGAGAGGTTTTTTGGTCCAAGCAACTGCTGGAAGGATGGAACTGCCATTAACTGAAATAGGGGAGCCTGGGAGGAGCAGGTTTGAGAGTGTTGAAGGGAAAAAAAATGAATTTTCCTTGTTAAAGATGGTAAGGCAGACCTTATTGAGGACCATCACGATAGGTGAAGAAAGCACTGCAGTGAGATTTTATGTGGGGAGGGAGATTGAGCTCAACTCCAAATACAACACGGGCAAGTGGGAGTTTATAGCCAAGGAGCAGGGTGGGGGTCAGAGGATGGAAAATTACTAAGAAGAAACATCAGGGATACGGGAGGGTCCTGGCTAAACCTATCTAACAGATTCTTGCAGAAGACAAGCCAGGGGGTCAGACATCACCTAGGGGTGAGGGGGTGGGGATGAGGAACCCAATCATATATCGAGGGTGATCAGATATTGAGGGGAGGGAAGGAGAGGGTTCTGGTTAAACTGACTTAGCAGGGTTCTCGCTAAAACTAGATTTACAAGGAAGTGCACAAATGGGTACAGGAGCCTGGCTAAAGTTTGGTCAAGCCAAGAATCTTTGTCAAAGATGCATGAGGGAAGCAGGGAAGAACAGGAGTACAGCTATAGACCTGTGAGGCTTGAGCAGTTTATTATTCACCCAGATTGAGATATCAAGCGGGCATTTGCATATGTAGGTCTAGAAATGGCCTGGCTAGGGCTTTAAGTTGAGGATAGATAGGCATGTAAGTGATAGGTAAAGATGTGAAACCAGGTGAGCTCACGAAGGGAGGAATGGTGTAGATAAAGGAAAGTCAGACTGACTCCAAGATATAAGTTCTGAAACCAACACCGTTGAGAGGTTTGATCACAAGATACTGAGAAGGAGGGGTCAAAGATGGGAGGAAAACTCAGATGGTGGTGAACTGGAAGCCCGTTGAGGACATTGTTTAAAGGATGGGCACATCGTCCCTGTATGAAATGCTGGTAAGAGGTCAAAAGCGATGATGACAAAGAACTGACCATTGGGTTTGTCAACATGTAAGTCCTTGATAACCTTAACAAGAGTCATAAATGTTTGACTCTCACTCCCATAATATATACTGGCTTTGTACAACTAGTCTGCTTATGGAAATTAGGCATTTTGAATGATTTTTCCAGAAAGAGTACCCGTTCAGCCCTCTTACTTGTTAGGGTCGTCTCATGTGCCTCCACCCCTTGCAGCCCCACATGGCCAGGGGGATAACTGTCACGTTTAGGTCACAGTACAGCCTGTGGAAAATGATCAGAGAAAAACTCACTGCTACATGAAGGAATCCTGTACATTTTGCCCCTTTCAGTTCATTCTCTAATCCAATGGTTTAGATATTGTTTAAATAAAAGCTGGGGGAAAGGGGATGTATTTACATCTCTAACTTAAAATATGTTGATTTTAATCATCTAAAGTACATCCCAGCTTGGTGTGGTTAACATAGTCTCTAGATTAGTAAAGTACTAGTTTGTGCCTAAGCCACACGTCCGTCTGTCAACTCTACCTTATACTAATATGGGTAGTCTTTGATGGGTTCACCCGCCTTTCAAATTAACTAAGAACATCAAAGATTCTGGCTTATTCACAAATTCTGAAACACAGTCGAACATTTTCAAGATTTCTAGGCTGGCCCCAAATCTTCAAGCATCTAGGAAATTATAGGTAAAATAATAAAAAGCATGCACTCTTTCTATTTAGATACTAAATACTGTCAAGGTGGCGTTGGGTGAGGTAAGAATATTTCTTCCTTGTGGAAGACAATAAATGTACTCCTTAATTTTTTTTCATTATAAAATAGCATTAGAAGAAATTAGGACAGCATAAAAATAAAGGAAGAACTTGTAGGAAGAAGAATTTCACTAGCGGCCTCACCTAAAAAGTTCAACATTTTATCTGTATCCTGCCAGTATTTTGTATATATAGATTTGTTTATATATACTTGTACTGTATATACGATTTTGTTTCCTGCTTTTACCCTTAAAATATCATAAGTATTTCCCCAAGTTATTACATATTTTATCTAACTCTTATTTGGAGGATCCCTGCGGTAACTTCTATTGTCGCGTTACCTGTTCCTGCAAAGGTGGGTCTTCAGACTCCTTCCAGGTACTCCTGCTGGCCACTTTGTCTGTGTTGGACATCTCAAGACAGCTCAATCTCTTGAATTCGTTTTATAAATGATGTTGGGATTTTAGATTATCACCCAGTTTCTCCCTCCACTTTTAAATCATATTAAAACAAATTTGAGGCACGTAAAATCACCCACTGGCGTTGACTGTGTGTGTTTTCTGCCGTGAGGTGAGGTACAATTTGCATTAACTATGATTTCAACATTTCTAGACTTGAAGTTGCTAGGCATTTTTCTTTTCTGATCTGAATGGTCTCTTGATGTTTTCCCACTTCCCCAACGTGATTTTCAGGATGTGAACTAGGTAGGAGCTTTGTGTTTTTTCCAGGGACAGCCTCTCATCTTCTCATTGTTTTCTTATCCCAGACATCACTCCTTCTCTTTTCCCAGTGCAAGCCATTCATTTAATTGGTTTGTATTTGCATCTCCAAACTTTCTTTTGGTGGGGCTTCAGTCAATTTTTACCCTGGAAAATAAAAACATACTTACAGCTTTTAGAGTATAAAATTTAAGTTCTCTTGTCTGCCATACCTCAGTGGTATCATCATTAATTGTTTAGGCAACAAATATTTATTGAATTCCCTTGAGGGTCACTGTGTGTTTAAAATTGAGCTGTACAGCACTCTCCTTTGTGGCTGTTACCCCTTCTAGTTCTAAAACCCCCAAATGGCCAGTCAAAGAAGTATTATTAGATTTCTCACTTCAGAGAGGACTAAGGAACATCAGACTTTTCTGGTCCATTCCTTGTAATTTACTGAAGATGAAACTGAGATCCAGAAAAGAAAAATGACATATGCCGGGCCGCTGCATAATTGTAGCTGTCTGTGTTGGAATCCCTGTCTCTTCTATCCCACTTTTCCTTCCTTTTATGATAATATGCCAAAACCAAGCAGAAATACTCAAATTTTACTTTTAACAAGTTGACTATTAAAAAAGATAGACCTAATGTAAACCAAAATGTATTTTTTCATGTAGATGGCCCTTTCTTGGATTTCATTTCCAGCACTTTCTCCTTCTTCCAACTGTATTAAGGGAAATCACACCATTTACAAGTCTTTCAATATATTAAATATGAAAAGCATCATCTGCAGATGTTCATGTCAGAAAAATGCCCACTTTTGACTCTCCTTCCCTCATTTTCTCCCCTCTCCTGAGAGGAGGCTTCTCCTGCTGCTGCTGCTTCTCTTCCTCCCTCCTCCCTCCCTGCCACCCGCTCCCCATCTCTCTCTCTGTCTCTCTCTTCCCTCTGCAACCTGATTTGTTTCTTAACAAGGACATTTGATGAAGATGTGTGTAAAGTTAGAATGTCCCTGCCTGTTGACAGCTACTGTGCATCTTTTAAATACTTGAGTGTTTTGTGTAGCATGAGAATTCAGGTGTCCATTCTGTCCTTATCTTATTCACACGAATGCACACCTCCCAGGTGACGCATGTTTGTGACGCTTGTTTGCCAAGGGCTGAGGCACAGGCAAGGATGGTAATGTGTGTTGCTCCTTGTTTCTGAGGTGCATACTGTCTAATTGGTTTGAACTGCTTAGGGTCCAAGGTCTTGCTTCTCCTAGTTCTGGAATGGGGTTGACGTCCTCTTTCTTTCCTTATGTGGATAAAAATACGTAAAGTCCAATATAGAATTGTCACCAAGGAGGGTCATATAACTTCATTAGTTAAGTTCTCATTATGTCGCTAGTAATAAACATAGAGCAGGAAATTCTCATGAACTTTTTTTTTTTCTGGTTACAAATGTAAAACCAGCTCATTATAGGGAATTTGAAATTATGGAAAAGTAGACCAAACACAAAAGTAAAAATAATTTAGAATCCTGACCATGAGAGTGACATATATTTTATTTCATTCTTTTTTCATTGAATGTACACACGCTTAACAAAATTGCAGTCATACAGAGTATAGAATTGTGTATCCATTTTTTAAATTTAACCTCTGGTGAGTATTTTCCTATGTGTTGAAGTATTTTTAAAGACATCTTAAATGACTGCATACTATGCCATCCTTTTGAATACAATAAAATTCTATAAACTGTTCTTTAATGTTGAGTGTGGCGGTTGTTTCCAGTTTTTCTGTAATACGTTGCAGTAGACACATCTGTGCACAAATGTTTGTCTATCAATTTCCATCTCTTTAGATATATTCTAGAGGGGGAAATTACTAGAAGAAAAGTTATGGAATTCTTAATAGATTTTCCATACCTCTTGTTATCCTACTTCCCAAAATGCACCAATTTATGCTTTTACTGATACTGAAGGAGAGTGTTTATTTCACTGCAACTTTGCCAACAGTGAGTTTCAACATTTTTTATCATCACTTAAATCTAGAAGACTAAAAGGGTATCTCATTTTTTTCGTGTTCAATTCTTTGATTACAAATGAAGTCCAAAACTTTTGTTTCTTTGGGCTGTTTGTGTTTCTTCTTTTAGTTGTTCATAAGTTTTGGAGCAGCCAGGGTTCAAAGGAGGGGGATGGGGGAAGCCAGGGGCTGAGTGGATAAGGGAAGCATCCCGTCATTGGGAGGTTACTAGCCCCTATGCCAGACTTTACAGTGAATTCAGAGTGCTACATTGCAGCTTAGATCTGAGTGCTAACATTGTAAAAGGCCAGGCCATTGGCACCCAAATGCTCCTGAGATCAGATGGCGCGATCTGGGCCTCACAAGTTTTTCAAAAACTTTGATGCTTTAAATTCTTTCCTTTATTCACCAAATGATTATTGAGTGCTTACTTGTTCCAGGCACTGTTGTAGGCACCAGGGATACATTAGTAAACAAAAAAGAAAGACTCTTCTGTAAATGAGGTGGAGCTTCCTCATTGCTTTAGAATGAAGAGAAGCTGACAGATCTGCATAAAGCCCTTGGCACAGTAGGGTAACAGTTGCTGCTATTCTTATTGCTTCTGCTGTTGCTCTGTTATCATCAGCATCTCAGAGAGAAAACAGTGTTCAGCCATATCCCATCTGTAGCCTCCTTGTCACACTTGAGAAAGGGACACCGTCATAGGACCTGTGCTCCCAGCCCAAGAAGCTCCCCTCCATTTCTCTTTTAGCCCCTTTACCCAGTGAGCTAGTGTCCTCCAGGCACATGCTTCCAGAAGCCTCGAGAGAGACACGTGGCAGTGTCCAGTTAAACAATAGACCCTGGGGACAGACTGATGGATGTCCGGGAGCTGCTCCCATCTGCATCAGTTTAGGAGGGATGTCGCTGAAGGGTGAGCTCCAGCACTGAGGGGCACTGGCCGTTACATCCCTTCTCTGGGGATTCCCTCTGTTAGGCTGTAAGCTCAACCAGCTGATTCTCATCAACCCCTGAATGAAAGAATTAAAAAGAAAAAAACTGTAAAAGGAAAGTACACTTCCTCTTGCCTTCTCAGTCCTGTCTGAGATTTCCCGTGCTCTGCACTGATGGAAGGAAGACAGGCCCCCAGGGCCAGGACCACACTCAGCTTTCTCTTTGGCTTTTTCCTCACTCCCGGGAATGCGCTTGGAAACCATACTCCTGTCTGTGAACTTGCCTGGTTCCTGTCACCACCATTTCAAAACACGACCGATTTTTAATTGAAAAATAAACATTCCCGATGCTGAAATGGTGAAGGAATAGCCGTCGTTTCTGCCCTGTGTGCCCCCTGAGAGGCATGGGACTGGGGTAGGCCTTGCGTGAGTTTGGATGTGTTCGTTCTCGGGCGTGGGCCCGGCACACTCAGCCAGTTGTCCCCATCTGTGAAATGGGGAGAATGAAGGGACGTCTCCTAGGTGTGCTGTGAAGATTGTATAGAGAATAGTTTGGTTACTTCAGGTTTAGCGTTCTGCATTGGAGGCCTGGTCCTGTTACGTTTTGGCTTTGTAATCTTGAGGAAGTAACCAGACTTCTCTAAGCCTTTTTTTCATTATCTAAAAAGAAATAGGGACTAAACTAGTACCTCCCCTTTGAAGTACTTGGAAGATTAACTGAGTAATTATTCCAAGTAAAAAGTGCTTAGAGCAATTCTTCATACACAGCAAGTGCTCAGTAATGTTGGTTCAATAATGTCAGCTATTTTTATTATTAGCACAGTGCCTGGAATGTAGTAAGTTCTCAAGGATGTTAATAATCATTTTTACTATTAATTAACTTTAAAGATAATGAAAATATTTTTAAATGGCTGTTTTTATTAAGGAGAGCCTGGCAGAAATAGAAGTGAAGTAGGCATCCTGGTGCCTTCCCCTAGCCCCAGTTGAAAATAAAAACAAAAACTTTAAGACCCTAAGTAGAAAGAAATGGCCTCTCAGTTTTTAAGGATAGCATTATATTTTTGAATCATCTTCTCCTTCTTATCTCCCACGTGCCATCAAAAGGTAAGGGTGGAGCTATTCAGAGGGATCCAGCTCATTTGTGTGAATTTGAATTAGCCTCTTGGCTGCGTTGCAGCTGAGATTTGAATGCTAACCTTGTAGGTCAGGCCATTGACATCCAGATGCTCCCGAGTTCAGATGGAGAGATCTGGGCCTCACAAGCTTTTCAAAACCTAAACTGTGTGACCGAAGTAGTGTGACACGGTTTTGCAGGCTCTGCACTAACATGATCTTAGAGAGCTTATATAGACAGATGATGTTAAAGGAGCGTTAGGCTTGTGTCCCCAGCTCTACACATTGAGGAACGTGGGTACAAGCTGCATTGAGTATTCACTGTGTCCAAGGCGAGAGAGAGACAGAGACAAAGAGAGACAGAGAGAGAGATGGGGGGGAGGGGTAGGAAGGGAGGGAAGGAAGGAAGGAAGAAGGAGGGACCACAGGACAAGGAGCAGAAATTCCTATCTGCGAGAGGGTGAAGGCCATTCTTTTTTCATTACTCAGATGTGTTTTGAGGGAGCAGAGGGTTGGCCATTTGGGGTACACTTGGCAGGAATGACCTTGACTCCACTGTTATGCAAAAGAGTTTAGGTGCCTAGGTGCCTGCATGCATGTGCACACATGGGTGGTGGCGGCAGGTTCTTTCTCTGAAAACCCCAGAATCTCATTTACAACAAGGATGTGGGAGTGATCAGGAAGGCTGCCTCATATATGTTCATGACCCCAACAAACAGTATTCTCTCTTTATTCCTTCAAAATACATACAGTTGGATTTTCTTTACTTACACATGATACTTTTCCTGGTGAAAAACAGAGGCTGGCCTGGTGGTGCAGCAGTTAAGTTCACGCACTCTGCTTCAGCAGCCTGGGGTTCCCTGGTTCAGATCCCAGGCATGGACCTATGCACTGCTTATCATGCCATGCTGTAGCAGGTCTCCCACATATAAAATCAAGGAAGATGGCCATAGATGTTAGCTAAGGCCAATCTTCCTTATCAAAAAGAGGAGGATTATTGGCAGATGTTAGCTAAGGGCTAGTCTTCCTCAAAAATAACATAAAATAAAATAGAAAACAAATAATAAGGAAAACATAAGTAAGAAAGTAAATATTACTGCAAATTCACCCCAGCATCACAGTTTGGACTGTTATGGAGACAGTCTCTCTAAACCTCTTTCTCTCCCCATCTGTCATTGTATAGACCTGGCTGTCCGATATGGCAACCAGTTGCCGCAGTCAATTATTGAGCAGTTGAAATGTGACTAGTCTGAACTGATGTGCTGTAAGTGTCAAATCCCCGCTGGATTTTGAAAAAAGAGACTGTAAAATATCTATTAAGTTTGGATATTGATTACAGGTTGAAATGATAATATTTTAGATATATTAGATTAAATAAAATATACTATTAAAATTAATTTCATTTGTTCCACTTATTAAAATGTATCTGCTAGAAAATTTTAAATTAAATTTGTGGCTTACATTATATCTTTATTCAGCAGTTGGGTATAGAGACATCACAGTTTTAACAGGATCATGATACATTTTTCTTACTTTTTTAAAATTTAAAAATACGTTGCCAGTAGCTTTCTGTAACAATTGATGTATGGCAACATTATTATTACCTTAAAACTGTGGATAGATATATCACAATTTATTTAACCAGTTCCATTTTGTTGGATATACAAGGTTGTACACAACAATGCTGGTGAACAATCTTGCATATTCATGTTTGCAAGCCTGTCTGATTATTTTCTTAGGACAAGGTTTCTCAACCAGAGGACTCTTGACATTTTGGGCTGGATAATTCTTTGCTGTGCAGGCTGTGCTATGCGTTGTACAATGTTTAGCAGCATCCCTGGCCTCTACCACTAGATGCTAGTAGCACTTCCTTCCCACTGTGTGCATACCAACCAGAAACATCCCTAGACATTACCATGTGTCCCCTGGGGGTGGGGACAGACTTACCTTGGTTGAGAAGCACTGACTTAGGGCAAAGTACCACAAAGAAAAATGTTGTGTGAAAAGGTATATGTATTTGAAGTTACATAGATAGATAAATAGGTTGGTAGGTAGACAGATATTGATATATATTTAAAATTTTGTGTATATCCCCAAACTATTTTCTAGAAGAATGGCACCAATTCATATCTCTATCAAGAATAACAAAGATCCTCATTAAATGCCTCCAAGAGATGTAAGAAGGGAGGGCCGGGTATTTAATTGTTATTTCATTTGTTGGAAATTTGTCTGGTCAGATTGCTTTCCTGCGATCAGCTCTTGTAAAGACCATGATGAAGGCAGTCTAGGTGTTTTCTCTGAGAGGCCAGCTTGGCAATGAGATGCCATGGGTCATCTTTGCTTAGCATAACATACAAGGGATCTATTCTCATAAAGGAAAAAAAGATGGTAGAACATCGGGGAGAAAATCTCCTACTACTTTGTAATTTAGGACTTTTCTTACAGTGAGAAACAGGAATAATAGTAAGTGATGATGATTATGAGATCTAGTTATTGAATATTTGTTGTATGTCAGGTGCTGGGCTAAGTCCCCTTATGTATAATTTCATTTAAACTTCAGAAAAACCTGGTTGTTAGGGAAATGCTACTGTTTTCCCCAGATGAAGGAAGACGGGCACAGAGAGGCAGCCAGCCATTCATCCAGCATGCCCAAGGTGTGTGGAGTGGCCAGGATTTGAAGTAGGCAGTCCAAGTAACCACATTCTTCATTTATTCACTCTTCCAACAAATATTTGCGCTTCTTCTATGTGCCAGCCACAGTGTTCTTTGCTGAGTTTATAGTAGTCAGCCCAAAAAGACGTGATTAGGGCCTCATGTAGCTCAGACTAATGGAAGCTGATAAAGGCTGATCTAATGAGGACTAAGACATGGAGGTACATGGTACTTTGAGAGCCTACAGTTGGGCGACTTGCCCTAGTCAGGGAGGTCGGAGAAGGCTTCAGGGGAAATGATTCAAATGAGACCTGGAGAAAGAGAGAAGACTGGGGGTTAAATGGGGAGGCAAGGAGAAGGAACAGCATGTCCCCTGTGCTGGGTCGGACGGTGGTGTGTGGAAGGAACTGAATGCACCTAGAAGATGCCAGGCTGTGTATAAGGCCAAGGATACATACAAGTTGCAGGCAGAAGTACTTGGATTTGAATCTGTGCTTCCCAAACAGTTTTTTCTGTTGGTTGGTTTGTTTTTGTAGTGAGGGATATTTGGGATGTAGTGGGAGAATATGATGAGATTTGCATTTTGGGAAGTTCGCTCTGTGGAGTTAAGAATGGGGAGTAGATACAGAAAAACTAGTAAGGAGGGCAGTCGTTGATGCTGAAGAAATAGTGAGCACCTCTGCTTCACTTTGTTGCTGCTTCACCAACTACCCTGAGACGTAGTGGCTTAAGAAAACAACCGTTGGTGCGAGAGTCTTCCGTTTGGGCAGGGCTTAGCAGGGGTGGGTTTTCTCTGCTCTGCATGAATGCCTTCAGCTGGGAGCTAGAACTTCCAGGATGCCTTCACCTATGCATTTGGCATTTGGTGCTGGCCATGACTTGGTTCTCTACTGGGCCTCTCCAGCATGATAGACTTACGGTGAAGAAGGAAACTGCCAGGTTTCTTAAGACCTAGGCCCAGAATTGGCACAGGACCACTTCACACCTTTGAATTTGTCAAAACACGTCACATGGCCAGCCCGCACTCAAGGTGGGGGGAGGAGAAGTTTCCAGCTCTTGGTGGGCGTGTGCATACAAGAATGGGAGGAATTATTGGCAGCCAGCTTTGGAGGCTCCTCACTGCATCTTGTTGTGTGCCAGACACTATTCAAGGCACCGAGAATACAGTATTGTGTACTTGAGCACCGTATGATACAGAATCAGCTCTCACTCTTATGACCTAACAGAGACAGACAGTAAGCAGGTAAATAAGCTAGAGCAGTCAGGTTTAATTTGCTAGGCAGCGAACTGAGATAGTGATGTAACAGAGAGTGGCTGAGTAGGTCAGTGACCACTTTGGACTGTTGGATTGTCAGGGCAAGTGCCCCCAACGAGGTAGGTAGAGATGTAAAGCAGGAGCCAGACATGGATTAGGGAAAGTGCATTCCATGTAGGAACAGAGAGTGCAAAGTCCACAAGGTGAGAGTGAATGTGCCATGCTTAAACAAGAGAAACTAGGCCAGCGTGGCTGAAGTGTGGCACGGGAGGAGGATATGGAAGAAGCTGTGTAGGACAGATGACTGTGGCAAGAGGCTCTTGCAGAAGACAGAGCTGGAGAACGTTGTACTTTGGACAATGCTATTGATGGCAGACAGGCAAGGAAAGAAGGACTTTGAGATATTAGGAGTTAAAACTAGGCAGCCATCATTGATAGACTGAGATAGTAATGCGAGAGAGAGGGAGTTCTTAAAGATGACACCTCGATTTATGACGTGAACATCACTGGATGGAGGTAACATTGGCTGAGTTAGTGAAATGATGGGAGAGCCCTAGTGTAGAACAGGAGGATAAAGAGATTGCATTGGACATGTCGTGGGTTTTTCAGGATGGAACCACTTTCATGTACACTATAGACTGAATGGATGGATCCCCTCCCCTCAAATTCATATGTTACATCCTAACACTCCATGTCATGTCAGGGCGTTTGGGAGGCAATTGGATCATGAGGGTGGAGCCCTCTTGAGTGAGATTTAGTGCCCTTTAAAAGAGTCCCTAGAGAGATCCTTCACCCCCTTCTGCCATGTGAGGACACAGAAAAAGATGACCACCTGTGAACCAGAAAGTAGATCCACCCTAGACAGCAAATCTGCCCATGCCTTTATCTTGGACTTCCAGCCTCCAGGATTGTGAGAAATACAGTAAATCTCTGTTGTGTATAAGCCACTCATTCTATCGTATTCTGTTATGGCAGCCTGAATGGACTAAGACAGTATGTTTTTTCTTCCCTATAACCAGAGAGCACAGAAATTCTTACAGCAGCACAACTACGCCCATAGACTGCCTTTTGACTCGCATAGTTATTCAGAAAGATTTCATCTTACCATGTGTACTGATACTTTGTTCAGAAAACATCATCACTGGAGACTGTGGAAAGAGAGTAACCCTATATCTTAGCAAAGAAAGACTATTAGAAAGCAGCCAAGTGTCACTGCTCCATACTTTCTCACAAGTCTGTGGAATTTGCTTCTAAGAATAAATGTGTATTTCATAATGCAGCAATTTGATTTCTTTTTAATCACTGGCTTTTTTTGTGTTTGCTGATTTCTCAAGCTTGTTAATTTGTGCTGTGTCTACCCATCATTTGTGCAAATTAGCAAGGTTTAACTATAAATGGAAATGTCAAAGTTATTATATTATTTAAAATTAAAGAATAATTAGACTGGAGGAAAACAGGCTGAAAGAATGCTCCAGGATATGTTAAAGGTGGGAAAGGACAGGAGAAAAATGAAGGATAAGCATGAGAGGGTGGGAACTACTCTGCCAACTCGCAGGGACGCGGGCTGTGATGACCACGCCGCGTGGATCTCCGAGGGTGTGAGACACCCCCAGAAGCCTCACGTAGGTTTAGGCTCAAATGACTTTCTAATAGGTCTAAAAAATGTATTAATTTTAAAAAGTGTAGTGGGGTACTATTTTACCAGGTGGCTTGGATTCTGCTGTAGTGGATATCGGCTGATATTCCAGAATTGTGCCTCTCTTTGTTTTGTTTTCAATGTGCATCAAGGGCCTCTGATCATCTGATCCTGTCTGAAAGATGCCAGGGAAAGGAAAGCCCCCACAGGGGTATGTGAGAAGGGAAATGGGGATTTATTTTTCCAGCTGGCAAGGTTGTTGACTCTTAGTTCGCAAATGCAGTATCTTAGTTCGCAAATGCAGTGGCAAAAATCAACTGTTGCTTCTAGGGATTTACTATTTGTGGGGAAAAATAAAACAATGAAATTCCCTAAATATCTGTCAGGAGGGAATGGTTAAATTATGGGCCATCCCTGTGGTAGGGGTAGGGGACACATGGGGATATCACTGTGTAGCTACTAAAAAAGAATGTAGATCCCTATGTGCTGATCTGGAAATAGCTCTGATATACTAATTAAGTGACTAAGTGGGAAAATATACTACTCTTTGGGTAGAAGAGGGGGAAAAAGAAGTACATACAAAACACATATGATTGTATCTGTCTAGAAGATTTTTGGAAGAGAGAGATGAGATACTGGTAACAATGGTTGCCTTTGGGAAGGGAAACTGGTGGTGGGGGATGGAATTTATTTTCCCCATTTATCCCGTTAGTGCTGTTGGATTATGTGTTAGGAGTATAACACCCATTTGAGCATTCTTGTTCTGGGATGCCAAAGAGTGAAGTGTTATTACCTAAAGGCTAGCAAGCCCTCTGAAAAAGATCAGATACTGGATTTTGATATCTCTCTTTTAAATCCTTGCTTTTAGTCAATGTGAAAATCCAGTTGGGATTGCTGATTGATTTCAAAACCCAGTGAAAAGAAACAGTTGATTCAGCCCAGATCAACCGCATCCTCACTTTGGACTCACAACTCTGTATGGCTGGTCTCCTGTGTAATGCTAATTTATTTTATCAACTTCCATTATTTATATATCATCTAGAACATTTGTTTTAGTTGCATGTCATATGACACAGCCCATAATGGCTTAAGCCAAAAGGGACAGATTATGAAACTAAATAGGTCAGGTATAGTCCTGGCTGGACTTGATTTGAGCCCTAAAGCCTCATCTTTACATTTCTCCCCTCTGCTTTCTTTTGTGTTGACCCCATTTCTAATGGGACTCCCTTCCTGGTGGTGAGCAACTCCAACAGTTCCGTCCTTGCAATTTCTCAGCTCCCAGGGCAGCAGAGAAGGTCTCATCTGGTGTCCAGGCCATCAAGCATTTGCTCTCCAGGCTTCCTTTGGTCACATGCTTCTTGAGGGACCTCGAGGATCAGCTTTCACTTATCTTTACCTTCTGTTTGCTGTTTGCAGTGCAGTTAAAATTGATAAACCCCAAGGTCCTACTATATTCTGGGTTCCATAGGCCTGAAAACACTAAGATGAGTAACATATTTCTGTAGATCTTGGGGAGCTCATGGCATGTTAGAGAAGGTACGGAAGCTAACATGGAAATCATTTTGGATGTGAATTATTAGACTCAAAGGAATTCTAAGGAGGGCTCATCTTCACCTGGGAATATTAGCAGGAGATTCATGAGAAACGTGACACTGGAGTTAAGCTTCTGTGAGGGGTAGAACTTCATGCCTACAGATCAGAGGAGTAGGGCAAAGACATCGCAGTAGGAAAAGAGCATGAGCAGACAATTTTAATTTTCTTCAAGTTCTGTGTATCAGGCTTCAAGATGGCCAGTGCACCATCCTCTTCTTATCTTGTAGCCGCCCTCTATGACCAGACCTTCCAAGATAAACACTCAGTCCTCAGAATATTCGAGCATTTTATTTCGTTGCATTCGTTTGGCAGAAGCATTTGTGACTTTGTATTGTTATTTACTTCTCTCTCTTCCCCAGTTCGTTTTTATGCTCATTGTCTGGGCTGTACAATTAGTGCCCTATTATCAAGCAGTAGTCCCCCTGTTAACAAAGGGGTTGTGTTCCAAGGACACACTTTGTCATCAGAAACTTTGTGCTCGGTGAGTGAAATAATGGAGGCAGCCTCAAGCTGCATGCAAGGAAGACTGAAAGGGAGTTGGTACAGCATGAAAATATCAGCCAACTTTTGTGCTGGAAAACACAATACTGTAGTCTTGAACCTGACAAAGACAAGGACATTGGAGGAGGGAGGAAAGCAGCTTAATTTCTGGCTAAGGTAGTATGGAGGAAGGGTGAGGACCTGGGCGTGTATTAGAAGTTGGAGCCAAATTTTGTTACAGTGGTATTGGGGCCACGTGACACTGCTTCACACAAGCTAGACATGTATGAAGGAGGCCAGTGGCAAATAGAAAGCAAATCAGGATCTGATTGTTAGTTGGACTTGCCCTTTCGCAGCACCGCCTTGTAGGTCATTGTTGGAATCTGAGCTTGAATGCATGGCCCAGTCTTGGATCTAAGGGGCCTCTTTCTCATCCTTTACACAAAGGTGAATCTGGCCACTCTCAAGTGGGCCACGTGGGACCAGAAAGATGTACAACTTGCTCCCTCTGCTCATTGTAGAACAGAGAGGATTGAATGCGAAAGAGCGAGATGAATCTGCACCCGTGGGTGTGAGGCCTCTCCTTAGTCCCAATTTTAGTGAGAAGGGAGGAGACTCTCCTGGGGAGAGATCCAGAGAAATTTCCCTTCTCCACGCGCTGCATCTACCAAACCAAGGAAAACCATGGCTGTGATACAGTTATCTCCAGATCCGCAGATAAGCTAGAACTGAGCTCTTCCCTAGCCGTTCTGGAGTTACCCTTGAAAGAGTATCAGCAGGAACATTGGGAAGACATTTGTGAGCTCCGTTGATTCCAAACTCGAGTCAAAAAATGCACCGAAGTCAGACTGAATCTTTGTACTGGTCAGTGAAGGTAACCCTTTAATAAGGAGCAGAGCTCTTTGTCCTAGTTGGTCATCAAAAGCTAATATAAATATCTTCTCTTTGGCATAACATTTAAGTACAGCTCCTTAACATTAAAGGGTTGTCAGTCAGTGGAAATGAAAGACTGAGAGAGGAATTTCTAGTTTTGAAGGGGAACAGGGCACTGGAGACCCATGTGAGAAGATAGAGTTGGAGGGGCAGTGTGGCACACAGGTATGGAAACTTCTGGGTCTTCTCTACTGTTACTGAGGCCACTTTCTGCCACTTGTCGCATCCCTAGTATATTTTGAGACCCCAATATGTGTCCCATATTTGGGGGCAAGGACCATATTGATTTTGCTCACCAGTGTTGGATATAGTCCTACACATAGCCTCACGTGGATATTATGGTTGACCCACTCATGATGCAGAGGGTACTGCCAAGAGCAAGTTACAGATGTTATTTTTCATTTTCATTGTTACATAAATTTTCCCCAGTGATCTATTTATCAAGGTTTTACTCTTCACTCTCCTATAATTGAAGACTCTATTGCACAAAAAAAACCCATTATTCTATGTGTATAGAATGTTGATAGATATAATACTGCCTTGTTCAGGGGTTATTTTTTGGGTGTATGCTTTATCTTAAAGTCACTCTAAAATCCCAATGGGTAGAGAACCTGTCTTTTAAGAATCTTTTGACTCCAGATTTAGAATATATAATAGGTGCTTTATAATTGATTATTTCCCCAGTGACACTCTTAAGCTTTCTTGAGTAGAAGAACAATGTCTTATATTTATTCCTCTCCTCTGCCAGCGTTCTACACATAGTAGGTCTTGTCTTGGAGGCAGAGCTGTTTTTGAACAGCGGTGTTAATCAGACACCCTGTAAAATGTTGCTCCTTTCAATGCGTGGCTTTGGCCTTAAGCCCAGTGAAAGCGCATTAATGGTTATGAGTTTCTCTCTGTAAGGTTTTTCCTCTTTGTCTCCTTTCTATTTTTTGGTACATGAGCAGGCTCTGTCTCTTTGGGGAAGCAGCAGGCAGCTTCACTGAGTACAAATGTTATATCCACATGTGGAACATAGCCCCAGAGATAATCATACGTACCACTGATCCGTCAGTAGATTCTATTACGCATGTGGTTCTTTTATCAAAAGAATTAAGTTTTCTTGATATGTTAGAAAATAGTACTTTTTTGGCCAACTCTGGAATAGATGAATAGATGTTTTGGGCATCTGTCTAGATTGACAGCTTTGGATTGCTTTTTTTCCTGAATTTTGGTAATTCCAGCTTTGAGAGTGCATTTGCTCTTAAATTGTGTTTTCAAGTTATCATACTGTATTTGTGGACAGTAATTATTTCTTTTTAAAGTGAAATATATCCCCACACTTTTTTTCAAAAAATCTAAGTCTTTAAGAAACACTCATTGATTTTTTTTTTTTCTCTCTCTTCCCTACATATGTGTTTGAGTAGCAAAGATCCTCAGATGCATTTCTGTTGGAAAGAAGTATTCTTTAAATAGATGGGTGCAATAGAATAATCATGTCTTGTACTTGAGAAGATATCACTTGCCTAATGGCATAATAATTGATTTTTTTCACCCCTCGTCTCTTTACAATAACACTTTTTAAACCCCCAGAAAGAGCTGAAGATGAGACATGACAATCCAGGGAAATGTACTGGCCACTTCACCCATGCGCCTGATCCCTCTTGATAACTTTTCTGGGGCCTGATCAGTGGTTATCTGTCCTGTAAGAAATCCCAGATCAATCCAGTCACAATATATTGGACCCCAGCCCGGCTAAGACCAGGTTACAAGATAAAGCTCTCATGCCTCTTAGCTGTTAGGATGGAATTTCCGTTCATTGAAAGCATAAATCCTTTGCATAATATTTTTACCCTTGTTTTCTTCCTGCATGTAAACCTTCTTTGGTGCCTTCTCTCTTCTGCGGTGGGATTGACTTTTCAGATGAAAATTTGGGAGATAATTACTCCCCTCCTGCATTCCTGTGGCTGTAACAATGGCCAAGTCCCAGTGCCACTTTGATTTAAAAAATTTCCAGAGCGGCTTGCCTGTGTTGCCTTGGTCTGCCTTGTCTTAGAGGCAGATCATTTTTGCACATCAGTATTAACAATTCAAACACCCTGAAATGCTAATAGCACTAGTAAGCTTTTAATTCCATGGAATTTATTGCTTGCTGTATTTCCATGAATTTATAACGCTTTGATTCTTAAGAGCCCCATTTAATCAGTTTTGCCTGGCACCAACATAATAAACAACTTGCCGGTGAAAAAGTGCCACTTGGGGGAGGCTGCTAACAAGGAAGTTAAATGCTTCTGCCACTAGCAGTTTCTTCGCTGTATTTTTCATGAGCTGTAATGTACTTTGCTGGCTTCGGAGCGGTGGTTAAACACAGGACGACGAGCCCCGCTCCAACACTCAGAAGCTCAAATTTTGCTGGGTCTCTGCGAAAAGCACGGAAGAAACCAACGCTTTTAGCCTTATTTTTTTTTTCTCCTCCAGCTTAATGACTTCTAATACTTTTTCATTATCTTTACCTTAATCTCTTAGCATATGATTTATGGACTGGAATGGTGAGTGATATCAGTGGGCAAAAACAATTATTAGAGGCTGTTAAGGAACATTTATTGTTTATTTGTCTGCCTGTCTATAAAAGTACACATGATGGCCCTAATAGCAAAATATCAAATTATCAAGTGCTTTAAAGCAGAAAATGTCATTTGTTTCTCAAAACTGCACCAACTTTATATAATTGCCCTTTTAATTATCCCTAGTGGCCCATGAAATTTGCAAAACAGAGCATCAAAGGTTTGATTTACTTACATCTTGCACTTTGGCGGGATTCTTAATGAATATTGTTTAGTACTGATGCCGAGATGAAATTTGTAAATGTGTATAGTGAGGGACGTAGAAGCAGGCGCGAGTCTGGTAGTAAAACTGAATCAACTGGGTTCCTCAGGATGGAACAATATGGCCATATTCTTGGACCTAACATTCCGAAAAATCCTTTTTTATAGTGGAATTTTATTTTTGATTCAGGTCTGGGTGGATACAGATTAAGTTTAGTTTTTTAGTTTCTTTTTTCTGCCTAATTAAGTCATCTCATCATTACTTTCCTGGGGCCTTTGAGGGATAATTTGTTTGTTTCTCGGCGATTTTGGATTGGGGTCAGGTGCTGCTTCAGAAATCGCAGTCTATGAGATGACATTCAGAACGGGATCCCTAAAAGCTAGCCTTTTGCAGTTGCAGACCTGTGGGCTGATTTCAGACTGAGACTTTCTTAGCTCCCTGGAGCCCACTCTGAGTCTGAGGCCTCCTGGGACTGTTTTGGGTCAGCTTCCTTGAAGTTTGTGTGCAACGTAAAGTGCCATTAAGTGAAAAACTAAAAAACGACTCGTGAGTCGCTGTGAGCCCAGGAGGGGTGTGCATGGATGGTGCTGCAGTGTGAGTTTCGATCTCTCTGCAGTTACCTTCCTAGATTTTTGTCTTTTGTCTTTCATGCAGAGATGAAACACGGGGCTTATATCTTGAGTAACAAGCGTAGTAGTGATATAGGACATTGATAGGGAGACCCTGGAATTTGATTGCAGGCTAGTTCTCTGGGCACAGGAAGCTCTCTATTGGTTCTCATTGATAGAGATATTAAATAATCCTGGTGGGAAGGTGGACACCTGTGGAACATCACTTGTTAGGCGTCCCCGGGTTGACAGCGCACCAGAGATAACCGCCCAATGGGTGTGGCGTGCCTACTCGCATCTTCCTCGCCTGTTGATGAGACTGTCACGGGACAGAATCAGGACACTAACAGAACTGTATAAGAGTACATCTCTTATTTCCCCTGTATCTACCTGACTTGTCATTCAGTCGGAGGGGCCAGCACCATGTCTCCAGAAAACCATGTTGGTTGTTGCCTGGTAACTTGTTCTTCTCAGAGTGATGGTAAAAAGATTGTTTCCTCCCAGTATCTCCCCTGGTAGGGAATGGAAGAAGATCAGTATTAATTACTTGGCTCATCATTGTTGAAGGGGTGCTTCGTTACCCTCCCCACCTTTCGCAGTCTTCTGGGGCTTTTCCTGCCCCTTGGAAGCTCTGAAATAGCATTTGTCAGTTCTCAAGCACCTCAAGATACTTAGTCTTAAGTCCTTGTGATGTGACTGTATCTGACTTTCAGAATTATTTTCTGTCTCCTTCATCCAGTTGATGGCAATTTAGGAGTGGAAATCATTTCAAAATTATTAAATTGCAGGCATTTTTAAGCAGTCTGTTAGCCCTAACCACCAGAAGTAGAAATATTTGCCTGTTCCGACTTCTTTTGTCTTACACAGTTACGTCCCCTGCTCTTACTTATTGTCTCTTGCAAATTGTATCTCTATTCTTGCTTTTAGCTCCACGACCTTGTCCTTCCTTATACAATAGTTGTTGTTCTCGGTCCTCCACATCAGCAGTGTGATTTCTACCTGTCTGACATTTCCATTCGCAGACGCAGCTCTGTGCTGTCATCCTGCAGGCCTCTTGCGCACAGCCCTCGTGTCGGTGGCCTCGCTTTGATGCTTCGAGAGCATCTGCACGTTGGTCTTTTCCCTTTGGTTTTCCTTGGATTCTCTCCCATTTGGATCTCCTGTACACTACTTTAAACTTTCCTAGTACTGATTCTATTTTTCACATATATTTATGAAAGGAGGACCTCTCAGAAGGCAGGAGAGACCTGGGCCACTTCTATTACTTCAAGGCTGGTGATGTGCGAATGCGTAACACAAAGGTAAAACGGACTTAGGAGATTTATGGTAACTTCTCAATGTTTACCTTAAATAAGGTAATGTTTTCACACATGCACACAACATATAATGCAGTATAATAGCGTGCAGCACACGATTTACCCAAAATAGTGCTTCTGATGTATTTAGGTGATGCGATGCCATAATGGACCTCAAGGTTAAAATTCTTTGATGAAGGACTGAATGCAGTCCTCTCGTATTTCTGTGACTAGGGGGTTAAATCTGATTTAGAGAAAGCATTAAAAGTCCAAATTTGTGACCCTATGTGGATATGAGTCATAGTCTAGGTGACTTTCTTACATTCCCAATGCCTGTTGCTTTTCCAGGCACCTTACACTACTTACAGGCTACTTTCTTCCCTTCCTCCTGCCTTGCTGCTTGTTCAGGCTCTGCATCTATCCTTAAAGCCCTAACGAATTCTTCTTTGTTGTAAAAATTGAACCCACCATTTGGCAGGTTTCAGAACCAGCCGTGTCCTGCACTGTGTGCCTCGTTGGTCCACATGCTATCCGAGTCATTCCATCTCCGTGACTTCTTGCCCTTTGGAGACTCCTTCTCCACTTTTGGTGCCCTCACCTGTTTCCTGAGGTGTCAATGAGCTTCCTACCTTTTGATACCGGAAGCGCAGCCTTCGCTTCTCACCCCCTTCCTCGTACGTGATTCAGCTGAGGTTTATCTTCATGTGTTTGTTACTTTGTTCTCAGTTTCCTTCACACTTTATTGGTTCTTTTGGAGTCAGTCCATGTGATAGAATGTTCCTGTGCTCGTGCTTCTTGCCATAAATCGTCATGGCACCATTAACAAGCTCATAGGTGATTGGGATGATAGCTAGCCTGGGAAGCTAGAGTCTGCTTCTTTTCTACACTGTTCCATGTTTTCTGTTCTGTGCCCCTTTGAGAGAGACAGAGACAGAAACAGACAGATTATATGTCAAGTCAGCCCATTGCTGAGGTGTCTTTGTCTCATATCTGGCTGTTTCCTCTTAGGGGAAAACCTTCCAGTTGGCTCTCGAGGACTGGAGGTGAGCTGACAGATGAGAGACTGTTAGCAGTGGGT
Organism: Equus quagga; assembly: GCF_021613505.1. Classification (NCBI taxonomy): domain Eukaryota; kingdom Metazoa; phylum Chordata; class Mammalia; order Perissodactyla; family Equidae; genus Equus; species Equus quagga. Next base: position 117,829,834 of record NC_060267.1, read on the forward strand.
GCTGCTGATCTGTTAATGGATTTGCTTCAGGGCTAAGAGATTTCTGGAACTCAGAGCCTTTCTTTTGTTCAGTTCTTCGGTCATCTTTGATATCAGAGAGGCAGAATTCTCCCTTCTCTTTTTTTTCTGATGTCCTGTGCTCTATCTCCCAACTGATTTCTCACCCGGTAAATTGTGGCAGGTACCTGGAACCGTGCTAACGCAGTTCTCAATAAATTTGGCTGAAGGTGTTGCTTTTAGCTAAAGTTGTGGTTGTTGTTGTAGTTAAACCAAAGAGAAGTAGTCTAGAAATTTCTTGAGAAAGGAGAGAAGGTACAATTTATTGTTTTCTCTTTCTCTATTTTCTCGCCTCCCACCTCTAGATTCCTGGAGTTGGAGCTAGTACTTTATGGAGTACAGCTGGACTTACCCTGAAGCTTAGGGAGGGAGCTTCTGAATGTGTAAGTGATAAGGAGTGCAGTTTCTAGAATTAGATGAGCTGGGTCTTGCATCCCAGCTCACCAGCTTTCTCGCTGTGTGATCCTGTACAAGCTACTTGACCTCTCTGAGCTTCTCTTTCCTCATCTATAAAATAGGGAAAACTGTACCCATTTTAAAAAGTTTGCTGTGAGAATTAAATTCAATAATGAATATAAAAGCAGAGCCTGGTGCACAGTGAGCACTCAATAAATGTTACACAATTCCTGGTAAAGGACTATGATCAGTTGCATAATTCTGTACATCCAACTGAACTACAATGTGATAACTGTGTAATGGACAGTTTTGTGCTTCAGATCCAGAGTAGAGGCTGATGACGAGAACCCTGGGGACCTCCCTGCCCTCGAACACAGTGTTCAGCAAACCAGCCAAGGAGGACTGAGGGATGGGTGCCAGAGCAATTAGAGAATCCAACCAGATCCCCTCTAAGTGCAATGTTTTCAGAGTTGTTAGCCCTTAAAGATTGAACTAATTTCCCTAAAAGACCATTCATGGCTCTCCATTCCCAATGTCAAGATTCTGTGGGTCTTGCATTTCTCATCCTCATTTGACTACGTTCTGGAATAACAGATTTTGTATTTGTTGCAGTTCACTACAAATACTCCATGGGTCTTCGGAATTGATGTGTTTTGGAAAATATCACTTTTGTTTGCTTTGCTGTCAGAGCACAATAGCCTATTCTCTCTAAAAGTCACTCCAGCACGAGTCTCCAGGACTGTTGGGTGTCCATGATAAGGTGGCAAGCACGGGTGGCCTTGATCTTGGGGGCACCAATGCAAAAATTACATTGAGGATTAAATTATCCATTGGGTATAGATTCCCAAATGTTTTTTCCTCTTAAAACTGTCTCGGGATGTATAACTCGTAGTCATATGGAAGCGTTAAAGTCACTGAATGAGATTTTTCTAGACAGTTGCCTTCTCAGAATTTGGGTTTCCTTCGAGTGTATTCAAGCTAGTTATTATTAAAGAGTTTTGCGGTGTAGCTTTGAAAAGGGACTATATCTTCCCCAAGGAGTAGCTTATGTGTGACTAGAAGCTGGGTAGGTGGAGCAGCTTTATGTAGAGACATAGGTAACTTTGACTTTTCCACAGACGATTCTTCTAACTTTCAGATTAGGTTAGGCTCTCTGATTATAGGTTCACACAGCATCCGGTATTTTCCCCTAGCACTTACAATGATGGGTGATTCTTTTTGGAGCTGTTCTTTTAGCATGTGTATGTACAAAGATGGCAAGTTCCTGAATAGTCAGGAACGCTATTCACGTCTGTTTGCCCAGCACGTCACAAAGGATCTGGCACATGGTCGGACTTGATATACAAATTTATTGAACACTGGTTGAGTAGGAAGAGCAGGCGTTTTTATTCTTGCCTTACTGAGAATTTTCCATAACTGGCTATGTTTCAATTAGGATTGAATTTGGATGCACTAAACAGAAACCTGACTACAGTGTCTTAATCCAGGAGTTGGCAAACTTTTTTTTGTAAAGAGCCTGACAGTAAATATTTTAGGCTTTTGCAGGCTATGCAATCTCTGTCGCAACTCCCCAACTCTGCTGTTGTGACATGAAAGCAGCTATAGACAATGCCTAAATCAATGGGCGTCGCTATGTTCCAGTAAAACTTTGGGCAAACAGCCTCCAGATTTACCCTAAAGGCCACAGTTTGTAGTCCCCTGGCTTATTCAAATGTCGGGGGGAGTTTTGGGGGGGCGGTAATTCTGTTTAACAAAACAGGAAGTCCAGAAGTAGGCCCTTCAAGGCTGGTGCACTGGTCAAGGGAGTCCCCCAAGACTGAGCCCCTCCTTGCTTGTCAGTCCACCATCTTTAGCATATGGTCTGATGGTCACAGAGTGGCCCCTGTACCTTTAGACATCAAGGGTGTGTTTCCAGCAGGAAGGAAGGGAAAGAGCAAGGGACCAAGTTGTTTCTTCTCTCCAGATTTTGCTTCTTTGTGAAATAAACTATATCTTCCTGGACTTGCTTTCCTACTTTGGAAGGAACGTTCTTCCTTTGGACGTCTGTCTATATCTCATCGGCCAGGGCTGTGTTTCAGGGCTACTTTCTGTGACGAGAGAGCCTGGAAATGAAAATATTTTAATTGAGCTCATTGCTGCCCAAACGAAACTGGGATTCTGGTGCTGAGGGAGGAGGGCGACTGGAGATTGCTTATGCAACTGGCAGAGTCTGCTTGCTGTGGATTTGAAACTGTCCCCCAGCTCCCCCTTCCTCCCCAACTACTTTCTATTCAGGGTTAATTATGTTATGTATTAAGCAAAAGAGGCCCTGGTTATGCACCTGTTTGGCAGATTCAAATCTCAGCAGTTCTGCTCACTGCCCTGGTGACTTTGACCTCAGTTTTCTCTACCTTAAAATGGGGAACAAGAGTGGTACCTACTCTGAAGTTGAGAGGAAGTTTGAGAAGGTATATGAAGCCCTTAGGACTGTGCCAGCAGGTGATAAACACTCAGTAAATAGTACATGTCATCATTATCACTACCATGAATATACAGATTACGTTTTTGTCTCCATTTGCTCTTACTATCACAGAGATTGGCTGACCCTGTAGCCCAGTTGTTAAGTTCGGGACACTCCACTTTGGCAGCCCAGGTTCTGTTCCTGGGTGCAGACCTATACCACTCGAGGTGGCCATGCTGTGGCAGTGACCCCCATACAAAATAGAGGAAGATTGTCATGGATGTTAGCTCAGGGTGAATCTTCCTCAGCAAAAAACAAAAAGAAAGGAAAAACAGAAGAAAATGGAGAAGAAATGAATATAAGCTTTCCAACTATTATAAAATGTAGGAAGGATTGGGGATGTTCTTTCTGTAGCTATAGGCATTCCAGAAGTTTGTGAGCTTTTAAAAACTGACAGCCCCCCCCCGCCCCCCCCCACCCCGTTAGACAGTAAAGTTTGCGATAAACAACAATAGAACAATAAAAATTAAATTCCCAAAACCCTAACTATGGTCACACTCTCCCAGCAGCTGTTGAAGTTCTCAGCCTTCATGGTATATGCATAGATGAGGTTTTGTTGTTTTATTTGAGGTTTTAAACATATTTAAATCCCTCTGGGCTGGTATTTCACGGGCCGGAAGTCTGACTCTGTCAAAGGCTGAGTTGCCTCTGTGCTGTGTACACAGCAGAGAACTCCTGCTTTATCTCCTGTCCCTGCCCTACTGTAACCAGTGCAGGTGTGGGCAGAGGTGTTCTCAAGAGCAGAAAGGTGGGAGACGCCGACTTGCTGTGATCGTCCTGATTTTAAGTGAGTCTCTTTGGGGGTTTCCTTAACTCTTCAGCACTGGGTGAGAAGTCCTTTCTGCGGTGCCCCGGGCATGTCTGCATTTGCCTTACAAGGGCTAGCCATTTTGCAAATGGAGTCTGGAGGCCACCCAAAGAATCAGGCCTGGGGCTCATGAACCCGGCACCGTTGCCATGGCTCAGGGTTCACTAGGTCAAATCATGGAAGCGAGAACCTTATTGAGAGAACACTTGTAAGTTGTGTTTCTAAACCAGTCACAATACTACAGTAACCACCCAAGTGTCATTTTTAAAAAGCAAAAGCCAAGCCTCAAATTAGCAGAGCTCCAGCAGAAATCTCTTCTCCAGATCCATTACGCAGGAGATGAGCTGGGTAAATACCGCAGACTCTCCCATTTAGACTCTGACCCTCGCTCAGAAAGGGGAGTGATTCGTTTCCCACGTTGGTTCCATGCCCACCTTTTTGCGAACCTTTTAATTTAAAAGAGACAGTGATTAATGATGCTTTTGATCCGCTGACTTTTTTTTCTTTTAAAGGGCAGCCTCTTTCTTTTCTACATAAATTTGATGTTGGAAGTAAACCATGAGTATAAAAATTATATTGCTTATTTATTTCTGGTTGTGTTAGGCATCCACTAACCCTCTTTCCCCCAGCCGCAAGCTTTGATCGTCACGGTGCAGGCTGGTTCTTATCTTTTTTGTGGTGTTAGCATTCAGTGTTTAGTACATGGTAGGGGTTTGACAAATATTTGTTGAGTGAATACATGGATGAATGAATTGATAAATGATACTTAATAATCAGGACTTGTGTGGAGGGCAGTTCCAAAAGGATATTTCCAGATACGATGTGCGCCTTCTTACTGAGAAATGAGAAATATTCTGTAGGCTGTGTGGATGGGCTTTGTTTTTTTTAGGAAGGTTAGCCCTGAGCTAACTACTGCCAATCCTCCTCTTTTTGCTGAGGAAGACTGGCCCTGAGCTAACATCCGTGGCCATCTTCCTTTACTTTATATGTGGGGCGTCTGCCACAGCATGGTGTGCCAAGTGGTGCCGTGTCCGCATCCAGGATCTGAACCGGCGAATCTCGGGCCGCTGAGAAGCAGAACTTGTGAATTCAACCGCTGCACCACCTGGCCGGCCCCTGGATGGGCTTTGTTTTGAACCTGTGATGATCCAAATTAAGGTGGTTCGCTGTGGACCATATTTCTGCCTGGTACCCTTGGTAGTAACATTGGTGTTTCTTGCCTGGGCAGGAGATCAGGCCACCAAACGCAGAGCCATTTTGAAGTTTGTGAATATTTTCACCGTCATCCTAGACTACTTCTTAGTAATCCCAGCTTTAGTCTCCAGAGCTTGGTAACCTGTCTTGCTATTCTGTGCTTCTTTTATTGTGGGGATGTAGATGTCAGTAACTAAGAAGGGGACAAATATTGTATTAATCACAGCATTACATCAGATCTTAGCAAATGTAGGTTCTGGTCCAATTCTTTCAGAAATAAGAATCTTGTTGGGGATGGAGGCTTTACCATTTTGCTCAATTTTATGTTTTCTTCCTTAAATATGTAAAACTGCAAGTATTGGTCTTAGTTCCAGGTTGCGGAACTAGAAACTAAAGTTCGAAAGAAAATGGAAAACTAAGGTTTTTTAAATAATGTGTTTTATACTGTGTTGAAAACTTAGTGATAATTTACAAAAAGTGGCATCATTTGTATACTTTGTTAAGTATAGAATGCAGTCTGAAGCTTAATGTGCTGTGAGATAATTATTTGGACTCTCCGGCAGCTTTGCGAGGGTCCTATATTACTTTAAAAGATATAAATGACAGGTTGTGTAACTCCCTGCTTTCTTACCTTGAACTATCTTTTCGGGCTCTTTTTTGTTTCACCTTAATGTGCTCAGGGAACTCCTGCGTAGCTTAAAAGGACACCCAAAGGAAAGAAATGCCGTTAGTGGTTTAACAAATTCCAAACTTTATTAGCAATTTATGCTTAGAAGGGCAAGTGGCGTATGGTGGAAAGCTCATGGCACCATGAGTTGATGTACCTCAACTCTGATCCAGGTCTGCCCCAGCTTCTGGTCATGTGCACAACTGCCCACTTCACTCATTCTCTATGATGCATTTCTGCCCTGTGAGGAGCAGATTTCATTTTAAATTTAGGTGACCCAGAGAGGCTACTCAGTGTCAGGTTCTTACATTAAGGCGCATTTTTGCTCATATTTTCAATGTGGAAATAAAATACATCAACTGGATCGTACATTTTGATCCTCAAAACTTTTCTCATGCCCAAATCTTGTGTCATCTTTGAATTATTGTTGCCTTGTGTTTTGCTCTTACTATTCACTTTCTTTTGAGTTCCAGTCTTATTTTCACCCCAAATTATGGGTTAAAAAGGTTAGTCCAAATATGGTACAGAAATAATTAAATTAGTTAACATTGCATATCGTGTTTAGGAATGTATGAACACTTAACAGACTCTATCCAAAAGTGTAAAACACAAATGATGGACAGTAGTTGACAAAAATGAACTGTCACATAAATTCTTGCACAAAACATGGCCAAAATGGCCCTCTGCTTAAAACAATAACAACAAAAAGCCTGGCGTGCCAGGTTCCTTGCATCCCTTCCCCTTTTTCTAAATCTTAGTTCCCTGCTGCCCCTTCCTCACCTCATCCTCCACCTGCCCTACCTAATTGGGTGGCATCCTGAGCCTCCAGCAGGACTCCCTGCCCCCCTACCCTCCAACATTGCTCACTTGTGGGCCTGATCCAGGCTCCCTTGTCATAAGGGGCTTGGATGTAACTCCACATAGCAAAACACTCCTCATGGTGTGTGTTGGTTAATATGTAGTTCTAAGTGATAGACGCCATCTTGTATCAGACATGTCATTGATTTGTAAGCATTTTTGTTTTATCACACACTTATTTCTATGAGTTTTTCTTCTTACCGATGTTCATCCACAAACCATCTAGTCCATCTGTAGAAAACTGGCAGCTGACTGGAGTCAGCCCCTTTTCCCAGGTGCCATGGGGTTCTGTTTTCTTCCAACATAAGGATCATAGAATTGGGAATGTAGTCAACTGGGACCCTGGGACTGGTTCTGTGTCATCCTTGGAAGATAATAACAAGAAAAACAATAAGAATAATAGCAGGAAACATATATGGAGCATTTGGTGTGTGCCAGGAGCCATTCTGAATCCTTTGTGTATATCTTCTCCTTTAGTCCTCCTAACAACCTTATAAAAAACTCCTGTTCTTGACCCCATTTTATAGATAATAAAACTAAGACACAGAGAGGTGAATGAAGTAACCTCAGAAGTTCACATAGGGGTGTATCTGGGCATTGAGCCTGGGCTCTCCCGGTATCTACTGGAAGGCTTTGAATGACACGCTCACTCTCATGGGGCATTCCATTCTTAGACAGGGCTATTGCTTGGAAGGTTTCTCTGGTCCAGATCCACTTTGTGAATGTTATCAGTGACAGTTCTGGACACAGAATCATTTCGGTTCAAAAAAAATAAGTTCCCAGACTTAAAGTCTAATCAGAGCTTTCCCTTTTTCTCCATTCTCCTTCCACATCCTTCCAGTTGCCAAATTCTGTTTATTTAGCCTCTAAAGTCTCTCTCCTGCTTTCTGTTTTTCTGCCATTGCCTTCCTAACAGTAGAATGAAGACTTGGCTCCTTAGCATGGCTTTCAAGGCCCTTCATACCCTGACCCTATTCTGTCCATCTTCTGTCCCTCTAGTCTAGCCTTCCACAGAATGACCGGGTGCCTCTTGTGGGACTGGCTCTCCTCTGGGAGTTAAGGATAGACACAGGAGTGATAGATTCCAACTTGGTCCCTGACCTTGGGGAGCTTACATGAGACCACTTAGTCTACCCTGTTTATGCCCTGCCCTTGACCTTGTGCAGCTCATGTTATTGCTTCCTTTAGCTTTCGATGCCAATCCTCTTCTCTCCCTCCCCCCACTCCCCTACCTATTAACATCCTACTCACCCTTCAAGGCTTGGCTCGCATATCACTTCTCTGAAGCCTTTTCAATTTAACCCAGGCTGTGTGACTCACTCCTTTGTCTGGGCTCCCACAAGTGTGTGTTTGTATTTCATTATAACCTTTGTTCAAGTCTGCTCTGTATTTTATTGTGTTCTTTTCAGAATTGAAAGCCGCAAATTCTTGCCTGAAGGGAAGAACCTGTGTAACTTATTTTTATGTGCCCTAGAGCACACTAGCTAGATATCTAGTGTGTGCTCCACGGATGTTATTAAGCACAGCAGTAATAATTATCATTTTGTTGAGGGCCTACTGTACATCAAGGCAGCTAGATATTTTGTGTTTATTGTCAAGTTTGCATCTGCCAACCAGTTTGCTGTGGCTCCTGGAAGTCCAGAGTGAGAATCCACCTCCCTTCAACAGATACTCACATGGCTCAATTTCTTCATCTTTCCACATCCTGGAAACTTCCTCTGTTTACTCACATCTTCTTTTTATCCATTCCATATTTTTTTAATATCTCTAAAACTGTACTGCAGAAAACTGGAAAGAAGATTCCTGATTTTCAGATTTGGACACTGGTCTTTTTTTAATAAGCATTGGCCAAAATTTTATGTTGAATTTAGGAACAGCCACATATAACGTATAGGGGCACCGTATCACATATTGTGAATTATCTTGAGCTCGAATTCAGTCAGCTCAGCTTCCTCCTGTGAACCAGTGTCAGGCAAGGATCTCCCCATCATATTGGTTGAGTTCTTTGGTTGCAAGCAACAGAGATTAACCTAAAGGGAAAGGATTTTTTGGAGGAATAGCCAGTAGCTCATAGAACAGACAGAAGTTTGGGAAAGGATAGCAAGCAGGACAATTCCAGTATACAGGCAACTTGAATGAATTGAACAGCTTGTCACCATCACTGCTGAAATCATTGCTCCCCAAATATTTTTCTCTCCTTACACCAGTCTGCTTAGATGAATCAGAGGGGCTTAGTTTGTGTCACGTGTCTACCCCGTTGCTATAAGAGGGCAGGGGACCTTGGTTGAGGAGTCCCACCCTGCTTGCAACAATTGGGGAAAAAGGTAATTCCCCAAAGGAAAACGGAGTGAGAATAGATTCTGGATAGCTCCCCCAAATTCAACAAATACCAGCTATCCCAGAATTCTAATGAATAGTAGAGTTTATTGGAGAGAGGTGCAGAGTTTTGCTCTATAAATAAAGCCCCACCTTTTGTAGCTTTAGCCTGTCTTTCCAGCCAGGATGGTGACTCTGTCACTGACGGTATCAGGAAACTTCCAATTTTGCATCACAGCAAGTTTGATGAGCCCACCTTTATCTTGTGTAGCTTCATCCAGTGTTTAAGTTACTGTGAAAGATGTAATAACAGACCCAGACCTGTAACTAGCTTACTACTGAAGACCTTTCTCCAGCAAGTCCTAATAAAACCCAAGCTCTAAAAACCCATCATCAAATAATAAAAGAGAAATAGAGTAAATGCACAATTCATGAGATTAATATAGAGCGGGAAGACAATCTTTTTTTCCCCTAATAATCTTTACTTTTATATCCTACTTTATGGGGGTGCTGTTTAATTTCACGTTCATTTACTTTAATTACTTCTCACGTATAGTTTGCGGGGAAGTTTGCCATTTTCCAACATCTAAAAGATGGCTTACTCGAGTTTCGTTTCAGACCCTGTTAGAATTAATATATAATAAAAACCAATGTGTATATTTCTCATTTTTCACCTCGAAGGAGTATTCATCGTAATAGAATCAGTTTTTCCGGGGAGATTTTATCAGACTTACAAGTCAAATTAGTCGGATGCATTTCTTCTGCTAATAAACAGGGAACCCTTACCCTGGAAGCATCTCCGCACTGAATTCCAATAATCCAGTGCTCCCTTGCCTCGAGGAGTCAACCTGTAAACGACCCAGGAATCAAAACATAAATTTATTAGCCTAAAAGGAGATTGTTAAGATGAGGGAATTTAAGAGGAGAAAAGTGAAGAGAGGTCATAAAATCAGAATATAAATATTGGATATGTGTTAGATTAAAAAAAAATTTAGAGGGATAGGCTTTGTTCTCCCCCACTCCAAGCAACATGTTTTTGGGGGACAAATTTTTATGTGTTTTTAATTGCATTTATTTGGGTGTGGCACATGAGGATAATGCAAGATGGATAAGGGGCTCTTATATGCTTACCCAGAAGAGGCGTGTGTTTCTCCTTTAGGAGATAATTGCAGTTGTCTAGGATCCGGCCACGCTGGACAGTGACTGCTTTGATCACGCCCTCCGTTTTGATTTGCCTCCTGATCTGTAGGTCCAAGGTTAATTGTGGGAAGATTTTGGCCATGAAACTATGACAAGCCCTTACACGGATGGAAAGGAGGTACAGTTTCTTTCAAGTGCCTTTATTGGGGGCAGTATGATCACTGACTCATTGGTTCTTGAGATGAGTTTGTTCCAAATCCTCCTTTAAGTTTAATCCAAGCTTCTGTGACCTTCTCAAGCTTCTTGTTCACAAGTCTTTCAAATGTTGAGATGCTGGGCATTTTGTCGAGTTCATAAGTGAGAAATGCTTTCTTCTCTCTCTGAGACAGGGCCGATCTGGCCGTACGGAAGAGGTACAAACCTGGATTTCCCTTTACGCCGTGGATAAGATCTGCTGTAGTGAAAGATGCAGGTGAATAGATTGCTTAGGCAGGAGCTGTGGGAATGCAATGGATAAATGACAAGAGAGGAATTTTTCAGGGCTAATGGCAAAGCCCTCTTCAGTGTGTAGTTGAAATTCACCTTCTCTAGTCTTTTTGCAGAAGATGGAGAATAAAAATGGTTATGATTGATGAAGCATTCAGTGTATATCTAACTGTAAGTCGGACTAGAGGGACTTGTAAATCACCCAAATGAAAGATTGCATTATCAGGAACATTAATATGTAACAGTTAAGTATGTCATTGCTTATCATAAGTCCTGGCATTCACAGGGCTCCGTGAGGCTAGCCAACCAAAAAGAAAAAACTTTTTAGCAAACGCCAGGCCACAAAACCTCTGTGTTTGAGGCCAGCCCAGTGATCATGACTCTTAATGGGTTATTTACTTCGGTGTTCCCAAACCATCTGTAGATTGTAGTCTCACCATAGGGGCTTAAAGATTTCCCCTGAGATATTATTGGGAAGAGAAAGGTAGGGTGGAAACCAGGGGGAAGCATTTATTCCCCGTGAGAAGAGGAAGTTAGGGAGGAGGAAAAATAGTAAACAGTGACTTATTAAGGGCGTGGAGGGTTAGGGTAGTTAAATGTTTAGAAAATTTTTTATTTCTTATAGATCTGTTGCCATTTACGTGGTTGACAAATTAGCAACTGTTAGAAAACCATTTCAAGAGGGTGGAAATTGGATCATTCTTATCTTTTTTATCTTTTGAAAAAAGTAATGCCTTTTCCTCCAATTTCCATATTTCCGTATGAAAATATATGAATGTTAATGTTACATGTGTTAACATTTTTCAGGGAGCACATACTTTTCTGCCTTTTTTTCATTTAACATGTTTATTGTGCAGGCATATATCCGCTGTTGCTCTGATTATCTGTCTCTCAACCGTAACATGAAGCCCAGCACCATTTTAGTCGGGTGAATTCATTAATATTTTAAAAAATTGTAATAGGTGCATCACATCAGAAGTAAATCTTTAGTTATTTGTAGAGGGATTCGAGATGGGGAAAACCAAGGAATGGACATTTATTGAGTACCTAGTACATGCCGAGTACTATGCTAGACACTTCGCAGTCATTTTGAATTCATTATCATTCAGTATTGATGATGATGATGATAGTTAACAATTATTGAGCACTTACTATGTACTAGGTCAGAACTTTGACAGGTATCTTCTCATTTAATTCTCACCACAACGTAAAAAGGTCAAATACTTCTATTCTTTCCATATTATTGATGGGAAACCTGAAGCTCAGAGAGGTCAAGCTAGTAACTCAAGATCACACAGCCAGGAGTTATAAAGCCAGGCTGGCTAATGGTTTTTCATTACCCTAAGCTGCATGCCACCTTGCCATGCCACGCTCCTCACACCTATGTATATGTTGCATGCATCCACTACGCTAACCTGCCTCCCCATATTTCCAAGCTATTTTTTCCTAACCTATGTTTCCTTTTTACAACTTCCCCAGAAGTTTATTTTTACCTTTCTTTTACATCCGTGATAAAACATTGGGGGAATCCATGAGCACTACGTGTGGCTGGCTTTATCCCATTCCATCCAGGGCACGGAGATAAACAGCACTAAAGTGACATCTTTGCCTGCTCGGATGGTGACTTCTGTGTGGATGCTGCTGTCACCTCTCAGGGAACATTCTTATCCATTGCAGGATGAGCCAAAGAATCCTTTCACCAAGGCACAGCTCATATGACTGTGTGTGGCCTGTGCTCTGAACCCAGGCTGCTACTGTTTTGTGTTAGAACAAGAAACGTTTGTCACTCAGTTGGGGTTGTCCACATGTTGCAGTTGGGGCCATGCATGTAACCATTTCCCTACTGGTGGCCAAGTTTTCTGTGATAGCTGTTGGCCTAGGACATTTTCTTTCACCTCTCTCTGCTTCTGTTTCTTCTCCTCAAAAATTGGGATAATTGGGGGCCGGCCCAGTGGCATTGTGTTTAACTTTGTGTGCTCTGCTTTGGTGGCCCGGGGTTCACCCGTTCAGATCCTGAGCCCAGACCTACACACCACTCATCAAGCCATGCTGTGGCGGCATCCCACAGAGAAGAACTAGAAGGACTTACAACTAGGATGTACGCCTGTGTACCGGGGCTTTGGGAAGGAAAAAAAAAAGAAAAGAAAAAAAAAAGAGGAAGATTGGCAACAGGTGTTAGCTCAGGGTCAATCTTCCTCACCAAAATTTAAAAAAAAAATAAATCATACCTTTAAAAAAAATTGGGATGATCATCGTGCCTACCATGTGGAGTGGTTGGAGACTGGGTGAGGGTAGCATAAGTAAATCGCTTTGGTAGAAGCCTTGCACGGAGTTGGCACACAGTGGATATGAGGTGATGGTGTTTTTCCTCTAAAGACTAAGAATCATTTTCTTCAGTGACAGTCTCTCAAATGACAAGGGAACCATCTTAGATACCAGGAGAATTGGCTAATTACACTTTGATTAGTCTAGTTCCCTCAAGGAACTGATTTTTCTCTTGTCATTCCTGGGATTTAGGATATATCAATTAGCATGTGTTCACCTATTAGTAACAGAAAATCTCACTAATGGTGGATGAAAATATAAGGATATTTATCATTTACTTGCTCAGAAATCTGAAAGTAGGCAGCCCCAAGATTGGTACAGCACTTGAATAATACCTGATTGCTGGGTTGGCATATCTGTGATTCTTTTCACTTTTCCCTCATGGCCACAAGATGGCTGCTAAAGCTCCAGGCATCACCTTTCTACACAGTTGCATTTAAAGGCACAAAGTAGGAGGGGGGAGGCAAGACAGTGAGAGAGAGAGAATTCTCTCTTTATATCTCTTTCCTCTAATCAAAGAGGAAAAATATTTTCAAGCATTTCCCTTTTCTATCTTTTGGCCAGAACTAAGTTAGATGTCTATCCCTAACTGCAGAGAAAGCAGGGAAGAGGAGCATCTCATTTTTTTCAGCTTGAAGAGAACGAGGAGTGAGGGAAGGAGTTGGGATCGGGCGTTGTAACACTTCATACTTGACCAGCTAAGGTCAACCTAAAATCTAGATGATGCCTAGCAAAGGATATGAATGTTACTGTTTTCAGTTTTATTTAGGATGACAATGTATTTCTGGATTCCCACATTATTGCTAAAGCTGAATTTCTTGGTATCAAGAGAGGGTGGGTAACTCAAACACTCTTTGTTTACTTTCTTCATCATCAGGCTTTATCCCATCTCAACCTCTCTGTAGATCACCCAAGAAATATTTTGTAGATGGCTCAGCTTCCTGCTCAAAGCCATAGTTCTGGATGTTTCACGCCCTGCTCATGGTGTTGGGTGTGACTGCCCTCCCCCCCAAAAATGATCTTCGCTTCTGTATTTGCCCCTTGTGAAAGAACATACTGACAGCTGTGATGTATTTATAATGTCATGGGGCTGGGTTTACTGTTACTTTGTTACATCAGTTTCATCTTTAACCCTAAACTGAAAAATTCATCACACTTTGAGCTACAGGGAAAAGCTCCCCCTTAATGTGTGTAGTTTGCAGTTTTCAAGGGAGGGACAGAATGAAGAAATGTTACTGTTTCAGAAGCATTTCATAATGTGCCTCTCGTTCCAAGTGGTGTGAGTGATTTGAATTGGTAGAACAGAGCACTGTCTCTAGCTGCTGTCTCCACAGACCCAGTTCACAGGCAATGTGTTGCAAAGGGAGGAGCAAGTACTTTCTTTGACATGAAAAAAAGTATTTTGCAACTGGCTTCTTAAAGGGTGCACTTGGTTCCAATCTGCAAGCATAAATCTCTTACCTGAACTATTCAATTAAATAAATCTACAGTCCTAATCAAAACCATGATTAGAATTTATGTGAAAATTTTTATAAATATTAGAAGAAAAGATTCAGAGTAAGAATGGAGTTTTTAAAGAGTCATGACCAAACCCACTAAATTTTAGTTTATTGATTTCCAATGAGAAGAAAATAAACTTTTTTTTAAGATTTTATTTTTTCCTTTTTCTCCCCAAAGCCCCCCGGTACATAGTTGTGTATTCTTCGTTGTGGGTTCTTCTAGTTTTGGCATGTGGGATGCTGCCACAGCGTGGTCTGATGAGCAGTGCCATGTCCGCGCCCAGGATTCGAACTAACGAAACACTGGGCCGCCTGCAGCGGAGCGCGCGAACTTAACCACTCGGCCACGGGGCCAGCCCCAGAAACTAAACTTTTTAATTAAGAAATTAATGTATAGAGTCTCGAACCTGGAGCCAAATATCCATCTGCTGAGGATTGGATTCTCCTGAGTATGGAAATTTTGTGATGCTTCTAAAACTGCACAGTCCAAGATACAGTAACCACTGGATATGTGTTGCTGTTTAAATTTAAATTAATTAAAATGACATCAATTGAATAATAAAGTTCCTCAGTTGCACCAGCCATGTTTCAAGTGCTCAGCAGCCTTAGATGGCCAGTGGCTACTCCATTGGACAGTGTAGGTCTGAATCATTTCCATCTTCACAGAAAGTCCTATCGGGCAATATTTCTCTTGGTGGGTGGTTCTCAACCAGGAGCGATTTGCCCCACTAGGGAACACTTGGCAATATCTGGAAATGTTTTCGGTGGTCACATCTGGGGTGGTGGTGTTGCTACTGGCATCTAGGAAAGCTGCTCACATCCTACAATGCACAGGAGAGCTCCCACAATGAAGAGTTACTGGCCCAAAATGTCAGTAGTGCTGTGACTGAGAAATTCTCCTCTCCCGGGTGGGTGGACCCTTGTGGCCCCCGCTCCTCAGGTGGCGTTTTAAAGCAGTTCCCACTATCAAGATTTCAGGTAGGCTGTTTTGATATAATATGGGTGTGAACGAGGGTGAAAACTTAAGATTAAGTCTGGAAAAGACTTGTCCCAAGCCCCGTGGCCCCAGTTAGAGGCAAGAGACAATCCATTGAGCTCCATGGGGAGTCCAGCTGACGCCAGTGCAGCTGAGGCTGGAGAACTAAGGGTGCCGTGGTGTTGGTTCCCCTCCTTCCTCTGCCTTCTCCCCTTCTTACTGTCCCACTTTCTGCAAACCGAGTGGAGACAACCATCTAAATCGTAATGGAGTGGAGTGGATTGTCCTTCCGTTCCCGGCCAGCATGAGTAGCTAGGACATCACTGTGAGAAACCGGGGTTCATACTGACTATCCTTCTTGGCAGCAGGTGGATGCCAATGTGACATACCAAGAATCAGGTGTCCCAACCAAAGCCAGGTTCAGATCTGGGCTCCACTTAGCTGCTGTGTGGGCAAGAGCAGGTTACTTAACTTATCTGAGCCTTGGTCTCCTCATTTATGAAATAGTAATAGTACGCATCTTATAGGGTTGTTTTAAAGATTAAGTGAGAAAATGCATGTGAAGTGATTAGTACAGTCTCTGGCATATTAAGAATAAAGTCATCCGTGGCTTCTATTACTGTCGTGTTGTTATTGTTTGTGTTACTATGGTTCCTAGTCCCAAGAAAGGCTGACTGTATTGATCTGGGGTCCTCTCCTGCCCGTGGAGGAATCAGGACCCTGGGTTGTCAGTCTGGCTGGGCTGCAACCAGGGAGGACCTCACCCCTCCACCCCACTTATTCTAAGATCCTTTTAAATAGATTTCCCCAGACTCTGCCATTATTTTATCATCCTTGACTCATGTCGGTTTCCTTCATAAAATGTGTTGAATTTTGTGAAGATATGTTTGTGTGTTTTTACTGGTTATCTGTTATACACTTGGAGTTGGTGTTAGGCCTTAGGGATTTAAGAATTAATGGCAAATTATAATGAAAAACTGAACTCATGAGAATGAGGACAAGAAGGGATGAGGACAGGGATAAAGCAGCCCATGGATTTTGCATGCTGACTGGCCTGAATTGAAATCTCGCTCTGCCCGTTACTCACTTTGTGACCTTGTGTAAATCATTTAACCTGAGTCTCAGTTTGCCGTATCTGTGAAATGGGAAGAATATTGTAAGAATTCCATGACAAATATATTGTGTTCTGCTTCAGTTAGATATTCAATAAGTGGGAATTTTTATAATGATTAAAGAAACAACATAGGAGTAAAACTAAAGGATGATTTGTGAATTTGTCACCTTTCCTTTCTATCAATATTATGCAGAGAAGTTTAGCTATAACACTTGTCGTATTAGCATATTTGTATCTTCTAGAATAATTTTACAGTGTGTCCAGCAGATTGAGGCTGGAGATAAGAATATTTGGTCGGACTGGTAGAAATTTTTATACCAGTGTCAATGGATCTGCAAAAGGGATTGAGAAAGTATTGGGGCTGGCAAGTTTGTGTTGACCTGTTTTCAGGAACCTGCTCAGCCCTTTCTCCTTCCTGACCCCTCACTGGTTATTTGTGATCAGTGACTAAGGACTGCTCCATCCTGCCTCCACATCCCCAGCACAATTTCTATCAGAGGATGAAAGAACCAGATCTTCACCTCTTGTTCTTGAATCAGGTCGGGAAATTTGAGGCTGCTGTGTGAGCCAATTGACTGTTCACCTAAACTGATGAGTTGGGCCATCCCTGACCTGAATCACCGCCACCAGAGGCCTAGAGAAGAGAGTTTAATAAGTCTATATTTGACTTCAGCCTGGAATTGTCTTAGATCTCTGGTTTCGTTTTCTTTGAGATCATCTTGAGTTCTTTCTGACTGTGGGTCCTGACATACCCTTCTGACACTTTCCATCGTTAGCACAACAGAGAACATGGCTGATGACCAGGTTGCATAGGATACATGAGGTCTACAGATTTTGAGGATTAGCTATGGGAGATTGTTGGTTTGTGTGTTTTTAGTTGGTTTGCTTTCCCATAAAGGCTAATGTGTATTGTAGAGCTGGAGATCTGCTAATAGAACACAGACCTATTTTGAGATCCTGTATTGCACCTTTTGGTTGCAAATAGCCCAAAGCCAACTCCAGCTGGCTAAGCAAATAAGGAAATTTCACTGGCTCACGTAATTGAAACGTCCAGGAGTAGGATAGCCCTCTGTGGGCATTGTTAGAAACCTGTCCTACGCTTGTGATCACCTCTGAGTTGCTGTGTCCTAGCCCCTTTCAGCCAGCTATCTTTTTGTGGGGACAGGCCCAATCCATGTTCTTAAAACTTTCAAAAGCCCAGCAAAAGGGCAGTCTCTCTCTCTCCCAATAGTTGCTACCGAATACCAGAGGTTGAGTGTCATTCTGGTTTGGGACATGTCCTCCATCAGCCAATCAGTGGGGCCAACACACTGATTGGTCAGACTTGGTTTATGGCTCTACCCTCCGGAGCTGGGAGATGGGTCAACCACCTGTAAACCACAGGGACTGAGAGTGAGGAATGGGGCATTTCCCCAAGAAAAATCAGGCTGGTGTTATCAGAGGAAGAGGAGCGTGGGTGTTGGGCAGGCAAAAACAACGGATATCCACGCTCCTGTTCTCCTTTGATTTGAACTGCACTGGTGACTTGGGGAGAATCTCATGCCTGGTGGTGTCTCCATTTCGCCTGCAGAGCTGTGTGCAGGCCCTCGGCCTGATTTTATTTACAGCATCAGCACACTTCTCCTTTCTTGCAGTCATGATACCCCAGTCTTTCCCCCAGAGGTTGGAGTAAATGGCCTTCTCCGAGCCACAATCAATGGCATTCTGTAAGGTGTGACAGAAGAGGCCATCTGGCACTTGTCCCACTGTCGTTTCTCCCTATCCAGAGAAGAGGCACATTCCAGGCAGAAGGTCGCAGCTCAGCGAAGCGCTGCTGTCTCTGAGAAGGCCCACCCCCAGATGGGTCTGTAGCACAGAAACGCCACTAGAGTCAAACACCTGGCAGAATTCCCCCTTTCCCTTTGTGAAATTTCCCATCCAAATTGAGTTGCGGAATAATAATCAAAATGAAAATGATTTTTGAATAAAATTATAAGTTTGAGTGTTCTGCACAATACTTTCCCAAATATTGGATAGATTTTTTTTTAAGATGCTAGCTCTGAGATCACTGGCCCATTTCAATTTTTATTGAAACAAATAAACCCAATAAAAACACTTACGCTGAGAGCTGTAGCGCCACAATAAAAGAATCACCCTGTATTGAATTTATTGATTTATTTATTTACTCCAACTGGAAAATCGAGTATTGTGTTAATGTATTTTATAAGAATCACACTGCTCGATGAAATGGCTAATTTATTTTAGCGTATACATAAATAGCTAGCAATTTTCCATGAGACAGGCTAATGAAAATGATGCCATGAAATTGTCTATACTATGAGGAGTGACGGAGACGAGTTATTATTGGGTGAGTGCTAAGACGCACTGAACTGGCCATCATATCTTTGAACTTTTGAACTGCTACTTGTTTCGTGTGATTTATTGATTTTGCTATCTCTCTGTTTAGCTCAACTTTAGTTTTTGCCCAGCAGTGCAGATAAGTGGCATAGGAGATTTAATTTCATGGGTATTTGGGGTTCAAACCTATCTTTAAGAAGAATGCTAAACATGTTTTAATAAAACATGAGTTGCAGGGGTTTTAGGTTTCTGTATGATATGGATCTGATAAGAACCAAGGCAGTTGAGAGGCCAGCCCAGGGGTTCCGGGCTGGGGAGGCACTCTTTTCCTGAGCCCTGCAAGTTTTGCCAGGGCCATGTGCTGCATTTTATTTGCTCCATCAGCCCGGCTTCATTCTTAATTGCAAGTATCATTTCTTCCGCCGCCGGTGCCCTTTTGCTCACAGTGCGTTTTGCTTCGATGCCTGGTGCAGGGCTGGTTTCTGGGGTTCTCGCTGGCAGCAGCGCTGTGGCCCTCCTCCCCTTCTTGCACACCGAGGGCTGGCCGCTATTTAAACACCCTCCTTTGGACAGATCTCTGAGGAGCAGCCACAGCTCTCACACCTAGGGGATGAAGCCGTGGAAGCTGGCTCAGCGTTGGGGTCCAGGCTGGCTCTCGCTGCTCCACTCTCTCCAGCTCCGCTCTCTGTGGTCCTCGGCCGCCCTGCTGTCCTCCTCAGCCAGCCCTGACCTTGGAGGGAGATGTTTTCCCCCACTGCTGGCAGGGGCAATCTCATCCTGAGTGACAGTGGCCAGAACGCAGCCTTACTTTTTATTGTTGTCTTTGGAGCTGCAGAACTTTTCTTAAATATGTCATATCTCGGGAACTCAATCTTGATGTTTTTTGTTTGATTAGCTCATTTCTAAAGGATGACTTGACAACAGTATTTTATGCTTGCTTTTTCTCTTTTGGGAGGGGGGTCGGAGGAGTGGGAAAGAGCTCTATCGTGTAAAAGTAACCATCCTAGAAATTTCAGGTAATAAATTTTCAGGCGCATGAACGGTTAAGACTCTTCCCTCAGTGACACAGTATGTGAATGTGGAATTTTTATGAAGGTAACGGTCTCTTTCTTTAAAAATCTGATTTATTTAGAGGGTACTTTTAAATGACCAAGTAATTTTAACCTTCGGAGAGAGATTGCGGTGGGTGGGGGGGTGAGTGGAGGAGGCTTGGATCTCTGCTAGGCTTTGAAAATTCACATCCCCTTTAATGATTAAACTGGCAGGCTCTTTATTTGGATGTTAAAAGCTTTTTCTTACATTGCAAACATTCTCGGCAAATTTACAGTCAGATTTTGGAAACAGCTAACACTTAAAAAAAAAAAAGTGGGGGGGCGGGGAGGAGGGCCTGTTTGAACTAGGAAACAAAATTAGTGGGAATGGCTGAAAAGACAGGACTGACCCCAACACCATTAGCTGGAAAAAAAAAATTCCATTTCATTGCAACTATGTTATTGTTTACTTTACCATACACATCCTAATATGGTTACCTCCCTGTCAGAGGCGGCCAAGCCCAGGGGTTGAGAGGCCCCCTCCGGGAGAAAGCTTCTAACTGCCGCTCAGACAATAAGAAACAAACGGTACAACTCCACAAAAGGCTTCCCGGAAAATAAGTGTCAAATAAATCCTACAGAACTCTCGCTTCTGCCACTGAGCTCTGTATATGCAAACCTGTTTTATGCCATCTCTGCCCCGGCTGAGCTGCGTTTTTTTGGAAATAAGCCACTGCATTTTCTTTTTTCCTTTTTTTTTTTTCTTCTTTTTCTCACTTCATCTGAGGGCTCTGGATTAATTCCTTGAGACATATCTTTGCATACATGTCTCATGAGTTATGTTTCCTGGAGCCTTTTACTAGGAACATTAAGGTAAGAATGTTGATTTAGCCCGGGACCTTTGTCACTCAAACTAATGCTCATCAGTGATATAGACATTGGAAAGAAATATTGCGGAGGTCTTTTGTGGTCCCCCTCCCAAACGGAGAGGTGTAGTTGCTTTTAATTGTCATGCATGGATTCCGGGGGGAAAAATGCCACCAGTTGTGGATGAGATGGAGCAGAGAGGTGTACTCACTGGTGTAAACAGTAGTGCAGACACCCCGGCCGTGTGGCAGCCACAACAGTTTCATTAGAAGGCTCTTCCTGTTGTTTCTTCCAATTCTTCTTCTCTACTTGTGGTATTTCTGTTTCTTTCTCTTCTTCTTCTTTTTTTTCTTCAACTCTCCTGATCTTTTCCAAATCCTCATGGTCTTGAGGCTTGCCTGTTATTATCTGCAACTCCAGAACAAAGGTAGGTTGCTCAACTCTGTGCTTCGGGGGAGGGCCAAGTTATTTTGGGAGGGATGTCTTCCTAATGCATGAGTGGCTGACCTAAAAGGGGGGGGGGGGGGGGGGGGGGGGGGAAATCATGCTTGGAGCCGGGGGATGAGAGAGCACGCACTGTGGCAGCTTTTATGTAGTGGAGTTTATTTTTATGCAACTTGAAGCGGCAGCATCTTTAGGAGAATGGACTCGTTAGCTCCTGAAATTCTACACTTGATGTCACACTGATGTGTACGTTGCCTTACCAGACTGGGGTTCAGGCATCTGGGGTTCCTTGAATTTATGGCAGCAGATGAGATTTCCTGGTTGGAGTCTACATTCAGTTTATCCAAATTAAATAAAGGATCTAGGATTTTATTTTTTCCTTTTCTTTTGCATTTTAATGTAAAGGTGTGAGTGTTTGGGTGACTGGCATATGTCCTTTTTCTTTTTCCTGTGGTCTAATTGCTTTAATTCCCTGGACACCTTCGCTTATTTCTCAATGATTTTGTTCTCTAATTTTGCGTAATCCATTGCTCTGTTAGAGCCAAGGTGGAGGTTTGCGTTTTTTAACTAATTGTGCCTTGCTGGGTGGACATACATTAGAAAGAGTAAAGACCACGAGAAATTCATCTCCACCTGAAAAGGGAACTGGAATAGAATGGTGCAGATTCATAATTGAAAACAAGAACAAATTAAGCCTTAGTGAAGGATATTACAGGCTATTAATCATAATAAATATGTTTGGCAACGTTGTGTTTGCGTTCTGTAGTTTTCAGCTAAAAAAAAAATCAAAGTCAGTGATCAGAAGAGAGAATAGTTCTTTGGCTTGTGCGATGCTAGGCGGCTGTAGTTGTTCATTAGTTCAAACCGCATTAGAAGTGAGCAGTTTGTTCCAGAATCGAGTATGTTGTTCCCAAGCAGATTTGAATACGTCCCCATCCAAAGGCGAACCCGGGTTCATGCCACAGTGCTTGGCTTTTTCTGAACATTTCAGCTTCAGCACAGAATTCAAGTGCGAAGAATTTTATTTTACATCATTACAACGCTCGCACATTGGTGTTGGTTTCTTGGCTGCAGATCATCTCTGTGCATGCACTGTAGCCCCGTCAAGGTGAAGCTCTTTGAAAAATAGAAATCCAATGTATTTAACCAAAATGAGCTTGAACAGCCTCAAAGTTTGGATCTTAGCAAGCTGCTAATTATGCTTGTCGTAAAACATATCTGAGTGGAAGGTTCTGAGTCCAAACAGAATCGAGTGCTGCTTTAGAAATATAACTGTAGTCTGTGCTTTTAAAGAGGTTTATTTTTACTTTGGGGCCATGGAGGGGGTGATTGGAATGAGTAGCCTTTAATTAGACGGGGAGATATTCAAATTTTACAGGGATTTATGTTAGAACATGGAATGGCGGGTGGCTCTTTCCTCATTATGAATCCTCCCTGCACATAATGAGGTTCATCATTAGTTGATGGAGTGAATTTGCCCTAGCTCTACCTTGAAAGGCACATAATTTACATACTACTTCAGAGCCTAAGCTTTAATGGATTCCTCGATGAATAAAATGAAAAGCTACTTTCTTTAAATTTTTGAACACTGTTTAGATAATACGATTTTAATAAGACATTCAATTTGCTTGTTAAGTATATTTGAAAGTGCTTTTTTTGGGGGGAAAATATATTTTGGCTTGCCTTGCTGTATATCATAGTGGATGGTTACTCTCACAGATATAGCAGAGAACATATGGGGTACGTTGTTAAGAAACGGGGAGAATCCCAGGCAGAGAGGTTTTTTTTTTTTTTTGCATGTGAGCCTCGAGATTATTGATTTTTGTGTAGAAACTCTTCTGACATTAAATGATGATAACAAGAAGGCTTGAAAACAAGCTTATTATTTGTGTATGGTTTTGCATGTCTAAAATGTGTGTGCGTGCTGGCTCCAGCCAACACTGACAAAATAGCTAGTTGCAGCTCCTGGTTTATTTTAGTGATGGAGGAGCACAAACTTCCCTGGTTGCCACTGCATGTTTGAAATTGCTGTGTAGCTGCGATTCGATGAGGGGAAATTGAGTTGGAGGCTGTTTAATGTATTATCAGGTCATCAACTTAGGAGCGTTCTGGTCTACCCCATAAATTCCGCAAGTTTTCTGGCTCCGTCCCTCTTCCCTCTTTTGGGTGGAATGTGGAGAAAATCAGCTTGCACTGGGCACGATTTGAACACGGATGTCTCTTCAATAATGATGGGGGCTTAGTAACAGCATGTTATTGAACATGTCCTTTGCTTGTTCCAGACGGGTCACCGCTGCCTTGTTATCACTGCCGCTAGTGGAAACGGGTTTCTGGTGGCGTGTTACATTCAGGAGCAGGGAAGGTGTCTAAATATAAGCGAAGCCTTGTTTTGATAGAATGCTTTATTACCTGAAAATGATCAGCATATATTAACATTAATAGAATAGTCCATGTCATTCTTTTTTAGGTAATTTACCTCTGCTGCAGACCTGTCTGCTTAAAAAAAAAAAAATCTTCCTCTTCTAAAACATATATTTGTTTAGAGAGTTTTCACTGAAGTGTACATGACAATTACAGCTGTTCATTAACAAAATTGGGTATTTGTTTTAAACTTTAACCAATCACTTTGATATGCTAATTATGGTGTAATTTAATTTGAGCCCTGTAATGATGATGCCGTTATTATGGACATAAATGATGCAGTTAAGCTGAGAGTAATCTCATTTGCATACTGTACATGCCAGTAAATTAAGCCCTTTCTTCGACTGCTTCAGCTTTAATTTTCCACTTCTTTTCACACAGCTCCTTTTCAGCCCCTCTCTTATAAGCCCACTTTGTAATAGTCCTGATGACTGTTTGATGTGAAGAGTTTCTGCACCACAATAATGCACGACAGAAGATGTAACATTTAAAGGATTCATTATCTTGCTGAGTGTTCCTTTAAGAAGGAAGGATTAGAGAGGGTGGAGGGGAGATGGAGTGTCCTTTCCCTGGGATAAGAAGGCCCCCAGTTAAAGTAATTTGAGATGCCAAATGCTCTCCGCTCACCCCCAAGTCAGACTTGGGACCTCTGATTTATAAGTGATGCTTTTTTCCCACCATACTGTAGTTCACGGTCACAAGTGTGCTGCATTCAACAACAGTGAACCTCATGTGATCCCTTATTGTAATTCCTCCATGCTCGTTGGAGGTAAAAGTTTAATTTAGCCCACACATTACAGTTCTCCAAACCTGGGCTTTTATAGATGAGATTATAATTTTAAACAATTCTGAGATAGAGTGACATTTTCAAAAGGATCTTCTTCTTTTTTTTTTTTCTCCCCCCTCTGCCTGGATTGTCAAAAAAACATGAGTTTCATCCAGTTGTGTGACGGGGATGTCCTTGGAATGTGAGCCCCCGTATGTAGCCCGCCTTGAGCCAGGAGACCCCTGTGTGGCTTTTGATAGCCTTGGCCAATGCACTGTTATTCCATGTGAACCCAAGAACGCAGAGGGCATAACTGAACTCTTCTAGCTCGGGAGCAGGTTCTCCCTGTGGCTGGAGCTGAAGCCAGTGGGAGTTGAGTGGGTGTAACTGAGGATGAATTTAGCTCTGTGTTTTTAAAAGGGTCATAGGCCTAAAAATAGTTCAAGCTGCTTGACTCTCCTGCAGACTCCTTCCTCGGCGAATGGGAGAGTATTAACAAGGAGTAATCGGCTGTGTCCATCTTCAGTTCTTGGAACTAAAAGTGTTGCCCTTTCTTTTGAAGCGTTCCCCAATTTTATACCTCTTGACCCCAAGTTTTGCCAATTGATTTCCATCCGTTCCCCAAGCAGTTCTCTCAGGAGCTCCCTTTTCTGATATCTTGGCGAGCAAGAATTTCCTGATGTTGCCATGGCAAAGGGCACATGGGCCTTACCCAGCCTGGTAACAGTGACAACCGAATTAGGGAATTTTTGCCTAACTTTGGAAATTTTCATGGAGGTGAACATCTTCTCTCCCAGTTGTTTTTGAATTAAGCAGATGCTGCCACACTGTTGCCATGATGTCAGGCTCTTTAGCAATTTAAACTTTGCAAAAAGTATAAACCTTTAAGGGCTTTTTTGCTCCCTTCACATAATTTCACAAGTACTAGAGGATGCAAAAGTGTGCAATACTTGCACACTTGTAAAATACTTGTATATGGCTATAATTTTGTATCCAATATTTTTCAAAAATGTGGAACATTTTGTTTTCAACATAATTGAGGGAGATAGGAAAGGAGAAATGATTTTATGTGATAGTGTAGAACATTTTCATTTTTATTAAGTAATATGGACTTTCTCAGTCCAGACCAAGCCCCTAATCAAGCAAATATTCCACTATGAGATTTCCTACTTCTAGGAAGGTGAGTAAACAAGTGGATGCAGTACCTCAGGAACATGAGCTCCCTGGAGGCCAGGAACATTTATCTGAGTTTCCAGCACTGGGAATCATGCCTCACACGTAGTAGGTATTCAAGAAATGATTCCTGATTCAAATCAGTTTGCTTACTCCTCTAGGCTTGTGAGCATCAAATGAGAAAAGGAGAAAGAAAATGGCTTCTGAAGTATAGTGCCTTTCAATATGCATGATAGTGTTTAGATGGTAAACCCCATCAATCCATTCTTCCTCTGGCCCCTGCCTTGTGGGGGAGCCAATTGCAAGTGTTTGCATTTAGACAGGAGCAATCCTAGATGGAAGCACCTCAGCCCAGATTATTGATTAATGCGTGTACTGATAATAATAACAACTAACAGTTATTGAGCAGCAGCTGTGGGACAGGCACTGTGCTGAGTGATTGTCATAGGTGATGCCGTTGAATCCTCCCAACAGCCTTTCAAGGCGGGCGCTATTACTCTCATCTTTCAGATGTGGCGGCTGCGATGCAGATGCAGCCTCAGGTCACAGCTGTTGGGCTGGAGCCAAGACTTGTCCTCCTTCAGGAAAACTCCAGAGTCCTCATTCCTGGCCACGGCTCTTCCATCCTGTTTGTTGTTGTAGAGAGAGAGACACACACTATATTACTATATTGTGTATGTGCATATGTGTGTGTGTATATACACATATGTATATACTGTATAACTATATCTTGTGTGTGTGTTGTAATATATTCACTGAACAGCCGCAGCTAAGCTCTTGACATATTTCGCTCTCCTAGAGGCCGGGCAAGGTAACTGTTATTGTCCCTACTTACCCGTGAGGCAACCGATGTTCCCTCAGATTAAACTTCCTTACACAGGTAGAAAGTGACCGAACAGAGCTTTGAACCCAAGCCTGCCTGTCCGCAGAGCCCTCGCTCGCTTACTCACCACAACATGCTCCCCACTGAGATATATGTAGCTTGAGGGCATTTTGTGCTCCTGAAATAGTTAACTTATTTTTTGAGTGCCTGTGTTATTTAAGACCTTTCATATTTATCTTGTATTTGGGGGATTTTGACTTAAAATGTGTGCTCTAAATAACTGAGTCATCTCCTAATTTCCCAGTCTTTTGGTGTGATGTAAATTCCTGGCAGGAAGCCAGCTTCTCTTTACCCTCCCCCCACCACACATCAGTCACACAGACTAAATCCTTGTTGAATTCTTTTTTTCTTGGGGGAGGAAAATGCTATGCTCCCTTCTTCCCTTTGATTGAAGTCTTTTTTGCTTTTATCTGGACAGGTGACAGAATGAATATCAGCTGTAGAATTCCTCGATATATGGATCTGTAGATGTTTATGTGCATCCCTGTGCATGTGTGCAGACTCACGCTTATGCTCTGATCTATCCGTGTTGCAGGCCACATGTAGAGAAAGCAGTGGGAACATTTCAAGGAAACTCTGCACTTCCTTTTCCTAATACTCCTTTCCCAGCACGGTCCCTCTGCTCCACATCTCAGCAGTCGCATTTCAGGCATGGAAATTGATAACAGTGTGGATGACATCCCTTTCCCTTACATTCAGAAACTTTTCCAGATTCTTGTAATGCTCTTAGGCCTGTGCTGTCCAGTATGGGAGCCATAAGCCAGATGTGGCTGCTGAGCCCTTGAAGTGTGGCTAGACCAATTGAGATGTGCCATGTGTGTAAAATGCACCGTGGAGTTCAAAGACTTAGTAGAAAAAAGAAGACTCTAAACTATCTTATTAATAACTTTTGTATTGATTGCATGTTGAAATTAAAATATTTTGGATATGTTAGGTGAAATGAAATATATTTTTAAAGGTAATTTCCCCTGTTTCTTTTTACTTCTTTAAATGTAGCTAGTAGGTATTTTAAAATTACGTATGTGGCTCACATTTGTGGGTCTCGTTATATGTCTGTGAGGCAGTCTGGCTCTAGAATGTACATCTTGTAGCTCTCTACACATGATGACTGCTAGACCAGGTGAGCTGGGCCAAAGATTTATCCCCTAAATGGATAGAGAGCTGCAGTGAGGGTGCTCCGCAGAGGACCTGGCCTGTAGCAGAGGTTCGGGAACTATTTGGGAATGAAGCCTCAGATGGCAAATATTTCCACATGGAAGACACTAAGGAAATCATCCCCTTGGTTATTTCAACACCTTGTCCTTCCGAATCAGACTGGGGATACAGCACCTACCCCACGATTTCAAAGAACTTGGGCTTGCAAAGTGTTTCTGTACCCAGCTAGTACCCTTGATGCCAGTAAATCTTGGCACACCTGCTGTAATGATTCCATTGGCAGAGATCATCAGGGAGAAGAGAATGGGATTCTTTGAAGATTCTCAGATGACTCTCTGTGCCAGGTTCTGATAACCTGGGAGAATTGGTATATGGGGCCCCGGTGCCACAGGCTCCTACTGGGGCATTTCTGTTAGGTAAATAGATACAGTTTTCTCTTTGATAGGCTCCTTATATCTTGTCTTTACCTAGTACATGTGTATCCTGCTTTAGATAAACTTTATGTGTAAATATAGGGTTTTTTTAAGAGAAAGACAACATTATATG
Organism: Equus quagga; assembly: GCF_021613505.1. Lineage (NCBI taxonomy): Eukaryota > Metazoa > Chordata > Mammalia > Perissodactyla > Equidae > Equus > Equus quagga. Next base: position 117,857,793 of record NC_060267.1, read on the forward strand.
GATGTACACCATTCAACAGATACAGATTAGGTACCTGTCTTATTGGGCACAGTGGGCTCCCTGCCTTCAGAAAGTTTAACTATCTAGACCAGTAAGAAATGTGATAGATGGCTTCAACCCAAGACAGAAAAATCCATGGTTCCTGACTTGGAACTCTGTTGTTTGCCTTGTGAAAGGATGCTTTGATTTTTCAAGAGGATCCATAATCAGAATCCATTAAAGATTCACACGTTTCCCACATTCTATTTATTGTACAGATGATTTAGGGGAAACTTGATTTTAATTGTAAATTTCCAATAACCCCAACCCCTGTGGAAAGGTGAGTTACAAACCTAAGAGTTGTTTCCCTAAACCTTCAGGCTAGTTTTTAAAAACCTGGGGAAAGTTGATCTGCAGTCTTTTCTAAGATTTTTTTTTTTTTTTCCCGTCAGAGTAGACGGAAGGCTTCACTGGAATGAGCACATGGAAATTATAGCTGTCACCTCATCCGTTAAAAGCAGGCATTCAAGTGGGATATTATCTCACTTTACTTTTTGGTCCTTAAGAAGTCAAGGGACAGGATATTAGATGTGAGATGGCCACAGGAAGACTGGGTCCTGGCAAAGATCAGTCCCCAGCATGAAACGTGCCCACTTACTTATTAAGTGCTGAAAATGCTCACCCGTCCCTCTGCCCTGGTCTGCCTTGAAGCTGCTGCTTCATTAGTATCAATTGGTTTTCAGGGTGTTTATATCTCTGGGCCACTGGCTCCTGGCTATGATGATTGCTTGAAATTTTCCATACGCTGCTTCCATTTTCAATCATCTTACCCCTACTTGCCCTGATGTCGACTCTCTGAACTTCACAAGGGGAATCATGTTAATGGTAGCTTTTGTCCTATGCATAACTGGGGAGGAAAATGCCTTCAACTCATCTGCCCTAAACATTTCTTTGCAGATGCCTCAGAGGGGAGAGCCACCACCCCTGCCCACCAGCAAATCATCTTATGAACAGCAATGAACAGCTGTTCCTGGGGATGTCCTTGGAGCTGCAGAACTTTCTTGTAGGCAGTGCAGCTTGCAGTGTGAAGGTTTTGAGGAGCAGCCTTGCCCCCTCCTCAGTGCTATTGCTGTCAGTGCTTCCATAAGGCCTGGTTCTGGAAGGGCAGCCCTCAGTACTCCTGGGTTGTCCGTTTTGTCAGGTGGTCTCAGATGCAGAGGTGGACTGTGCTGATTGCATTCCTTTGGAGCTGGAATGTAATGAATGGTAGTCTCCTTTTACTGTGTTGTGTTTTGAGGTGTTTGTCCTCAGCTGCTGTTTGGCAAATACTCTGGTTGTCCAAAAATTTTTTTTGTGTTTTGATTTAATGGTTCAAGCCTTTTTTTAAAAAAAATTTTTTGTAGCTATATACTGTTATACCTGTGAAAGGTATTTCAATAACCTGTAATTGGAGGCATACTCTTCTATCTCCATCTTTCCAAATTGACAAGAAGGAAACAGCGCTACTGAACCTTCTGGAAGTAAGCTTGTACTGCCAAAGGTCAGTGATGGTGGTATAAAAAGCTAACGCTAGTAGCAACTCTAACGCCCAAGATAATAACTGCAATCCTGGAGAACGTTAAGAACACAAACCGTCAAAAAAGGGGCAGAAATTCTGTCATGTAATGATGTTTGATTTGGGCTAAAAGGAATTTTGGTGTACGAAGCCCTTAAATTCTCTTTCAGATCCCATTTTTATGTGTTCTAAAAGTTTTCTTAGCTTCCCTCCTTGTTGTATTCCAAAAATGGACAAATCCTCATCCTTTCTTGTCCTTCATGGCGTCCGCAGGAATCAGGGAGTCTAGTCCATAAACTGTACCATGTTCTTTAACATTTATTTCAGTCTTGTTGGTAGGCTGTGGACTTCCGTATCCGTGCATCCTTCTCCATCAGAATCCTATCCGAAGCCCTTTTTCTTGATACAAATTTGAAACCATTTTTCTGTTTGCAGTTCTATTCTCTTTTGTCACTTTCTGAGATTGGTTGACACGGACAAGCTTCCCGCCTTAGAGAAGGCATGTTTGTTTATTTTAGCTTTGTTTACTGCCGTGGAGATGACATGGAGCATCAGTTGAGGGGTCCTGTAGAGTGAGAGCTAGCAGATGGGTGGAATAACTGCTACTACTTCTCCCCGCTGCGGGTTCTCACACCAGACATTGCTAATTGATCACAGTACTCTTTCTCCTCAAGCCTGACTGTGGCCTATGAATCTTTCTCTTAAAGAGCACCCAGCCTCGGCTAATTGATAGTGCTTAGCGTGAAATCTATTTGCCCTCCCTGCTCTAACTGTTATGATTTACTGTATGTGAATTTGGCTGACTGAATGCTACTAAGAAACAGTGGCACATCTTTTATCTTAATACTAGCAGATTCCTCTTATATTATCTGTTTGCTAAACCATCTAGCTCCTTTAGCGTTGGTTTTATAGATACGTAATCTTTTTCAGATGTGGCCTAGGGTAGACTAGACCACCCCAGAAATCTCTTTCAAGGTGATGCTTCTGAAATAGGCAAAGTACCAATTCCCCTTTGAGCTCAATAACTCTTCCTCAAGTACGGAATTCTCTCCACATGCAATTGAAGGATCACCCAGGAAATGAATGTGGCCTTTATGCAGGAGATAACATTGAGGTATGAACTCTTTGCTTCTTGGCACATTGCCTATTCCTCTCATTCTAAATCTCTAGGATTCTGTCTGGGATTCCTGACATCCCACATTCTTTGATATCTCCATAGACTGCAATCCAGTTAGAGTCCACCAAAATTATTTATGCACCAAGTGAAAAAAAAATGGGGGCCAACCTGGTGGCGCAGCAGTTAGGTTCGCATGTTCTGCTTTGGCAGCCCGGGATTCACCAGTTTGGATCCCAGGCATGAACCTGTGCACTGTTTATCAAGCCATGCTGTGGCAGGCATCCCACATATAAGGTAGAGGAAGATGAGCACAGATGTTAGCTCAGGGCCAGTCTTCCTTAGCAAAAATAGGAGGATTGACGGCAGATGTTAGCTCGGGGCTAATCTTCCTCAAAAAAAAAAGGAGAAACTTTTTCTATCTGTCCATCTTTTGTCATTATTTTAACTGGTTAGCTGCATTTTCATGGAGTTTTTGTCTTTTCTCAACTTCATATTTTACGAACTTTGCCTGATAAATAGTGCTTATTGTCCGTTTTTTTTTCTAATGCATAAGGAGAAATTTGAAGTATCCAGAATTTATACTTTCTGTAAAATGACCACTAGGTCCCCTTCCATTTTGGACATTTGTAATAAATTAATTCTCTCTGGAAAGATTAGTAAAGCTCTCCTAATTTTGTTTTATAGTGTAGCTGTAGGTGGATTGAGTCTTTCTCCTTAAGTCTTTGTGTCATCAAAAGTCTTGCTTTTTGGTTCATTGTGCTTATAATGTAAAAAGGAGAATCATTTTTTCTCTTTCTCTAGAATGTTAAAAAAGAAGGAAGTCTGTTTGCAGGTGCTGCTATGCCTAAACATCATTCTGCTTATGTTTAGTTATTTTTTAAATTTTAAAGCCTACATCTTCATTTTTCCATATCAGGATGGTAAAATTGATTCATGGTTCATTTAAGTAAAGAAGCTATTTTAAACCAAATTGTCCCCATTGAAAGAAAAGGGTGACTTTTACTGTCAGCTGCAGAAACATGGTTTTTCACCAACATGATCTGTTCCTGAATGAAAGTGGATTTGCAAACTTGCTTTTCTTTTTTCTGTATGATTAAAGAGGAGAGTAAAAAACAAGTATCTAGATAGTCAGAAACTACCGAAATTTTTTCCCTCACTCTGGCAAGCCTACCATACTTGTAGGTGTATCTCAAATGGAACAGAATGTGTGAAAGCCATTTAAATGATTATCTGATAATTTAATAAAGGAAAATGCTTCAAGCCACCATACCCCTCCTACAGTTGATAAGTGATGCCACCTACTGTGAAAATATTTTACAAAACACTTTCCTTTGGAATCAGTATCAAATAGTGGTTTTAAAATAAAACATGTGTAGAGTTTTCTCTTGGCTCTTCCCAGTTTTGAGAGCAGACTGTCAGCTACCCACCCTTTAGTTTATGTACCAACCTTTTTTTTCCTCCCTCAGAGTTATTACTCTACCCACAGGTTTGTCTTAGCAGGTTTTATATATTGGTTTTTAGCTAGGGATTGACTTAATATATTTGTATTTAATTTTTCCTTGGATGGTAATTAAACCTAGCACTTAGGATATTATCTGTTTACTGTCATAGGTAAAGGAGATGCATTTTTTTCCTCCTGTAGCTTTGTTTTTGGGAGGGAAGACTTTAAAGACCTCCGCTGTGCTTGTGTGCTGGACACACAGTGCTCTTTCGGAGGGCAGTTTTGTGTGCCGAAGGCATTCTGCTCTGCAGATATGCATTTCTTGGCATCAAAACAAGCCAGCAGCACCACATGCCTGTGTAATTTCACTGGCCGGTTCTCTGCATTCGTTCTTTGAGAAAGTGGTTTGAAGAACAACAACAAAAAGTGATCCCTTTAAAAAGCTGCACAGTTTACTTGGTGTCTCTGAACACTTAACCACCCGGTGGTGTTCTTGTAAGGCTGCGGCCTTTTGCAAGGTTGTGTTTTGCCGTTTTCTTGCTTTATCCCCCTTCTGCCCCTCCCCAGCGGTGTCAGCTTGGGCGTCTGCTATCTCTTCGGGCAGCCCTGCTGTCTGGTGCACCTCGTGGAAGCCCAGGCTGCCTTCGGAGCTCTAATTGTGAGCAGCAAGTTTCCAGGGAGTCCTGAAGGTTGCAGCTCCTCAGAGATGCTCTGAGCTTGACAGAAGTGGCGCAATTATCCAGAAGCCCTTGATGAAGCAGTAACCCTTAAGGAGGACGCTAGAGTGGTTGCAGAGCATTCCAGAACTGAAAAGAACAGACTGCCCTGTCCGTGCGGATTACATCTTGTCGTTGTCATTGTTTACTAGACACAGGGTACCCTAATGAGGTGGTACAGAGAACCCACTGCAGCTGACCCAACTTCTGGCTTTTTTTTTCTCTCTTTCATTTCAAAGCTCTGTTGGTGACATTGACTAGAAAACAGTGGCAAGAAAGAGACATGGCTGATTTGCATATTGTACGAGGATATCATGGAGCCCATATGATGAAATCTGAATAAACACACAGATTTCAAGAACCTCTTTTTTTCTGACAGTCTTCAATATTAAGCATATACTTAAGCGGTAATGACTGTGAAGCTGTGCTTTGCATTCATGAACACACACCATAGGGTGACGCTTCAGGCTCTGGGTGAAGCCAAGATTTTCTGAATTATGTTTCTTTGGGGAATTTTTACCTTTTTTTCCTGTTTATGACAGTCATTTCATCGGGTTTTATAATGAGGTCAGGAACAGGTGAATGTAAAGTAATAGTAGGGAGCAGAGTGATTTCTCCGTTAATGATTAGGCTATTGTTTAAATTAAAAAGTTCTGGTATTTGAAACATGATCTGTCCTTTACACTTACCAGTAATTAATCAGAATGAAGGATTTTAGTGCTCCTTGATTATGTACAAATGATTCTACCTAATGTCAGGAAGAAGTCAGAGAAACTGGTATAATGGCTAATGTTGGGAAAAAACTGGGATCATCTTTGCTTATTTTTTCCAGTAAATATAAAGAATTGGCACTTGTGTAATACAGGGTATACTTGACTCCTTCACCCCAAAAGGCCAACTTTTCCCCTTTATAAAATACAGGTCTGCTCATTAAGCCAATGACCTTTAAAAATGGAGACAGCAAAAAAAAAAAAAAACAAAACAAAAACAAAAAACCAAAAAAGCCCCCTGCAGTAAAAGCATTTTACCAGGGAACCATCCTACCGCACATTTGAAACATCTTTTGTGTTTCCACATATCAAGCTACTTTATGGACTTTTGCTGTGGCATTGCCCTTCAACGAGAAAGCTTTTTCCATTTTGTACCATAAAGAATATTATTTTTCTGCCAGCCAATTTTCTCTGTTAGTCACTAATTGGCTACATAAATCTCGGGTGTTGAGAATGAGGAATGTTTCAGTGTCATAGAGTGTAATCTTCACCCTTATTTACCAATTCATTAAGATTCATTGATGCAGGATCGGTGAGAGGAAATGACAACATAAATCAGACCTCCAACATAATGACCCTAATCAGTTGGGAATTGCTGGAAATGTCATGATGAACTATGTCCTTGTGTTAGTGCCACTGTACATTGTCATTGCGCTGCTTTATGAGTGGGACGCATCTTCCTGACACTGACTGTATTTAACGAAAAAAGAGTTGTTAAAAACCTGATTCCATTAAAGCTATGAGATCCATACAAGGTCCTGTGGTATTTAGCCTTGTGCCCTTTACCTTCATTGTAACTGCTTAATGGAGCTGCAGTTTAATGCACATTTAGAGTACACCTGAGTAAAAACTCCCCAGGAAAAAAAAGCAAGTTGATTTATAGCTTGTCATGTCTTTATTTAACCCAATAATTTCGGCCCGTATGGAGAATTGGAAACAGTAAGTTCTCCACTTAGGTACCAAATCTCTTGTCACTAAGCTTAGGAAGCATCCCACTGACCTAGAACTCCCTACGTACCCTCTCCTTCAGTGACGTGTTGGATTAAAACCTCTGTCTCCACAGGTTTGCTGATGGTAACGGCTGGTCATTCCTAGAATAATGTGTCAATTCCAAATTAGCAATAGAATTTGACAGGGGCTCTTGTAAAGAGGTTTCTGGATCCCCTCCCACCCCCCAGCGGTATTGATTTTATTCCACCACATTCTTGGAATCGGTTACTGGAAGATTGGGGGGTTGCATAGCTCACACACACTTTTCGATTTAATACAGGTTATTCACTTAGCTGTAAGGAATTAATCGGGCGACAGTGTAAGACCATCCTGGCAGGCAGCTCTCCTTCCCTTTTACTTATTGCTTATGAAAATCTTGCCAGTGAATAGCAGGTAAACACCTTTCAGGATGTGAAGATTGAAAATTGTCACTTTATACTCCTCTGGTTATTTTTTTTTTTAAACATTAAGCATGATGGTAACCATTTTTTTATCTTAAAAAAAATCTTTAATCTGTGGTATAAGGCTGAGAAAGACCTGTAAGAGAACAAGACAAGTTTACCTAATCTTGACAGCCCTGCCTGTAATCTCCCTCTGCTTGTGACAAGTCACACTCTAAGATTTATAACTCCTTAATCAAATGTCTAGAAGTCTCAGGAAATGTTATCATAGGACTTCCTTTCACATGACTTACTGAGAACTCAATAGACCGTTAGATAAGCTCTAGACTAAGCCGGACCTTAGAATAATTCAAATTGACTAACAGTTCTTTTGGGTTTTTGGTGGGGGGTGTTTTCAATCTGTTTTGACAAGGGGGTGTTTGCAGCCCTGTGATGTCAGGGGGCTCTGTCGCTCCCAATAGAAAGACGCTGTGATTTCTTGTGCTCTGTGGTCTTCAGGTAAACACGATTTGTATTCTGAATCTCAGAGCTGCGTGGTGAGGGCATTCTGGGGAAACACCAGTATGGTAAAAGCTGCCTGCTGTCGGGGTGGTGACATACTCCTTGTGTGGCCATAAAGGCAGCCTCAGAAGAAGGCCCTGGGTCCTGGATCAGCCGTGAGGAGGGGACTGCAGTGGGTCATGAGCCACCCATGCGTCAATGGAAGGATGACTAAGAGTGTGAGAAGTGCTGCATCGCTGGAACCACACCAGCTTCTCATGTGGTCCAGGGGGCCCCGGCACCGCCAATACCACGAAGACCAGAATGACTCTCCCCACCCACAGCCAAACCAGAAATGCCCTGCTCACTCTGCCCTGTCATCAGAGGGGACTGTCAGCTGCTTTCTGACATCCTGCGTGCTTCGGCTCTTACCCAGTCTGACCAGAGCGGTTGTGCACAGTCGCTCTTACTGGTTGGTGACAGCTCACTTAGTGTACCCACAGAGACTGAGAGCAGGAAGGGGGTGAGATGGAGGGAGAGAGAGGGAGAAAAGGAGTGGAGAGAGAGAAGGGGAGGGAGAAGAAAGGAGGGAGAGAGGGAGACAGACAGGGAGGGAAGGAGAGAAGTTCTGAGAGAGACAGAGATGGGGAAGAGAGACTAACAGAAGACGAATAGAAAGAGAAATTCTGAGAAACAGAGAGAGAGCAAGTGATAGTGAGAGAGAAAGGGAGACGTGACGGTAAGATGACAAACAGAGAGAGAGAGACTGATTGAAAGGAGAAGGAGAAGAAAGATCTGGAGTGGGGGAGCAGAGAGACAGGGAACCCCAGGAAGGAAGAGGGAATGCCAGCGTAGACACTGACATCACCTGAGGCTCCTGCACAGGTGAGAGGCGTTTCTAAGGATGGCTGCGGCCTGGAATGGGGCAGCGAGGCTGCAGGAATCACACCTGGGCCTGATGAGAGAAGCCACAACTGGAAAGGCAATGCTCTGATGTCGGCATTATCTATCAGACTAAGAACAAGAATCTCTACTTTGAAGAATCCAGTTTCTCCTACAAGAAAGATCTGAAGATTGTGACCAATTCAGACCTTGCAAGACAAAGTGAGACAGCCTGGTCCCTAACCAGAGGTACTTTAGTTAGCTCTAGTAAATGGGAAGATTAAAATCAATGTAATTTAAACTTCTCCTGCCCAGAGGAGTCCGGCATCACAGGCTGCCAAAAAAAGTGCCCATGCCCTTGATGTGTCAAGTAAAGTTACTGTAAAAACACAAGTAGTGACACAAAAGGTTTTTCCCTACCCCTATCTCTCCAATTGGTTTTTTAAAACTTGGAACCATTCAGGTTTAATCTATAAAACTGCCGTTTGTTTCAAGAAGGTGAAAGTTTTCTGTGAACTTAACTATCTTAGAGTAAATATTGCCTAAATGTCTGAAGACATGATTTTTCTTAGCCCATCTTGAGCCCCTCTGGTTGGCACCCCTGTCCTGGATTCATTCTTGCTCTACATCGAAATCCCATCGCATCCGGTTGTTTTCCACAGATGTGATTGGGTTTCTGTTCACAGCCCTATGTTTCAAAAGGTTTTCCTTCAGCATTGGTATTTGAGGGAGAAATCCCAAAATGCTGGATAGGGGAGGCAAGGGGACAGAGGATTGAAAATGAGTACTACTCCTGGTAAAGAAAAATTCGTTACAGTAACAGGAATGTTTAACAGACACAAAATACCTTCCAAATATGCAAATCTGCATTTATCTCAGAAAATTCTACAGGGAACAAATCCACAGCATTAGCAATCGTGACTTCGCTCAGAAGTTCCGCCCCCCTCCCCCCCGTAATACGTCTAAACATCAGTATAGCTTAGAGCTTCATGTTAAAATGTTTTTCTCCTATGTCTTTTAAGAGTTATTTGTTTAACATGCTTTTATTATCCCAGATGATGTGATTTGGGAAGAAAGCATTAATTCTCTTATCAGCTCTGTTTCCTTCCCAGTTGTTCAGAGAATTGAGCCATACTAGTAGTTTATGAAGTAAGAGGCATTAAATAGAGAGCTCATTGCTGACCGGATTGAGCCACTTTTGAACTGTGGCTACCCAGGCAAAGGGGATTGACAGCTTAGCGTTTATGCAGCAAATGCATTGGCGAGCAGCAGAATCAGACGCCTTCGCACACTGCCGCCTCCCAGTTAGGCCTTTGCGTCATCTAAATTTCTGGGGAACAAGATGCCTTAACTCTTCATTCCATGTTGCTTGTTCAGTCTGACTTTGGTGAATATTGTTCAGTGAGTGATGATTTTGAAAGGTAGCTGGTATTTATTGTAGGCATTATAATTAATGTGTGTTCTTTCATTCGTTCATCCCCTTATGTATCCATTCATTCATTCAAGAGTTATTTACTGGCTGTTTATAATGTGCCAGGTCCTGGCAGATATGGGTGCTCTTGTTGCTGAGTATTCCTAACTCTTAAACATATTGCCTACATTATCGTGTTAGAATAATGTCAAATATAACCTTGTCAAAACAACTAGTCTGTGAGGTGTCCTTGGCATACACTGTTAATCTGATTATTCTCTAATGAGCTTGATGATAAATTAGATGCTGGCTACTCATTTAGGACCACTGGGTGAGGGGATGATTCTGTCCCACGCAGTCATTGACTTGTTTATTCAGTAAAGGTCTACTGAGCACCTATTGTGTGTCACTGTGTGAGGTGCTGGATCCTCCTCACCCTTTGACTTGCTAGATGATTATAGAGGCTTGTCTAAATGAGTTTTTTGCTATATATGTTTTACCCAGAAACTTCAAATCGTCCATATGGTCATAGCCTTCCCATCACTCGCGTTGATCCTGCTTGATCTTCTCCATCCTGTGTCTCCTTGCCGCCCCACCCGGCAGAGAGCCCACAGCTAGCCATTTCAATAGTCAACTCTACCAGTTCTCTCTCCCCTGTCCCTTCTCCCTCCACTGCTTTGGCCTTGGCAACTCCCAACCTCATCTTCGATGGAGTCCTCTGTTCTTCCGAAGCGCACGAGTACTGCTGGTGGTCCTCTCAAAACCATGCTGAGGACACAGCTCTGCATTCTGGACTCAATTAAGCAAGGCTTCGTGGGCTCATCAATCCAGTGTTGGTGGTTTTAGATTCCTTTCATTCACCACGCTGACCATCGTAGAAATTGCCTACTTCACTTGGGCCTCTGCTATACCTTCATTTGATCTCAGCAGATGATCTAATTCCTCTTTTACTATAAAGATGGTGGTCATGTGACTTGTTAAACTTCCCTTCTCTAAACTCAGAATCTTCAGCATTTTTTCTCTTTGATCGCCTCCTGACTCTGTAAGAGGACAGGGATTGTCAGTTTATTGAGTAGCTGCCATACTCCAGGCACTGTGATTGATTGCCCATGCCTAGACTCTACATCCTTCCATTGCTCATGACCTCATTCATTCATTCAGCAAACTTTTGCTGAGTGACTACTAAGTATCCAGTACTCTTCAGTGCTAGTGAAACAGTGATAGGATACTCTTGGCCTAGTGGGAAGAGAAGTTTAGTCATTATCATGTTGAAATGTGCCTGACTTTTGGCCAATTTAAAAATAAAGTCCATCTGGAGCACCTAGGATGAAATATCTCCTCTCTAAAGGTAACATTTGTTCTCAGTTTCAAAGCATTCATAGGAGTTTACAGACTAAAGTAGAAAAAGGGCATCCGAGAGGGAGGGAACAGCATATGCAGAAATATGAAAGAGCCAAGTGGGTTCAGAAAATGGCAAGTAATGGGGAGTAGTGTTGAGTTAGTGGAGGAGGACAGCAGGAGAGAAGTCTGGGAAGGTACACAAAGGCCCTGTTATTCTATGCAAAGGAATTAAGATTATCCTTTGAGAATGGGGGAGCTTTGTGAGGTTTGCGAGCAAGGGAGTGACTTGACCAGATTGGCCTTTTTTTTTAGGATTGGCTTCTGAGCTAACATCTCTTGCCACTCTTCTTTCTTTTTCTCTTTCTCTCTCTCCTTCTTTTCTCCAAAGCCCCCCAGTACGTAGTTGTATATTCTAGATGGGGGCAGTTTGGCTTTTGATGTTTATGATAGTAGCAGAAGTTCCTTGTGTATTGCAGGAGAAAGATGATGAGGGCTGGATGGCCATGGCCATGATGAAAAGAATGGGGATAAGGGCTGGCCCCGTGGCCGAGTGGTTAAGTTCGTGTGCTCCCCTTCAGCGGCCCAGGATTTTGCCGGTTCGGATCCTGGGCGCGGACATGGCACCGCTCATCAAGCATGCTGAGGCGGCATCCGACATGCCACAACTAGAAGGACACACAACTAAAAATACACAATTATGTACCAGGGGGCTTTGGGGAGAAAAAGGAAAAATAAAATCTTTAAAAAAAAAAAAGAAAAAGAATGGGGATAAATTTGACAGATATGTAGACTAAAAATTACCAGGTCTTGGTGCTCAACTGAGTGTCAGAGGAAATGACACTGACTTTTTCCTGATCAGGAAAGTAACAGGTTTGAGGAAAGACTGCTCAGTTTGGGACATGTTGAGTTTTAGGGAATCTGATAGGCTTTGAGTGGTGGGAATAACCAATAAGGGAGAGGAGTAGTTGTTGGGGATCCAGTCTGGAGTAATCATTGAACCCACTGGGGTGAAGCATAAATAGAGGGCCCTGGGGAACCTTAAAGTACACCAACACTGAATGCGTGGATGGAGGTAGTGAAGTCTTTAAAAAATGACCAAGGAGGTGTGAAGGGTTTCAGAGGCACACGGTGAACCAGGGGGTGTGGTCTCAGGGAGGCTGTGGGAGAAGTTTCAAGAGTGGCCTTCAGTGTCAGGTGTGACAGAGCACTTCTAGTCTGTTGGGTTCCGCCACATTTCCTAGTATGTCCTGGTGCCATCTGCGTCCACGTCCCCTGGCTGCCTGTTGTCAGTGCTGCCCCCAGGGTTCTACCACAGCCTTCCTGCCCAGATCTGGGTGAAATACTTGATTCTAGCTTTGGAGTTTAGGAACACTATCCTAGCCTGGAGAATTGAGAGTCCACAATGCAGAGAGTTACAAGTAGGAGATAAAAACTTGGAGACAGCACCCTTTCAAGACACTTAACTGAATTGGGGAAAGAGATTGAAGGGTGGACGCGAGAGGAGTAGAAGAGTAATGTGGATGTGACCCTTTAGGGTCAGATTTCCCTGAATGTATTTATAGGCTAAAACGAGAGAGCCAGTAGAGAGAGGGAGGTTGGTGTTTGAGGGGTGATAGCTGGTGGAGGGCAGGGGTTTAAGAGAGAAGTTAGAAGGATGAAGATATTTGATGTTGGGTGGGGGAATTCCCTTGTGCCTTCTCCATCATCTTATCATACTTAACCTCTCTAAACCACTTGAAACCACCAACCACCCCTTCCTTCTTGAAACTCCCTTCTAACTTCTGTGTCACTCTCTAGGGCTCTACCCCTGATTGCACCTCTATAGTGTAGTGGATGGAGAATGAATGACTTTGATGTTCAAATGTTTGTCTACTAGCTTTGTATATGTGTATGTATGTATGTTAATACTCCCTCACCTTCAGTGTCGTCTTCTAAGAAATAAAGGTTAATATGTCCCCCACAGGATAGTTGTGAGGACTAGGACTTAATGCTCAGTAGATGTCACTCTTCCTATTTCCCAGATATAGGAATTGACTGTGGTTTGTTCCAAGGACACTTCCCCTCCGCTTTCAATCTTACCCACTCCCTTCGAAGTGTCACCTCTGTACTGATGACTCTCCACTAGCTCTTGCTTTCACTTCTGCTTCTCTCCTGAGAACAACCTCTTCCCCTCACTTGGCTGTTCTCACAAGAACGTCATTATTCTTCCAGTCACTGGGCTGGAAATGTGAGAAACTTCATTGATACCACCTTGGCTCTTATGATCAGCCAGCTCCCAGGTTATTGGTTTTAGCTGCACGGTATCTCATTCATTCATTCATCTGATGGTGAATTATTTATCAAACTGCCTGGTACTCTGTTAAGTACAAGACTTGATCCCTGGCTTACAGTTAATCATTCAGAAAATTACAATGCAGTGTAGTGATTGCTCTGTAAGAGTTTAATATGAAACTTTTGATGAGACCCATTGGGAGAATGCCTATTCGAGACTTGGTGGTGGGGGTTGTCTGTAACAGCTTCTTAGCTTGAGCTGTTTTGAGGTTCAGAAGGAATTAGCTCCATAAAGATTCATGGCAATGGCACAGAGGTAGAGGGAACATGAGAGTGGAGGTACACAGGTATCAGTCAGTTGTTGAGTGTGGCCACAACACAGATAAGGAAGGAGTGGAGAGGAGAGAGCGAGTAAGTGAGAGCACACTAGGACAGCCAGCTCAAGAAGGGCCATGAGCCTGGCCCAGCATTGGGCAATAGAAATAAAACGAGAGCCCCATAAGGAATTTTAAATTTTCTATTAGCTGCATTGAAAGAGTAAAAAGAATCAGGTATGAATTATAATATTATTTAATTTATCCAAAATATCATCATTTCAACATATAATCAGTATAAAAAATTATGAAAGACACATTTTACGTTCTTTTCTTTCATACCAAGTCTGAAAAATCATCTCGTCAGACATGAAAATTTCCTTAGAAATACTTTTTATTTAAATGTTGTATTTAAATTCATAAAACATACAGTTGAAAAGTGGATCCACATACCCAAATTATTCAACACATACTTCAAAGTTTCCTAGTAACTTCACTGAGTATTAGTTTTTAAGTTTAAATAACTGATTTGTATTAAAATTACACATACATTAGAAATTCAGTTCTGCGGTCACATTGGCCACATTTTTAGTGCTCGGTAGCCTTATGTGGCCAGTGGCTTTTGTGTTGGACGGAGCAGGCCTAGAGGTTCGGGACTTCACACTTGAGGCAGTAGGGAGCCATTGGAGGAGGCGCCATTGGAGCAAGGTGGTGACACCATCAGACATGCTGTGGTGTGACCAGACTAGGAGATGCATTAATTCGCATTCGGAGTTGTAGAGTGATGGGGGCATGCTCCAAGGCAAGGGTATGGAGAAGCAGATGTTATTTAAACAGGAGGTAGAGTGGATGGCATTGCTAATAGACTATCAGATAATTCCTGAGTCGGAATGTGACCCCTTCCAGAAAACCCCTGGCTTAGGGCTTGGATGGAGGAAGAATTAGATGATCTCAGTTTGAGACAAAGTTGAGGTTCTTTTAGGACATCAAAGTAGAAATGTCCAGAAGGTTGTAGGAATAGGGGTCTGCAGTTCTGGAAGGATATTGTGGTTGAATCCTGAAATGATTCAGAAGTCACTGGTATAGGGAGACGTGAGGTGAAGCCATGGGAAAGACAAGGTCTTCGAGGGATGGCGCTTTAGAGCAGAGGTCAGCAAACGACAGGCCTGTGGCCCAAGTCCAGCTGCCACCTGTTTGGTAAATAGAGCTTCATTGGAACCCAGCCACGCCCTTTTGTTCACATATTGTTTCTGGCTGCCTTTGTGCTACAACAAAGCCACCACTCCTCGTAGTTGGGACGGAGACTTTGTGGCCTATAAAGTCTGAAATATGTACTATCTGGCCCTTTCTGGAAAAAGTTTGCCAACCCCTGCTTTAGAGCTTCGGAGTGCTGAGGATGGGACTCTAGGCAAGATGGAACATTTAAGAATGAGCAGAGGAAGTTAAGCTCATTAAAGAGAGTGAGAAGGAGCCACCAGACCTGTAGGCAGGGAAGAAGGATAAGCAGGAAAACCTGGAGGCAAAGAGAAGAAGAGGTCTTTTTGTTTTTTTTTTCCCAAGAGAGACAATATGAATGACAGTGTCATGTGTTCTCGAGAGGTCAAGTAAGGTAAGGATTGAAAAGTGTCAATTGAATTTAGCAACTCCAAGCTCATTAGCAACTGTGGTAGGAATATTTTCAGCAGAGAGGTGGGGCAGAAGCCAGCTTGCAGTGGGCTGAGGAACCAGTGGGAGGGAGGAAGTAGACACAATGGAGACAGTGAGGTATACTTCTTTCAATTAGTTGGCAATAAAAGGCAGGAGAGAGCAGGAGGGAGCCGGAAGAGACACTTGAGGTGGAGAAAGATTATTTTAAGACTGGTATGCATAGTTGACGGAGAGGGAGAGTTTAGAGGTACAAGTGGGAGAGGGAGACATCACTAGGAGAACGAAACTTCAATAGAGGAGGAGCTCAAGAAGTGGGAGGGACGTGCAGCCTTCTTTTCATTAAGCTTCCTAATTTGTCCCCCGGGCTGCTTGTTTTAGCCCTGTCCTGGGTAGTTCTATCAGTGTCCTGGGTACTTCTACCAGTATCCTGAAAAGCTTGTCATATCCCAGCCCTTCTCTGCTCTCTGTTCAATTAATGTTCCACCTGTAGTCTTCACTTTCAGGCTTAGCCACTTGCATTTCCAGGCACCTCTCCTCCTATTGGTTTGTGCGCATGCCCTCCCTCAGCCCATCTCAGCCTTCCTCAGGCCCACCCTCTTGAAATACAGTACTCCATTGAAATGTCAGGGCGTCGCCTAAGTCTTGCCTACCCTGACCTATAATAGGTGCTCAGTTCAGTAGTATTTATGAAGTAGAAATGCAAGCAAAAATCACAGGTCATTAAAATTTTAAGGCACATTATAAATTTATTATTGAACAAGAAATAGGACTCATTTCTTTGACCCCATAATAAAAACAGTACAAATTCACATAGGACGGTTTTCTCCACCATGATGCTATTGACATGGGTACTGGATAATTCTTTGCCACGGAGGCTGTCCTGTGCATTGTAGGTTGTTTAGCAGCATCCCTAGCCTCCCAGTACCACCTCTTCCTCCAAGTTATAACAACCAAAAATGTTTCCAGACATTACCAAATGTCCCCTGAGGTGTATCTTTTTCCTTCATACTATTCATTTTTAATAGTTGGGTCCACAGGAAATTATCCTAAAGATATATCTTATTCCGGGCAGTAATAAATGGAAGCCACCCACTTTTGACTGCTAACCAAACTGCCAATGGCTCTGTCCTATTCCATGTAATAATATGTCAACTTATAAAAATCAAAATAGATGCTCTGGCTTGTGAGCTGATGGCTCTATCACTTAGCTACTGTGAGTTAAGATCTTGAAGTCTTAACACAAACTCTGTTTCCTGTGATACACATGCGCCAACTTCTCTGCCTATTCCAAACCAACTCTTGTTTTGTATTCTTTGATCAGGGACATTCTGATCAAAGGAAGTCAGAATTCTCCCATCACAAACATCCACCTGTTGGACAGAAGCCAACTTTTTGAAAAAGAACTAAAAACTTGAACAAACAGAGAGAACTACTACATCGTATTTAAAATTTTTATGTAAGGTTCATGAATTCATGAGAAATGAGCAAAGGGAAGACCTGGTAGAGTTTGGAGGGCTGTTTTAAGGCAGCCTTGAACACACCTAGTTGTAATGTTATGAAAGCTTCCCATTCAATATGGTAGACTCAAGTCACCCGCTCCTGGGCTGTGTGTCCTCGGTGGTGGGGATTAGGTCAGGGGCACTCTGCTTCCTGTTCAGTGTAGTTTTCCCACTGTATAGACATGTGCTAAGTACACTAATAATTAACCACTTGTGTCCACAATATAAGATACAAGTTGCTAATCCTGTCTGCAATTATTAGCATGTACTTTCTTGACTTCAACTAACTGCCTATACAAAGGAGAAATGCCGCTGAAAAGCCAATTAGAGATTTTTCTTTGGGTATCGAGGCTTTAAAATGATAATCAAAAGACTGCTTAGAACAAGGCTGGCTTGCTGTATTACCCTCTGCCCTGCTCTGCATTTTTCCTTTTTTAACTACACCTTGGTAAACAAGAGGTAATTCTTAGTAATAACCCAGAAAGTTAATGTCGTTCTCTAAGCTGTCATTAGAAGAAATGTTGTCTTTATTGATGTTATATTCTTTCTATAGCCAGAGAAAAACAGGCAAACGTTTTTAAAAATAATTTAACTGAGAGCACAGTCCTACTTCAGGCTCTTTTTATGATAGGGTGAAGAGTATGCTGCACTGGGGAATTTTTTAGTGGCTTCCCAAAGGTCTGGATTTTATGGGCTACTAATAATCACTGTGATTTATTGAGCACCAAGTACATACAAGGCACTTTACGTATATTAGCTGTGTGTGCTCTGAGAGCACCGTGCATTTTTCATAGTAGCACTTATCACAGTTCTAATCTCTGCTTATTTATATGACTAATTGATTCATGTGTGTCTTCCCCATTAGACAATCACCTCCATGTCCATGGATCTGTATTGATTTTTGTTCCCTGTTGTTGCCCCCAACACTTAGGGCTTGGCACGTATTAGGTACAAAATAAATATTGCCTAGAAGGATGAGTGAACACAGATGCAGACTGGTATGATTTTAGAAATGAGGAAATGGAAAGAGAGAGTGGTTAGATGTCTTATTAAAAATCTAAAATTGGCAGAGTAGGGAATCAAATTCAAGTGTGTCTGGTCCAGTGGCTGCTCCCTTTCCACCACACCTGCCTTCTCAAACTTTAGTGTCCCTCTGAATCACCTGGGGAATCTTATTAAAATGCAGATTCTCATTCAGTAGGTCTGAGATGGGCCAAAGAATTTGCATTTCTAACAAGCTCCCAGGTGACGCCCATGCCACCCTCCACAGAACCATGCTTTGTGTGGCCGAGGTCTGCACCACGGTTGCAGTGTAAATAGTGAGAACTTCCTCATCTGTGGGAGGCATATGTGGTTCTGTGTGGAAAGCCTTGTTGTGAGGCAGAGCCCTTGCAGCTGTACGGGGCTCCTCAGGAAAGTGTCACAGGGTCTGCTTTTGGATAAATACACCGGCCTCTTCCATCAGTTTGTTATCCATGGGCTATGATCTTTGACCAGTCTTAACTCAGGTATTGATAATGCTAATGGGCCCTGTGGCCTCTCTTATAAGTTGTGTACTTGGTACCAGGTGTTGTTTCTGCTCTAAAGATGTCCAGGACCCCCACCCCTCACATTTACCATGTGAAATGCCAAGGAGGAGCAACACCTTTCCAAAGTTCCTTTGAGTGTTTAGTTGATGAATGAGTCCTGTTGAGAATCAAGAGTCACCACACATCAGATGGTCCCACCATCCACACTGTAGCCATCCAATGGCCCAACACCCAGTGGGTGAAGGGAGGCTGCCATCAATGATCCTGCTATTGATGCCCGTTCTACCTATTCAGGGCACCTCAAGCTCTGCCCTTGTTGGCATGTCTGTCACAGTCTCTTCCTAAATATCCTGCCTGGCTCAGCACTTACTCCTAGCTCTTGAGCAATAGGTACAGAAGTTGGCCTTTTTACTAGTCAGAGTGGGGGTACAAGGTCTATGTGCTTATCTTGACCATTTGACACCACATGGGGGAGCATATATCTGTGAGAAGGGGCCCCTCAGTTACAGCTTGTGATTACATATCACTGAGCAGTCTGATGCCCAGCCCCACCTATACTTTGTCACCAGCTTCTGGCTGTTTCACCAGTTTCTGAGTTCAACCCTTGCTACCTGTAGGATGGTATCTGGTTCTTGACTTTAAGCCGACTGATTCTCTGTTCTTCCCAGCATTCACATCAGAGCTGTTCATAATCTTTGTGCCTGATTGGAGCCTACCTTTCATTTGTCATGTAACATAATGTCACCATTTTTGTGTATATGCAAGATTTAAAGATTTGTGTATGTTGTGTTCTAATTGTGTGCTAGTAAGAATTGAAGGGGTATTTGAAAAAATTTATTTTAGCTCTGTATTTTGAAAAACTCTTTCAGATGCTCCTTTATAGTATTATTCAGCTCTGCTAAATGGTCATGAAGGGTGGTTTAATGAGATGAGGACTTACACGTTAAGGGCATCATTATATTATTGAAATCACACTGAAAGTAAATTGGCAGATACCTGTAGTTTGTCCTGAAGTCACTTATTGAAGAGCTTGCTTTACTCTTCCCATGGACAGACAAGGCACAGGAATTATAGGTGGTGATTGAGGAATATACCACTCGTGGAATTTTTTTAAAGCAAACGATGTGTTTTCACATCTTTTCTCCCTTTCATTTGTATTTTTCATTTGTTTGGGAGTGTTATATTGATTTAATCTATGTAAACTATACGCCTAGGCTTTGGGATTAATCAGCTTCCCCACAGTAGTGATTAAAGTGTACAGATGTGGGAAGCCACAAATACAAAAGACAGCTTACATCTCGCTTTTCTTTTATATATACGTATAAATTAATCCCATTTTGTAATACCTGAGCATCATGGCCATTGTTCCCGTTTAAAAAAATACCGTATTTTGTGAAATGATACAATCTATGAGGCATTTCCCATTATGTAGACACCATGTCTTTAAATTATAGCAATTTCTTAAGATTTTAAAGCAAAATGAGCTCTTAGAAGTGTGATTAATAACAGGGAATGAGGCTAATGCTGGGTCATCAGTGGCACTCCATTACAAAAAGGTTGGACTAATAAAAGCATCCGTCTTTTTGACCAATAAAGCATTTGAATGATATGCGTATCGTTTTTATCATACAGTAGTTACTTGGTACTGAATAAACTCTGAACTTGCATTGAAGAAAGGCTGCTCTACTTGAGTGGCTGATGCACTTGTTCTTGGATGGTGTGCGAAAAGGCAGGCCTGGGAGGGAAGCATATGTTGGATATACCAGTTCGATTTTTACGTTGTCTGCTACAAGCATAATACCCACAACCCAGGATCCCCATTCACTTTGGGGAGAAGAGTAGAGAATCTAGTCAACTGACTATTTCTCTACCAGCATAAGTTACACAGTAGGCTAGATAAGTGCTATGTGTGTTGCACTGTTAGGAGTAATGTGCTTAGGAGTCAAGGATGTAGCCTGGTCTTCATGTGAGTTTCTCAAGTCTCCTCTGGGTCAGTTCCCCAACACATAAGCTTGTACCTCTCACTGGTGTGTTGGAAGAGGATTTTTAGGTGATTCATAAATCATTCACCAATTTTCATTATTGTAATTTGATGTTGAAGCAATTCCATTTTTAGTCTGTTTTAATCCTTCTGATAAAGCCAAGGAGAAAGTCTGCATTCGGTACTAGCATGTCTTTAATCTCTCTTTTCCAGTTGTAAGCTCGTTATTTAACAAAGGAAGAACATGGCTCCCACTCAGAGCCTTTGTGGACAGCAGGATCTAGCTAGAATTTAATAACATTGGTCAGGTTGTATTACATTTATTACAAGGTCTTTCTCTTCTACAAAGGGATACATACTGGTTTCCATTTGACCAAGTGATGTAAAGTTTCCTCCGAAATAGATTTATATGTTTGTTAAAAGTTAATACATTTTTAAAAATGGCATTGGTGGTGGAATGGATGGAGATGGCAGAAATAATGAAGGTAGAAGTAGGAGTGAATGCTTGAGGCTCAAGTGGCCACTCAGATGACATGACCACTCTAAGAATTTCAGAATTTGTAAGATTTTCATCTCAGAGAAGAGTTTGGTAAAGAATAAATCAGTCCTTTCCAGTCTTGGGTCTCCCCAGAGCTTCTTCTGGATTGTTTTCAGTTTTTAGAATAGTTCATTAAACAGGTTATATGAAAGACTCCTTAATAAATGGACTCTCTCTCTCAGTTGTTTTATGTAGTAAATAAATCTTTTAAAATTTACGGTCCATGGGGAAAAAATAAGTAAATTGGGCACATACAGCTAAAAATAATGGTGGATTAGGACAAGTTTACCAACACAACTAGGGTAGAGGAAAAAGGCACGTTATTCTTGCTACTGATGGTAAGGAATCGGTGGAATTGTCTTGGAATACAGAGAAGTCCCGTGTGGGTGAGGATTCCGTGCCTAGGATAAGCTTGGCTTTAAAAACTCCACGGTTCACTTATTGGCCTGTATCAAGGGAAATGGTTACCACTCTTTGGATTACCATTTAGAATTGTAAACTCTGTTTATAATCCTCTACCGGTGGTCCAGTTCATGCAGGCTTTAGGAAAAGAAAATAGAAATGAAGGTCAGGAGAATTCCTGGAAAAGACTGGTAGCACAGATAGTGGGTAATCAGCATTTTCCAATGAAGATGGGGAATGAGGATGGCAGATGCAGCATTCTACTTTTTCTTCTTCATTTTTTCCTCTCTTGAGTTTCACTAGGACATCGGATTGAGATGCTTCACTTTTCTCTGTCTCCTGTCATCTCAGCTGTGCGCAAAGTTAGCGAGCATGGAATTTGTGAAGGTTCAGTTCCCAAAGCATTGGAGGAAGAGTCTCTGTTAGTTGTTCCAGCAGCCAGACTTCCATCATCTTCAGGGTTGAGCCAGGGTGGGTGTCCTTCTCCAGGGCAGTGGAACAGCTCAAGCCCCGGCGGGCTTTCTAGGGCAGAAAATGGTGGGTTCTCAGAGTCCCTCCCTGTCTCTAAGGTGGTAACAGGTCTGTGAGCCTAAGAAAGTCCCTCCTACTAGGACACTCAGTGCTCAGTGGACATTTCTTCCCCAGACATTGCTGAGGCCTTGGGGCAGTGTTGGTTTGGGGTTGGTTTGTCAGCAAAAGAGGGACTTAGGAAACAAACCACAGCACAACAAAACAAAAAAACAAAAGAAAACACTCAACGCTTGTATTACTTCGTGACTTTACGGTTGCAGAACAAAGGTTAGGTCATTGAAACAGGAGATGTAAACAAGAGCAGCTAGAAAAGGTTAAGAAGTTTATAGTGGAACTGGGGGTGGGGATCAGGGGTGGGCGGGGAGACCACTAAAATTTTGTTAAGTTTTTTAGACAAAGATGGAAATTCCAATAATCTGATAGTTACTAATGTAATTGCCAGAATCCTCTGAGGCGTATCTTTAGTTTTTTTAATTTCATTTTCAGATTTTTGCTTTGGCTCTTCAGCAGACAGTGTTGTGCCATACTTTGCGCTGACATAATCTAGAATTTTAAGAAATTAATTAACTGATTATCAGTGTAAGATATAGATAAATTACCAAACTGTTTTCCAGTATATTTTACTTATTAAATTTTAAGTAAAAGAGGAATGTTATTCACACGTATCAAAATTAAAGTTTAATAATGTTAAAATTCAAACTAATGGTTTAATTGCAAATTGTATACCTAAATATAGTCTCTCTGATAAAGCACGACAACTTTCTTATAATATGCAGTAAGCTGTTTTACTTTAGTACACATGAAGAAAATTTTTGAAGATAAAACATTACTTTGTAACACTTTTGTTAGTGGACACATTGAACTTATTCACTCTTGGCTTTGAAGACCTAAGATTTCTTTGATAAGCTGACAAGATGAACTCCTGAGTGGTTATAATGTAACATCAACCGATTGATTTATTTATATAATCTTTTTTAAGGGCAAAATCATAACCTGATACAGTTGGATTCGTGCAGGGTGGTTGAGAATGCTACAGGTCTATTTGTTTGTGGACCCGGTGCACTTAAAGATATCTTGGAACAAGAAACTCGGGGAGAAAGGAACGTCAGGGTTTTCCTTCTAGATAAAACATTCGAGATCCGAATCTGTGTTTGACCCATATATTTCATTGATAAAAGATGAGCCCAGGAAATGAATGCATAGTTACTCACGCATGAAAACAGTCTTTTAAAGCTGTTCCCAAATCCAACCTTTGTAGTTTAAACCATGTGGATGCTTTATTTTTATCTACAAGCCAGGAAATTAAAGGCTGTTGACTGAGCTCTTTTTGCCTCATTTGGGGGTGACCTCTTTTTTTCTTACAGGAGGCCATGGTTTTATTTTATTTCTTAGTAATGCCACCAGTAAAGAGTTAACCAGATTTTACTGGATTCACTCTGGCTTATATGGTGATGAGTAATGCGAGGTTGGTAAGAGCAAATTGTTGTTTATAAGCAAACATGGCATTGTGCAAACAAGCAGGCCTGGTCTCCAACTGGTTTGATTTCATGGTGGTCAGCAGCTGATCTATGTAACATACAACCTTTCTGCCTCTCTAAATGTCAGAAGAATGACTGTTTATCCTGCCCTCCTCCCAGCTGTTTACTCTGTAATGCATTTACCTCGACCTTGATTCCCGAAGAGTGGCCCCTTTCTCCTCCCCGGTTCTGTTTACATTAGTCCTGCCCCTGGTGTCACCTATGAAATCTGTTGATTATTCCACCTGGTTAATGTTAAATTGCTCTTGTAAGATGATGTGTTTGTTCATAAACACAAATGCTGGGCCCCTTGTTTACTGTACCCATGGCAGCAATCGTTATTAAACAAATATTGCTTTGTTTGCGGGTGTGAGCAGCAGTTTATCCTGCAAGGTCTGTTTTAAAAAACACACACTCCCACATTAAAAAAAAACTCAAATGCTAGAATTTTGATAACGAAAGAAAAAGGGGAACTTGTCCCTGGAATGTGGTTGAAACAGACTTAGGTTTGCTTTTCTTATCTTTTGCTTGGATGAAGGGGCTGGAGAGATTAGCAAGTTGTTTGGTTTTTCTAAGAGATTTCCTTAGTGTAATGATATCTATGCAGTTGTTTGCTTTCTTCAGAAGGGAGAGAGCTCTCCTGAAAGGCCACTAGCTCAGTAATAGAACATCAGATGGCTAGAAAACTCTTTGTGGAGCAAACAAGGACTTAGAAGGTCGAGGAGAAAAAGTCTAGTGCTATGAACAAGGCAGTCACCTTCGAAAGGTACAGTCCTTGTATTTTTGTATTATTGTGTGTGCATTGTGTGTTGTCGTGTGGGCTCCATATGATCCTATGTGATGCATGTACTCTGTGAAGTTTGAAAAGAGAAGAGTAACTTTTAGTTTGATGTGTTCTGAATAAATCCTCTGTGATATGAATGGAGACATCTTAGCTGGGAGGAACGCACGCAATGAATATACATTATCTATTTTTAAAAGCTAGTGTTTTTATTCTTACCTGTTATTCTTACCTGTCTCATTTTACGATGAGTTTATGCCTTGTGTCATTTCTAATTAAGTGTTTCTTCATTCAGCTTGGCGTGTGTGGCTCTTATCCTTTGGACACTGGGAATCACATTAGATAAGACCCAACACTAGCCTGCCCTTTGTCATATTTTGCAAACAGCGGAGAATACTCAGCTCACATCATCTTTGTTTTTTGTTTTTTGAATCATTGTTTGTTGCTGGTTCTGAATTTGCCCTGTGTCTCAATACTAGGCAAGGTCTCCTAGCATCTGCTGTACATTACAAGGATACAGCACTGACTTGGGTGAGGGTGGAGGCTGAGGAGTCATGACCTTCAACAAATGATAGTCTTTTATATCAGAAAAAGCCTGCTAATCTATCTGTGAGAGCAACTTTGGGGGGGAAATACGTATATGCATATTGGAGTTTTTGAAGGATAAAATTAAATAATTGTCCCTTTCACACAACGGAGAAATGTGAGCAACAGACTTCTGATGGCCTGCATTCACTAAGTTGCCATGATGCTGTGAACATATTGTTCCTTTTGGCCACTAGAGCGGTTAGGGGCTGGAGGCGAAGTGAGAGAGACGTGAAGTGTGTCATCGAACATGCTAGTCATTAATTGATGTTAGGAACCTGGTCCCATGTATATTAAACTATATAAAATATGGAAATGAAAAAATAATGTTCTGAATTGGTTGTCGGTCATTTTATTCCACCGGGCTATTTGTGAGAGTTCAGACGTTTGAATGTTCAAACGATTAAAGTTCGTCAGGCTTTGTTAGTTCTCAAACTTAAAATCTATTTTGTTCTGTAAAAATGCATTTTAATTGAGCTGCCCGGAACACCTGGCCCTGTCATACCCTAAGCTTCAGGTGCTTCCTTGTGGCAAAGCAAACAGCCTAGGACTGCACTGGCAAACCTCCTTGTTGGTCTCTGTTTAATTATTTGAGCTCGTCTGGATTAATATGCCAGAGGGTGAGTCTCCGTTCTCCTTTGTCCTTCTGTTACCTAGAGCGGCTTCTCTCTTCTAACTTTCGTAGTTTGCCCACAGTTGCTATGATTCCAGCACTTAAACTCTTGTCTACTGGGGGAGAAGGAAAATAAGACCAACAGTCGGTGAAATTCTGAAAATGTAAGTTAGACATCTGTAACTTTTCATAGGGTGGGATGCTTATTATTTGCACACATTGGTGTTTTGTAAAAAAGATTACAGCGTCCAAGAAAGTTTGATTAAGACAGCTTTTGAGAATGAGACTGCTACAGTTTGTCTGAGCATTACTGCCTGGTATTGGAATTTAGAAACGCCTTCGCCTTGGAAACGTGAAGTCTCCTGTCATCACCTTGAAAGTCCGGTGGAGAAGAAAAACCATCTTTTTGTTAGGAACATTATTTTATTACACCCTATATTCCAGTGACTCTATCCTGAGTCATGAATTACAGGGAAAATTAAACATCCTATTCTCTACCATTTCCGGTCCATCTGAACTGTCTTTATGTATATTAAGTAAGTGTTCATCATTGGTTTTGGTCGTTTTTCATTGGTTGATTATCTTTAAATTCCAATGGCTGGGACAATGCTACTTCTATTAAGATTTAAAATGATCTAATGCCTTAAGTAATTTTCTGAGTTTCAGAACTCCAAAATGGTCAATTGTTCCAAAGTAGTACAGGAAATAGAATATTTTAGAAGTAGGAACATAAAAGGTGGTGGCTAGCACAAGCGCTTGCTTGATCTCCTTTGATTGAGAGGTTGGACTTAGATTTTTCTGTCATTTAATCATTTAGTTAAAAATTCACCAATTATGTATGAAATTCCTATATGTGCAAGGCGTGCCTGAAAGTAAAGTTCAAGATAAAGGATTTTTTTTTTTAACGCTTAAACAAATGGAGGTGGAGAGGTAGAGAAGGAAATCATTTTAATCTGAATGCTGCTTCTATTTCATTGATAAATATATACTTCTGATTTAATTGATAAGTACAAACTAGTTCCTCTTTTTTTTCCTTCTTTGAATTATAAAGGTAAGAGAGCTACCATCTTACATTTTTAACAATGAATGTCACTTTCCTCCCAAACTTCTTGCCACCTGAGGATTCCTTGTTTCACAGACTCCCCATAGCTGTAAGTTCTCCCCCGAAAATGCACTCGATGTATCCTGCCTGCGCCCATTCTTTTCCAGCGCCAAACCTTCCATTTCCTGCATTCTCGAAGGCAAGAGACAGGAGTAGCTCCTTTAGGACAAATATGCCAGTGCTTTCTACGGGGGCGCTCCTAGAGCTGATTTCTTTCTCCTCCCCTCAGAGGCCCAGCCCCTCACCTCCATGATATTCTCAACTTCTACTGACCTAAGATCTGGGAAAACTGCAGTTTTGCTCTGATCTCCCATTTGGCCAAATAAGTGGCCACTTTGTTGGTTTTTTTTTTTTTTTTTAACATGCTTTTGACAATTTCATTGCTCCTGAACTTTTTCTTCCTAAGTGCTGAATGAAATTCCAGGTTTTTAAAGATAGGTCTAGACATCTACAGTGCACGATAAAGTTGATAATACATAAATCATTTTTAACAACAGGTAATATGCATAATTTATGGTGTTACAGTGCTATCTTTTTGATATTTATGATGGATAATGCTCAGTTTTTGCCCTCATATTACTGCTTTAAATTATACCACAAGAAAATTAATGAGAAAGTAGATTTATGGGTTTCATTTGTTTGTCAATTCGGAAATTAATTGGGTGTTAATTTTAGCCGTCCCTCATCAGACCAGGACTTCAGCATGTGTGCATTACTTTGCATTCATTGTGGCTTACCTCCCATTTACTGTGGGTCACTAGCTTTGCATACATTAAAATAGCCCTCCGGCTCATTCCCTTGATTACTTTTTGAACTGCCATGCATTAGAAAATTTACGCCTTTCTGTTATAATTATGAAAATTTGGTATTGGAAGATGGTGCCTTCCTAATGCAGTCAGCACACTGACTTCTCTTCCTAAACTTGGCTCCTAGATGGTCTTTCCAGGATACGGGACCCCTGCCACTGGGAGCAGTGGGTAGACTGAAGGTGGCATCTGAAGAGTTCATTCACAATTTGTGGAAATGATCTCAGATGAAAAAATCATCAGCTGTTGTTACTCTTGTTACATGCTTCCTCCTCCCACGTCTTTTCTTTAAGAGTTGCTATGGAACCCCCACCTGTAGGCCCATTGAGCATCTTGGGGCCACTTGTGGCCCCTCCATCGTGCCCTCATCACCTGCTTCCTTAACACCTAAATTTCCTTTGTAATCTCCGCCACCAGCCCTGCCTCTCCTCACTGCCACCTGCTCCCGTAGCATCTTGCCAGGTGAAGGATGAACAATTGAAAAGCCTGTACCACACACCAGGAAGTGTGAAGCCTCCATTCTTGTAACGCTGTGTTGAGAGGCGCTGACTTTCATCTGGGTGCTTCCTGTTGCTTGGTTCCCTGTCTATTTTGAATGAGAACGATGCCTACTAGAGGAGTAAGAGGACAGAGCTGGTTTAGTGTCCCAGGCCACCCCGCTGTTTGTCTACGGTGGGGAGAATCCCCTTGGCTGCACCTTGCTCCTTAAAACTCCTTTGGGTGCATTGTGTTCCAGGTATACCTTTTGCACATTTAAAGGGAACCAGGTCGTTTACCTGATGAGACCTAGAAGTACATGTATGCTTTGTATCTTGATGCAGACAGTTTTGCTTCTTCTTTCCTGAACTGCATGAACACAATTAAGGATTTTGAATCTTCGTGATGGAACATGAGTAATTTAAAGAGTATTTCTTTTAGAACTAGAGCTAGCCTGACTCTCATCCTCATTCTTGTCCAGTCTACAAACTCTGCATGGGCTATGACTGATGATAAAGTAAGAGCCACATGTACAGTATTTCTAAACTATAGAAATTCATATACTCTCTCCATTCTTAGAGTTCTTCTCTTTCTCCCTCCTTCCCTCCCCTGCCCACCTCCTTCACTCCCCTCCCCCATTCCCTCCTTTCCTCTCCTCCCTCCTTCCCTCCCTGTCATCCCTACCCCCTTCCTCCCTCCATCCCTTCCTTTTCTCTCACCTGTTTCCCTCACTTTTTTCCTCCCTACCTTCCTTCCTTCCTTTTTTCTAAGAGCCTCTGTTATCTCTTCAACATTGCATGCCATTTTCCTTCTTTCCTTGCAGTTGGATGCACAATGAGAAAGGATATTTCCTTTTGGATGGGGGGAGGACATATAATCATTTTCCTAAAAGTGATTTTGCCATTAACTTGTCTTCTCTTCTCCCCATACAAGTAGAAATATATTTTATAAAACTATGTTTAGTTTAATTTATACATCCTTTCATGAACAGACCAAGTTCTTTAAGGGCATTTATTCTGCTTCATATAAATAATTGATCAGCCAAGTTAATTTACTTCTGCCTGACTTGGTCAACCTTAATTAACTGCCCTGAAATCAAGACTGAACTTTTTGTTAGCTTAAAATCTTTCACAAGCATGATAACAAGGGCTTTATTTTCCCTAAATTTTCAGCATCAACACTGTAACCAAGGAAATAATCATAATAATAAAGCATTGCTTTAATTTACTATAAATACGTTGGCCTGGACATTATGAATTTTCCAGAATACGTCCAGAGAGCAGCTCTGTTGGCAACAACAATAAATAAGCATGCTAAACTCAGTTCTTATCCTTTTCTACAAGTCCCTCCAGCACAAAAATCGATCTTTTGAAATCAGTAGCTCTGTAATGTTTCCAGGCAAGATGAGAAGCAGGCCATTTTGGCTTTCTTAAGCTTTCTGACATCCGTGCGATTATAGCATTAGCCTTCGTAGGGTTGTGTTCAATGGATCATATGTGATTTAAACAGGCCCAGCTCATGCGGAGAAGCCATATAGGAAGCCAGAGGAAGGTTCGGCTTTGTTTCTGGAGAAAGGACTTGTTAGTGAGTATGAGGGGGCTGTGCCCACCAGGTGCCATGCCTTCATATTCAGGCACTCTGGGTGTTTGTGCATTGTCTGTGGTTTTCAACTTGTCATGCAGCAAAGCAGTTCATTGATTGTGGGGAGACCCAGAGGGAAGCGGAGGTTATACAAACTGAGCGCCTGGGACAAGCTCCCTCTAAGAAAAAAAGGGTGCAGTGTTCTGTGTTAGAGAGCACAGATGCCTCTCGTACACATTAACTTGCTTTCGGATGTCTCCAAAATTGTGAAATGCAATAGAAAAAGACAAATAGAGTTGTTTACTAAAGAAGGCTGACACTTTCATCTTTGTATTTTAGATGCTTTTCTTTGTCCACCTCTCCACCCTCATCATTGTCTTTCCTGGAATTGCTTAGTTTTCTTTTTGGTGATTTGTTAATTCACCACCTTGCATGAGACCTTTGCAAATTGGAAATTCTCAGTCATTTATTGAATGGACAAGTTCATGTCTGAGATGGGGGATGATGACGGCTGCATCGATTCCTTAACCTACTGAGCTTTAGTTTGCTTGCCTGTAAAATGGGAATGACACCACCTGCCTTTTCTCCTTCATAGACTTGTTACGAGTTTGAAAAGTACATCAGAGGGCTTTATAGTTTGTGAAGTGTGATACAGATATAAAGGCTGATTAAATGGCTTGGAACATTCCATAGAAAGAAAGAGTGCCAGCCCAGATATTGTTAGAAATGTTCTTAGACATCGATACTCCTAATTTTTCACATGTGCTTTTCAAAAAGCTGTTTTCTACTGATTGGTGTGGGAGATTATGGGAAATTTTAAAGCTTCCAACCTACATACTACTGTTAGCACTTGACTAATTAAGGACATCTTCAGACCAAAATAATCCTTTATGCAATTTTGGTCCCAAAGCCTGCACTCTCACAAACCTGATTTGCAAGCCAAGCTGCTTGGCCTGTTGCCTGCAAAACTTGTACTGAAGGACTTGGCAGTCTTCTCTGGAACTGCACAGAGCAAAACCTTCTCATCAAATTGTGGATTGGAGACTGTTCTCGCTCCACCCACCACGATGGTGTCAACCCGAGGAAATGAGCAGGGCCAGTCTCTTAGACACTTGTTCAGGTCAGAGTCCCCATGGGCACCTGGTTTGAAAGCAGCCTTCTGTCTCAGCTCTGCTCCGTGAGGACAGGGCATTCAGCTAAATTTGGGGGCAGGTATGGATTTTATGTATAGGCAATGTTTTTGTCTTCTGGGGGTCCAGTCCCTGATATGGATAGGCTTTCCAGAAGGTAAAAAAAAAAAATTTGTTTTTTCTTTAGGTATGCTTGTGATATATCCTAACTAGGACAACTGTTCTCTCCCTTAAACACCTAAACACTGTCTTCTCCTAGTTTCTATACACGTGGGCAAGTCTGTGGAGCAGAAACTGAAACATTAAGAAAAAAATATCCAGTTTTCGCAAATTGATTCCTTTTTTGGGTGATGAACAAGGTACTTGCATTGCCTAGTTCTTATATCTTAGAGACAGTTTTAGTTGTTTTTTGATAGATTCTTTACTCTGGAGACAGTAAGAATACGAAAGCAATTTTTAAAGGATTATAATTACTGGAAAGTCTGATCTAAAGAAATGAGAGTGAATCAGCTGTTGTTTCTGAGTTTGTTTCCCACCTGTTAACAAAAAATGCCATTCTTAATCCCCTTCAGAATTGGATTAACTTAAAAAATATGTCTTCTGAGTTTATGAAGTGTGTACTCAAGTTGGATCATACTATGCCCTGAAAGGAAATAAGGAAAGATGTGAATTTTTCTACTTTTAATTCTTCCATTTGGTTTTTGTGCAAGTCTGTAGAAGAGAGACTTAAACCAATTCCTAGCCTGACAGCAGCCCTCTCTAAAGTTGTCCAGACTGTTTAAATTTCCCTGTTGTCACATATTTCGTGGGGGGCGGGGGAGTCTATAGCACTGGTTGTACATATGTCTTTCCATGATTGAAAAAAATTTGTGTTAAAGGTTTTCCGCCTTTTATCTGAGATTATTAAAGTCTTAATTATTCAGGCATTTCTCAGCTTTGATGTTTGAATTGTCAACTTCCTTCAGTGACTGTTGTTTTCATTTTTGAAGTCCCAGTCTTGGAGTATGACCCTGCCATTTTCATTGTTTAGCCCCCACTGCGCCTCAAATTTAAGAAAACATATGGTTAGGAACTTTGACATCAGACTGAACTTGCTCAAATCCTGATTCTGCCATTACTAGCTGTGGTCTGTGTTGGGCAAATTAAAGTAACATTCATGGAGCCTTAATTTTCTCATCTGCAAATTGGGAATAGCAATTGTCACCAGAACTAAATTGGAGAATATGTATAATTCACCTGCAGTAGGGCCTGGCACCACACTGGTGATCAATAGATGGTAACAGTTGATAGTAGCAAATATTATCTGTCTTTTGTCACGATTGGACACTTCCTGAGAGCTGGAGTCCCTGGGGTAATTATTCTGTACCTAGAGCATAGCCAGGTGGGATGTGAAATGTATTTACATGTAGGTGTTTTCTCTACTCATCTTGTACTCTATATTTTTTTATTAGACGTTTAGTACTTTCAAATGCAGACCTTTTCTTTGGTTTGCGTAGGCAAGATTTTCTCCAAAATAAATATAACAAGGCCTAGACTTCTCAGGTCTTAAACCAGACTAGAGGTTAGCAATCCAGCATGAGAACACCTAACTTTGAATGGGATTTCTCAGGACAGTTTTAACCATAAGATCAGAGTGTGAATTTCTTTAGCTTCAGAAAAGTGGGGACTTTTTTTTTTTTCTTTAAAAATGGCCTATCTTATTGGAATGGCCAAATTGGAAGAGTTTCAGTACCTGAATGATTCCAAGGAATGTGAATCTTTAAAATGCTTTTTGGTTTTTGACTATAATGGGTTTGAGTATGAAAGACGTCAGGGGGCCTCCTAGTAATCTGTGTCATCTCCTGATAGACTGATGTTGCATAATATTTCTCTGAGTGTAACATCACCACACAGAGCCCACACAGACAAAAATTTAATGTTACACCTAATACACTGTATAGAATGACTTAACTGGTTTTCCAGCAAAACATCCAGATATAATCACAGAAATTTAACCATAAATTCTAGGTTCACCTGAAAATACTTATTTTTTTCTAAGGGGAAAAAGATAACATATTTAAAACATTTCTACTAAAATTTGAATTTGGACCGACAGTTTCATACTCAAAACCTAGGAGACTGGACCACTAATGAGGGATAAATTGAGTGAGAGAAAATGACAACTGTTTACAGATTTTGGCAACATTTAAGGCAGGGCCCTCCTCCTTATGTACAACAACTGTTTGAACAGCTGCTTTTTTCTTTCTCCCCCGCTCCCTCCTGAAAATCCTTCTATCAGGTTTTTGAGTCATGATGCAAGAATCTGGGACTGAGACAAAAAGTAACGGTTCAGCCATCCAGAATGGGTCGAGCGGCGGCAACCACTTGTTAGAGTGCGGCAGCCTCCGGGAAGGGCGGTCCAACGGAGAGGCGCCGGCCGTGGACGTGGGGGCGGCCGACCTTGCCCACGTGCAGCAGCAGCAGGTACTGTGCCCCGGCGTCGGGCTGCGGAGGGCCGGGTGTGCGAATCCTACCTCCTCACTTTGCACTTCACCCCTGTGAACGTTTCATGCTAGCCTGTCTGACTGTAAACAGCATCTTTTAAGCCCCTGGTGCACTAGGGTCCTGGCGGTTGGCTAAGAGACTAATTCTCCAGCCTTCAGAAAGCCCCCTCTTGGAGAGCAGTTGTTGGGAGAGAGGTTGAGTGGACCCCTGGCCACTCCCTCCCAGCCCCTAATATGTCAGTCTAAAGTTGTAACTATTTGGAATCAAATTCATCTTTGGAGAAATGGTTCCCTACACTTGAATTACAAATGAATAAGTAAACAGGCTTATTAAGCCTTGTGAAGAAAATAAAATAAGGGATAAGGAGGAAAAGAGAAATAAGGGATATAAGAGAGACAAGATTAGGCAAATAAGGAGAGGAGAAAATAAATGGAAATACAGGTAGAATTGGGCAAATAACAGGCACAACATCAATAATACAGGCATCAGTGAAAGAAATTGCTTCCTGCTATCTGTAGGAATGTAGAGATATGGGCCACTTACATACGTTTCTTGTATACATTTGACAGTTGGTATGTGGCTAAATCCTATTAATGTTTTAAATTATCTCTTATTGGTGGCTCCGCAAAATGCACGTGAATTGGCACATACTCATTCCTGTTATATTCTTTGTAGACTTGTAAGTGGCTACCTGTGAGTGATTGGTAAAATATTTCCAGATGGTAAAGGTGACCCAGAATATGGTGTTGTATGGCTAAAATGTTGATGAAAATTCAAATAGGGAAATAGCATTTGCTTAAAGACAGGCATTGTTTTTCCAATCTTTCTTGGAATCAGGAAATATTATTCGTTTTTGTTAGCAGAATTTTTGTTCCATTTTAGTCCTTAATTCATATATTCAATACATAGTTATGGTGCCATTTGGAAAAAAGGCGAAAAAGAATGATGCATCTTTGGGTCTCTCTGAAAGGAACAGATTGTTGGAGAATGAGGGAAGAGAATGACAAACCTTTTCTCAAACTCTTCTCTTGGAATCTGTATGCAGGAAGCAAAGGGAGTCCCTTCTTGTATTAGGGAGATAGCCTTTAACAGGCCCTGAGGCGTGTTTTATTTTCTCTTTGCTAAGAATTTCTAAAAATGTAAGGAATCATTAGATTGTTAGTCTGTTAGAAGTTAGTGGAACCAACATGAGACGCCGGAACCTGTTGAGGGAAAGTTAGGACAGAGAGAAAGAAAAGGAAACTGGCAGACAAGCTGAGGTCTTAATTCACAGGGCTTTAAGTGATCATTGGCAGCCCAGTCTCATTTGTGCCTGCACCCTGGGCATCATGTCAGCTGGAATTTACCGTGTATGTTGTGTATAAAGTTTGTGCATTTAACTTAGTACAAATGGCTGAATTCTAACCAATGGGATTATTAGCAAAACCTATCAGGTAATGGTAGAAGGGTATCCATGTATTTGTTTATGTGGTATTTTCAGTTATTTATGGTTCTATTGAGGATAAATGGTTGATATTTTGGAGTGCCATTTTCTATGCCGTTACCATACAGAGGCCAAGATCGACTATATCTTTTTGGAGCAGCTGAGGTGCGGCTATTGACCAAAGTGTTATGAGCCCAAAGTAATTGCTGTTTAGAGTACATTAATTAAATAAAGGGAAATTAACTTCTTCTGAATTTTATTTGAAGGACTGAAAATCATTCACTGTTTCAAAGTAGTAAGCCAGCCAGAAACTTTACGTATATAGCATACACACACACACACACACCCCCCCTCCCACCCCAGTAACAGCGACAACAAATTGGCCTCACAGAAGAAACTTATCAAAGTGCATTTTCACACTATCTTCCAAAAAAAGCATCAGTACCAAAATTATTCACATCTCTCCTTTTTGGCTTCATTGTGACCACTTTGGAAAATATGTTGTTATGGGTCATTGATGTAGAGGTCATTATCTTCGATTTGACTTCACAACTCTTTTTTTAATATTTTTATAGCAATTTTATTTCTATTTGCCCTTGATATGTTTGGGGAAGAAAGCAAGCAATTGGGTCTATCATTGTGGCTAAAACCCCATATATTGTGGTTGGCAGGCCTTTTAGGTCTTTTAAAATAAAATAGTGACAGCTGTTTGACGGTCCTAAATGTATGATGAAGCCCTGAACAGGTTGTTGGGGGAAAAGAAAATTGGTAGATGCAATGAGAAAAAAACTACAGGACTGGAAAAGTTTCACAGGACTAGTGTTATCAGAGTTTTCTTCCAGACTGAAAACTGCAACAATTAAACAGTTTGGAGAAATCTGAGTGTCAACGTGATGGACTGGGGTTGTTTTCCTCATTTTTATTCTACAGGTTTTTACTTGAAGTGAGAATACCAGCAGTGAGAAAATCACAGCCATGCTGAATTCATTACTGCAGTAGTCACACAAAACCACGGATAAGATTTCAATAACTGCAGGCCACAGTTGAGTAAACAGTTGCACTGAAATTTAATTCCTGTTGACTTTTCCCCCATTCCTCGCCAGGGGCACATTCTGATTCTGTAGTACAAAGACAACAGGGGTTACAGCTTTGATTAATGTAGGACAGTGGAAGAGAATTAGAGCTGTAAAATATGTTAGAAGTCTAAGGAACAAAAAGATCTGGCTTAAAAGGGCTTGGTACAAGAATGAGTTAATTATGCTATATGTGAAACTGAATGTCATAGGATTTTCCGGTTGTATCAGTACAATCATTGATGATATAGAGATGATGATACAGAATTTTTACCTAGTGCCAGAATTTAAAATAAGTAAGTGCCAACCTTTCTGTGTTTGATCCATATTAGCAAAGATAATTACAAATGATAGAAAATACTCTTTCAGAATGGAGAGCTTTCACAAACATTCGCTGTGGAGTGGATGACTTCTGTGTTGGGTTTGGTCTATAGGCCGGCTAAATTGGGTCCAAAGAGAATTGTTAAAAATTAAAAAAAATTACATAGTTGGCAACCCAAAAATATGGAGGAAATCTGGCTTTTCCATCTTCTCTTGAAAACTCAGAAGATCTGGTAACCCTGGGCTGATGTTCCTACAAGAGCAACGATTGTTGGGAGATGAATTGCTACTTAAGTCAGGGAGCCTGCAGCCCTCCAGTCTGCCCTGGTTCCCACCCAGCAGTGTGGCTCATTTGTGCCCTCTGGGCAGTGGGGTTGCTGATTCTGGTCTAGAAGATGCCATCATCACTCAGAAGCCATCAGCCAAGGAGAGGTGCTGCCATTAGCTGGGGGCGCCCGCCAGCACACTCAGGAACTGTCTCCCTTCCTCAAAACTAAGTGTATTACCTCTGTAATGTTTCGACTCTACTTATATCTGGACCATGAAACTATTATAACAATAGTTTTCTAATAATATAATTTGATAGAGTTTCCGAACATCTTCTTTTAGCCATTCAGTAATTCTTTACCCAATACCATAACTGCTTTTTATTTCCTATTATGCCTGCCCCATTTCTAGGTCTGTAAAAGTTCTGTATTGGATATGCACTACTCCATTATGAAACTCAGCAACAAATACTATTACCAATTACTAAAGTTTTTCTTCTTAAAGACAGGATTTTAAAATGTCCAGAGCAATTTCATAAACTGTGTGGATTAATGCATTTTAAAAGTCTTGAATTTTAGAAAGCAGAATTTTATTTCCATATTGCTGCAAATGAGAGCTTTTTCAGATAAGCATATTACATAGAGCATAATGTTTAGAAGTTTCTCCATATACAGCATATGCTGTCAGGTCAATTAACAGAATGCATACTAGAAAATGTTTATTCAATAAAAATGAATAGCTGTTAAATAAAACAGCTATTTCTTAACAACATTCCATTTAATGATGGGTGGTTTTTTTTTTGGTACCACCTGGCAGTTTTATTGTCTGCAAATCAGTATAGGGCGAGCTTTGGTTGCTGTGGTTTTGAGGTGTGGCTATCGTTTTATATGAGATGGGCAGTTTGGAGGTAGTCTGTGAGAGAGACGTAAAAAAAAGGTAAACTGTATGTGGAATTTGAACATGTATTCTTTAGAGAGTGTGGATAAGCAAAGTATTTACTTCATATGGCTTCTTTGACATTTGGTTTAAGGTGTTGGACCTTTTGGCTCAAAAGACAGTGGTTCATGTTTCACGTTAATAATGTAAAAGAAAGAGAAAACGTTGAATGACTATTAAAGAGGGAAGAGAGATAGAAAAGATAGGGAGCTTCTGAAAAATCATGAAAGGGAAGAAGGAGGATCCTTTGGGTTGAATTTGCCACTGAGCCATTGAAGGAGATAAAAGATTAGTCATTCCATGGGACCAGAGAAGCTCAGAGAAATAGGATGAGTGTGATAGGACTCAAGCAAAGAGTCAGTGCTGGACCTTCAAAAGGGATGTAGAAAATACACTACAGAGGAGCCTGGGAGAATCACGAGTATATATCCTGGAGTCCTCTGAACATGAGAAACAGAATTATAATGACCAAAGTGTCAACGCTTACACAACATACGTTGTATAGCAAATCAATACCAAGGATGAAAAACTCTTCGTTTTCAAAATGGCAGAGTGAATCAATTCATTTATTTTTTGTTCCTGAAATTACTAGTTAATATGGAACAGAAGAAGGAGGTTGTTATTCTGCCAACGTTTCCAACTTTAACTGCCTCTGTGAACAGCAATGCCTGGAAGAAATAGCTGTCGACATTTGGATGGGCGATAAGCTTGTATGAAAGGGTCATCCCTTTGCTTCTCATTTTACCCAGACTCTTTCGGGGCACCATACTGAAATCCCAGTGGCCCTCCTTTGCCTTGTTTCTCACTCTGCTGGGGGAGAGCCAGGTGACTAAGAGTGGATCTTTCGGTACCATGACTGGGTAGCAATGACTGGTTCAACCTTACCATTCTTTTTTTCTTTGAAAAGGTTGCTTATGCACTTTTTAGGAATACCCTCAAGTGGCCTTTCCCATTGTAGCTGCCAGGAACTGTTTCTGAAAGGAGGGTCTCTTGATGCCACTGGAAGGGAAAAGATGGTCAGCATTCTGTGTCCTAAAAGGGAAGCTTCCAGAAGGAAGTGTAGAAGAAGATCTTCTCAATATTTATTGAGTGTCCTTATGGGACTGGGTAATGTGACTGGGGCTAGCATCTTCCTTCACTGGTAAGTGAAAACCCAAGCTATAATTTTAAAGGAATCACTCTGCCAAGAAATACTCTTTTTGGAGACAATGCAGAGTTCGATTATTATAGAAAATATTGATGGGCAAAAATATTTTGTTGGAATCACTGCCACCAAAATGTTAGTGAAAACCACACAAACAAATTGAAACAAAACCGAGACAGGAATTCAGATCATTCTGACAAAGAAAAAGCAGCCACAACAATAACAAACTCCCACTTTTTCTCAATTCCTTCTGTGGCTATTTCTGGAAAAGGCATATTTCACCCTGAATGCTAAATTTACTTCTCTACTCTTTTAGTTTAGACCTGCCTTCCATCAAAATATTGTTGTCAAAGATTTATGTAACGTGTGATGTGAGCCTTGTATGAAATTCTTTCAAGTTTTGATTACTAAACAGTTGTGTGTCATTAATCTCTCCATTGAAAATTAAGATGGCACGGGAATCCAAAAAGAAAAAAGAGCCATGTACGCAGAGAGCGTGGTAATGGAAACCCAGATGCCACATTTCATCATGAGTGAAGCGTACCCTCTTGACTTTAAGCAAAAGCGTCACTGCTTTGAGAAGGTAATTTTAAGACCTGACCTGTGAGCTGCTAATAATAATAAAAAAAATACTCCCTATCTCGTGTCTCATCAGAAATCTCTTCTTGAACTTTCAGGAGGTATGACTTTAATGGTAATTTGTTGACAAATTAGCTTTGGTGATTGCAAAGAGTCCGTTTTGCACAACTGGCAGGGTCCTATCTGTTCTGTGAAGGCGAGGAGCCTACTTCGCTGTTTTGCAACTGCTTGCGTTTATTGACGAGTGCTGAGCCGGCAGAATTGGTATGTTTGTGTAATGTAAACCTATAGCTCGCCTGATGGAGTCTAGTGGACTTTTAGGTAGTGCATAGATTACTTGATAAAAAGGGTTACAAGGTGACTGCTTTTATGACAAAGTGGAATAGCAATATAAATGCAAGTGGTAGATGGAGCAACAAGAAGGAAGTTTATATAGGGAATTGAACCCCATATTAGAAAGTTTCTTTTCATCGCTTGGTCTTTGAACTCAAATCTATTGTAATTATGAAGTGTTACTTGTAACATTCCAGAGACCCTTTGCTAAATACAGTGTTTGATTTGGTTCATAGAAATACAAACACATTTTTTTTTCCCCCTCTCTCACAAGAAAATGTGGTGAAGAGAATTTCACAT
Source organism: Equus quagga (assembly GCF_021613505.1). Lineage (NCBI taxonomy): Eukaryota > Metazoa > Chordata > Mammalia > Perissodactyla > Equidae > Equus > Equus quagga. The sequence goes on from NC_060267.1 coordinate 117,897,040, forward strand.
ACTGGCCTGGTCTCAGGTTTGTTCCAAGTGAGCTAATAAACGCACTACACTGGAAAACAAGTATTAACTTTGTTTCTTAGCTTTGGATTTCTGGAAATTCATTTATTCATTTGTTTGCATATCCTTTCATTTAGCTGATATTTATCGTGCACTCCTGTGCATAAGGAAATGTGGGGACCAAACTGATGGGCGAGGTGTTGGTGGGGTTTGTTTGGCTAGAGCCTCAAGCCTAACTGTGGGGGAAGTGGGAAGGCGGTTAGAAGGTGAGGTGGGTTCAGCTTGTGGGAGGCGTGCGTTTCTAAGCCAAGGTAGGTTTCTAAGCAGGAAGAAAAGACCACACAAGAGGAGGTGTACTGAAGGTGGATTGGAAGGTTGGACCTGGCCTGGCTTGAAGGACAGAGTTCCCTGAGAGATTAAAAGCAGTGACAGGGCTACTGCAGTTGGTCTAGAATTTAGTAATGGGGTACTGCCCTTGCCTCATGTCATTGAGGGCACCTGTTGTTGACCTCGTCTTTCTCCTTGGATTTCTTCTCCTACATTTGAATCCAATGGTCAACTGTAAGCCCCATAAGGGCAGGCCTGGGACTTCATCAGTCCCTGATATTCCCCAGCACAGAGCACAGGACCTGACATAGAGCAGTCCTTTGCAAGACTCTTGGTGAATGAATGAAATTGAAGAGAAAGGAAAGTCTGGATCAAGAGAGAGTGTTGAGGGGAGTACTGGAAAATCAACAGGGCTTTTTGAATTAGGAGATGTGAAAACATCAAGGAGCGGGAGTTACGAAGGATGATTCAGGATTTCCAATCTGAATGACTGGCAAAATGGGGGCACCATGAAACAAAAAGAGAAGGGTGTCAGGATGAGAACCCAAGCTTCTTTCTTACCTGTCACTGGGCGGTTATTGTGACATGATGAAGAAAGCACAAACATAATTTGTAAGTAAAGGATGGACTTACTTTGGAAACATCCTCTTTTCTAAAAGGCTGTTTAAAAAAAGACACCCTCTTATATCACTAAAACTCACTATTTTGATGTTTGTATATGTTTATTCAGATTAAAATTATGTAACGTTTTCCCTTTTTAACCTTTGCCAGTCACTAATGAGTATATCTTCCAAAAGTCACATGGGAAGTGCTGATAAACTGCTTGTGTTCCTATTGATCATGGACTGGGCTTATCTCTCTTAGAGAACAAAACTAGAAGTTAGATCTTCGATAAAGTCTTTGTTTCATATTGACACAAGCTTCTTAGAATGAATTTGTTTTTTGAGATGAAGGGGGTGCCTGTTGTGTTTCTTTTGTTGGAAAAATACAATGTGTAATTATTAAACAGCAGGTGCTATTGGAAGACTTATTTAGGAGGTATAGATTAGACTGCTTAGGGATGTCAAGGCCTTGTTTGTGTTTAAGTTGAGCCCTGCATAGAGGCAGATGGAGGGGAAGAAGCTCTGTTCTCTTTAATCCTTCTTAGAGGATATTTTCCAGTATCTTCTGCATAAACTGACAGTGCAAATACTAACTGTGGAGGAGATAGGATTTATTTTTTTTTTAGGTTGCTAACCCTAAGATTCTCCTTGAATTAACTCTTTTCTCCCTGTTTTTAGACTGCTCCTTTTAGACTGTACCCAAAATAAAATTAACTTCCTAATGTAGATTCATCTTCAGCAAAGTTTCTTAAAGTAGACCGTTTATTATATGGTTTATCATCCACCCAACCACAAGTAACTGTCGGCGTCACACTTGCTTGTCAAAAGAGGCAAAGAGTCAGCTGATCTGGAATTCATGGTTTTTTTCACTGTACCTTCTCTTATCCCCAGCTCCCCTCTCTCCACCTCGAAGGGAAGGTGACAGGATGTCTTCTTAGTCATTCAAATCCAATAACTTTTAATCTGAAGGTTAAGTAGTGAGATATAAACTAAGAGATGATAATATCAATTTTATGTTCACTGAAGGGCACAATATACCTCTTTCTAGTAGAGGGAAAATTGTGCGTAAAATGTCTTTTGCTTTTCAACAGCAGAGCCATGCCTCTTAGAGCCTAAGGAAGAAAGAGTTTTGGAAAAAATTAATAAAATAAGATGTAACATCCTAAAATAGGGCAAAAGTGGCCTTTTATTATTACAATTATTAAGTATTAATTTTTCAAGGTTGCATGGTGAGAAGTAGTTCCATTTTTATAGCCTCTTGTATTGACTCTTGTTATCCTCTCTCCGAACTCAACAACCTTTTACAAGGTTAAAGACTGGGAGCGAATGACATAATGCTCGTTCTTTCCTGACTATTTTTGGTCCTAATGTGTATGATAAATAATACTGTGATAATATTGCTTACCTTGCCTCATTTTTTTTCCTTCTACTCGTGATATTTCCATTTCAACTCAACAGAAATCCAACATCCAAAAGTACTAAATGAAAATGCCTTTACGACCTGCATTTTTATTATGATATTCAGATTATCTCGTTAGATTTACACTTGCCTTACAAAGTTTGTGCTGTGTGTTATGTGTATATGTCATGTGCATTTAGCTATAGACTTCCTGTATCATTAATCTGTTTCAAGAGGGGAAAAGCATCATGCACCAGCTGAGGATGTTATATTCACAATTATAATTGTCGAGATTATATTCTGTAATGTGGTGATTCACAATTATAATTATCAAGATTGCTTTCTGGAAATAATTCTAAATGGGCCTCACCATTCATTCAGTACCATCATTGGGTAGCTTCTAAGTAGAAAGTCCTGTGTTCAGCCTGCAGACTATACCAAGGATTGGAGAACTAAGCCCCAAGGCCAAATCGGGCCAAATCTGATCTGCCACCTATTTTTTTAAATAAAAGTTTATTGAAACACAACATGCCCACTTGTTTACTACTGTTTGTGGCTGCTTTCTTCCTGCCACAGCAGAGGTGAGTTGCCGCAACAGAGAATGTATGGCTCACAAATCCTAAAATATTTGTTAACTGATCCTTTACAGAAAGAGTTTGTGGACCCCTGGATTAGTGAATGGCAGATATGGCAAGATTTGCTTTCCAGAACCTTCTACTCTTTATAGTGACAAAACTCAGGAATTATCCCTCATTTTTTTCTAGATCATCTCTAATATATATTTATATCACCATTTGAGACGTTGTTTAGCATTTTCTGGAGTGATAAATTAACTTGTAGATGTCTTTATACCTGCAGAGTTTCTTTCTAATAAGCTAACTGAATGCATCTTAGAAATTAAAAGTTTTGTCATCATTGGTGGTTAGAAAAATAATCAGCCAGCCTACTAAGGAAATGTAAGTTGGACACAGTGAGTCACCCAAAGAGTGGATGTCCTTGGCTCTGGTTCTCTTACCAAAGAAATTAACATAAATACGGAGCATATCTGATGTTCATAGTCCCTTGGTTGACTAGAAGATACAAAGAATATCTCCCTGCATTTGTAAAATCCATAATCTACTTGGGGTGGAACAAGACATAACATATGCATTAAATATAAATAAAAATTTCAAAGCATATGAAGATAAGCTGTAGAAAAGATGCATATGACTAATTGACAGATGAGTGATTTAAGCAATAAAATCTTCAGTAACCCTGAGAGGACGAGTTTATTTGTGTCTATGTTGGTGGGAGTTTTGAAGACCTTGATACACTAACTCAGTGTGTGCACACCTGCTGATTTGGCTTAAGCCTTTCAATCAAGAGATAATGGATAGAAGGTATATACGGAGCTATGTGGATTTGGCTTATGACTTAGATATTAAAATGCCCAAGAGATGTGTCTTTGCCATTTTGCCATTTTTTATTTTGGGATAAGCAAGGGTGGATTTCTACTGTGGAATGACTGGAGGCGTGTGGTGAGTAGAGATCTTTTTATGCTGGACGCCAGCATCTGAGTTTATTGGTCTCCAGGAAATGGTCCGGGGCCTATCTGTTTACACAGACCATTGCCTGAGTTGAGTGTATGATTTCCAGAGATTAGATGAGGGCTGACAAAGCTGGTCATTTGGTTGGTGGTGTCCGTATTTCACATACTTTTATATTGAATTTTAGCTAATTCACCTCTATTCATCATTTAGCTAGAACAACTGAAACCATAATACCTAATCTTCAAATAGTTGTCAAATTTGAAGACATTTGCTCAATCCAGCCCATTTATGAACTGACGGTCTTTCCTAGGAAATGCATTGGCCTTATATTTTCTCCCTTCTGTCTTTCTTCTTTCTTTCCTTATGTTATTTGTTTCTGCTTTTAAGTTTGTTATCAGCTGCCTTATTCTTATATCTCACAATTAGTGAAAATCTCTTTTCGTCTTGCAGATGTGTGGGTTTCTCTGGCACAGGCTGTATCTTTGATTCCATCATTCTTACATTTTGCAGGTTTGTGGTCCCATATGTGATGAAACCCCAGCCTCTTTTGCTCTGAAAAGTGTGTGTTTGGGTAATTTTGTAATTATAGTTTCATATGCATCGTGCCTCAACCTCCTACCCCCCAATTAAAACACTATACAGTTCATACCACATGGTAATTACATTTGCTAGCTGGTTCAGTGTTTTCACAAATGTTCCTAGATTTTTCTATGTTTAATTAGTGGCAAATATATTAGTAACCTATCTTTAATTTGGAAAAGGTTTCCTCTTTTGGCTCTAAATGCTTACCAATGTGTCCCTGGAATTAGTTCTTGGATATCTTAAATGTAGCACTATAAATGCCAGCTCTGAAGAAAACTCTGGAAAGTAAGGTCAAATCAAGTATTCTATACAGGTTCTGAGTGCCATTTTATGTCTATTCAAATCCAATTGCCAGGTTTATACGCTCTTAAACTCTTCTAACTAAAGAACCTGTAAACTAGTTGGAAGGTTTTTTTTTTTTTTTTTTTTGAGGAAGATTAGCCCTGAGCTAACTGCTGCCAATCCTCCTCTTTTTGCTGAGGAAGACTGGCCCTGAGCTAACATCTGTGCTCATCTTCCTGCATTTTATATGTGGGACACCTACCACAGCATGGCTTGCCAAGCGGTGCCATGTCTGCACCCGGGATCTGAACTGGCAAACCCCGGGCCGCCGAAGCGGAACATGCAAACTTAACCATTGTGCCACCGGGCCGGCCCCTAGTTGGAAGATCTTTGACAGCATCAGCAAAGATTACAATAAATGGTACATGTAGTGCTCACACTCCCTTATGTGGCTGATGGGAGAGTAAGTTTGTGCAGCCCATTCTGGTGGCAGTTTGGCATTGAATACCAAGAGGCTTAAAATAGTCATGTCCTTTGATTCAGGGATACACTTTTACTGAGAGGTGGCATAGCATTCAGCAGTGGTTCTCAAACTTTTATGTGTATTGGAATCATATGGAGGGCATTTTAAAACACAGATTGCTGGGGGGGGCCGGCCCCATGGCATAGGGGTTAAAATTTGGTGTGCTCTGCTTCAGCGGCCCTGGTTCGTGGGTTTGGATCCTGGGTGCGGACCTACACCACTCATCAGCCATGCTGTGGTGGTGACCCACATACAAAATAGAGGAAAACTGGCAGAGATGTTAGCTCAGGGACAATCTTCCTCAAGCAAAAAAACCAAACGCAGATTGCTGGACACCCTCAGAGTACTTTCTTCTGTAGATCTGGGGTGGGGCCCAAGAATTTGCATTTCTGATACTTCTAACCATTCTCTGCTGCGGGTTGGAGGATCACACTTTGATAACCACTCAGAAAGGTAGAGCATGTAAAAGGATACACAGTGGAGCCAGCCTGTGTGTCCTGAGTCATGGCTCTGCCACTTACTAGTTGGGTGATTGTGCAAGTCAGTTACTTTCTCTGTGCCTCAGTTTACACATCCATGAAATGGGGATAATATTAGAATTTAGTATTTTGAGTATAATGTAAAATGCTAAGAAAATTGCACAGTACTTAGTAAAAGGTCTATAAATATTAGCTGTTATTTTTATTTTTATCATCATCATTACTAGGAATTTAATCTACAGAAATAATGTGAGGCATACAGAAAGATTTATATCTGACAATGTTCATTATGGTAGTATTTTTTTTTTTTAAAGATTTTATTTTTTTCCTTTTTCTCCCCAAAGCCCCCCAGTACATAGTTGCATATTCTTCGTTGTGGGTACTTCTAGTTGTGGCATGTGGGACGCTGCCTCAGCGTGGTTTGATGAGCAGTGCCATGTCCGCGCCCAGGATTCGAACCAACGAAACACTGGGCCGCCTGCAGCGGAGCGCGCGAACTTAACCACTCTGCCACGGGGCCAGCCCCATTATGGTAGTATTTTTGATATGAAAAATAAAAAATACCCTAAATCTCTGACGTTAGAGGAAAGATTAAATAGATGATTACGCATAAGTTTGCTGTAATATTGAATACTCCTTAAGAGTCACTCTTGCAGAATATTTAATAACTTAAAAAAACATCATAATATAATTGATGGGTGAAAAAAAACCCTGAAAAAGCCTGCAAAAAATGTTATCAATAATTTTTTGTATGTTATGGGATCATGATTTATTTTATATACTTCACAATTTTCTGTACAGTCTAAAATTTCTACCATGACATTTATTGCATTTATAAAAAGAAAAGTTATTATTTTGAAGTAATTCACGTTCACACTGTTGGAAAACTTTTAGAGACGTATATAAATGACAGTACCTGCTTCTTCAGCAAGATTTTTATATTTTACATATATTCAAAATTTTTGCACCGAAATCAGGGGATAAAATTTTCATAGTTATAGGATTTTCTCCCGTAACATGTTTTAAGTTTTCAGCTACCATGTGTCTGCTCCCTAATGCTGGCTCCACAGAGCTTCCCAATTTCTAGGTGGTCCCACCGTCAAATTTGACAACCACTAACAATCATTATCTAACATCATCGATTTGTGACACAATCAATCTTTTGTCAATAAAAAGAGTATAGATGAAAAAAATGCACTCAGTTGCCTTAGATTTTCTCCACTTTTCCTCCATTCCAAGTTTCTTCCTTGTCAGTATGGACTTTATCATGTATTGTATTGACAATCATAATCAGATATATTTTTTTGCTTACTCACTGCATCCTGTTTCCACCAGAGATTTATTTCACTGCCTTACGGAGCTAAACGAAGGCAGGGGAAACGTTTCATTTCAGACATTTTGGCATCCTATGACAAGGGTTTAAAATCCACCTCCAGCACTCAGTGAATGACCTTGGGCAAGTTAAGCCAATCTCTCTGAGCCTTACTTTTCTCATCTGTAGAATGTGGCAGTAGAAACAGCTTCCAGAGAATGTTTATGAGATGAATATATTAAATAAACTACATAAAAGCCTCAGCATAGTAGTCAGCCCTTTCACGTGTGCTCAGAACACTATTATTGTCCTTTCTCGGTATCTTTTAAGGGCAAGGGAAAGGAGTGGATGAACTCTTAGGGACCCAAAAGTAGAGGCCAGGGGTACCAGGTTGTTTCTCAATACAGTAGTCCCTCTTATCTGAGGTTTCAGTTTCCACTTTCAGTTACCCATGATCAACCACAGTCCAAAAACATTAAATGGAAAATTCCAGAAATAAACAATTGATAACTTTTAAGTTATGTGCCATTCTGAGTAGCGTGATGAAATCTCTCACAGTCCTGCTCCATCCTGCCTGGAAAGTGAATCACCCCTTTGTCCGGCATATCCACGCTGTATACACTACCCACCCACTGTCTCAGTTGTCAGACCACTGTCCTGATATCACAGTGCTTGTGTTCAAGTAACTCTTATTTTATTTAACAGTGGCCCCAAAGCCCAAGAATAGTGATGCTGGCAATTTGGATGTGCCAAAAAGAAGCCATAAAGTGCTTCCTTTAAATGAAAGGTGACAATTCTTGACTTAATTAAAAAAAAAAAAAAATGTATGCTGAGGTTGCTAAGATCTACAGTAAGAAACACTCTTCTATCTGTGAAATTGTGAAGAGGGAAAAAGAAATGCGTGCTAGTTTTGTTGTGGCACCTCAAATATGTAAGTATTGGGAAAAGGATAGTATGTGTAGGGTTTGGTGCTGTTTGTGGTTTTGGGCATCCACTAGAGGTCTTGAAACGCATCCCCCCTGGATAAGAGGGGACGTTCTGTTCCATTCTTTAGCCTGCTCCACCCACTTTATATGCAGATTCAGTCATCTTAGAGCATTGTCGACATTCATATTAGAGACCTCCAAGGAGAACTCTCATCCACGAATACAGGAATTCTTGTGTCTTCCCTCATTGAGATAATGAATTGATAAGCACACAGTCCTATTTGACAATCAAACTCTTCATTTAGAAACTGACCTCCACATGAAGACTGCAGAGAATCAGTTCTTGTAGGCAATTAGTGCCCCAATTTACCATTTTAGAAAAGAAAACACATATCCTAATAAATACAGAATTTCTCCTCCATACCTACCAGCAACATTACTGAAGGGGCCCCACACACAAATGTTTTAAATTTAGAGGCAGAGTTAAGGACACAGTTTGCCTCCAGAACCTGAATTGAATCAGGGTTTTATTTCAGATAAAATCTTTGGGGCTCATAACTTAAAAAACACAACTTTTACTGGCATTACGCAATTTGCCATGGGTCATTTAGCAAAATGTTTGTATATGTAAGCCCAGGTTCTTCTTTTAAGAAAAAGGAGGGGCGGAGGGCAGGGATTGGATTTTGCTAAAATCCAGGTGGCGTTTCAGTTTATATTTAATTTTAATTGGAAATCAAATACAGGCCAGGGAGAAAAAATCTACCATGTTTTCTTTACTAAGAGTATCCATTGGGAGGGGAAGGACAATGCCAGCCAAATTTTAAGAAGCAGCTTTTTTATTGGCATGTCTGTTTTTTTTTCTGGCTAAATTCTTGTGCCTGCATTTTCTTTTTTCACATCTAAGTTTTTACACATGGCAATGATTTTTATGTCTCAATGCTCCTTGCTGCCCTCCCTCTGTAATTTCCATGGGATTAGTACCTAGAACCAGCATAGCAAATAATTACACACTACACACAACCAAGAGCTTCCCCAGGCTGTTGTCTGGCGAGTCTCCTTTTGAGGTTCCAGTCTGAGATGATGTTTGATTCTTGTGGCCCGTCTTGACTTTTGGAAGACTAGGGAAGTTTCTGAAGAAGTGAGAACAGGAAAAAAAAGTTGATTTTTTTCTTTTTAAGCCAGGATTTTAGAAGGCCCTCCAATTTGTGAGTATACCTAGTTATAGGTGCCTTTTGTGAAACTGCTCTAAAATATTGGCAGAGAGACTGTGGCACAGTTAGGAAATGGCTGCTGAACGTGCTGGAGTAGAGGCTGAGACAGTCGCTTAACTCGACCGTGCCTACAAAATGTCCCAGGTGCCAAAGCCGAGGGTGAAATCCTCAGTGTTGGCTGTGTAAGGCTTGGGTGTAATTCAGTGTTTTCAATTAAAAGTCAAATACCAAATAATTTTGCATTTTCTACTGTGCAATTAATTACACAGTCATTGTAGAAAAATTAGAAGTTGCAGAGAAAAAAGAAACTGTACTGCCTGTAATCTCATTTTATAGAGATAGCAACTCTTGACATTTTGATGGAGGTATCCTTTAGCTTTTTTTAAAATCATGCCCTCACATTTTTACATGTCCTCATTCCCATTCCTGCCATAGAACTTGATAGATGAAAAAATAGCTGGCAATCATGTTGTTTGTCAGTGGAACTTGTTAGGGTTAATTCTCTTATAAAGTGGTTCACTTTTTCGTCTTAATTTTAATTTCATATTTTGTGTTTATAGCTTTAGGGGAAAATGTGTGTTCTTAGTTTCAAATTTCATAGTTTATGGTCTAATTAATGCTGTTTTCCTAACTTTCATCTTCTCCCAGCTTTGCCAGGTAATTCAGGATTTAGGCACATTTCTTAAGAATTATTTTTACAAGGAAACATTCAACACGGTATGTTGACATGTAGTCTACCCATTTGCAATAAATGAGTACATTTCTTCTTTGCATTGAAAATCATGAGCATCTTTATTGTCACAGATTTTTTTTGCTGATGAAGATTAGCCCTGAGCTATCATCGGCTGCCAACCCTCCTCTTTTTACTTGAGGAAGATTGTCACTGAGCTAACATCTGTGGCAGTCTTCCTCTATTTTGTATGTGGGATGCCACCACAGCATGGCTTAAGGAGTGGTGTAGGTCTATGCTTGAGATCTGAACCTGCGAGCTCTGGACCACCAATGCAGAGCACACGGACTTAACCACTACGCCACCAGGCTGGCCCCATCACAGATTTTTATGTTTGAAATTTCTAATATCAGTAGTAGCAATGGTATCAGAAGTAGTAGTATATCAATAGCAAAATTTATTGAAAGCTCCTTTCTTCCAGCCTTGTGCTCAGTACTCTTACGTGTATTAAGGTAGTTTGTTTGCCCAAGTACCCTATGAGCTAAGTACTCTTAAAATTCCTATTCTTCACAGGAAGAAAATTAGCTGTCAGGTTCACATAGCTTATAACTGGACAAGCCCAGCTTCTAACCCACATCTGCCCTATCTCACAACCTGAACTCTTTATCCCAGCACACAAGCCTCTCTCATTTTTGTGTTTATTGTGGTGATGATCAGGTCAGGCTGCAAGGATTTCTCCCAGTTCCCTTGGTCTCTTTCCCCACTGTGAGTACCCTAAAATGTCTCATTCTGGATGCTTCCATTTCACCCCATCTTTTCTTGCTGAGTTCAGTAAGAAAATGCCAACTATTCCCATAGACAGAAGCTTTTCCATTTCCACACTTCCCCAGTTTCAGGTTGAGCCCTTATTTTTAGCAAATGTGCCCAATTTTACTCTGTTTATTTTCGTTTCAAAAGGAGGGTCCCGCTTCACACCTGTTGCCTGCATCCTTCTAAGGAACACCCAAGACTGGCACACCCACGCAGAAATCAGCGTAATTCCTTCTGTCTCTAAAACGCTTCGATTGGAGCGCTTTGTTTTACTCCAGAAAGGACAGAAATTCGGCACTGCTTGTGGTGAGGTTTACAGCCTGCTGCAAACAATACAGCGTTAGGCTTTGAAAGATCTGAACCGTGCCTCCAACGGGCAAACCTTTTCTTTTCAGATTGCTGTCTCCTTAACTAGGTCAGGGGATGGAAGTGTTGGCTTCTAAGAAATGGGAAATCTGGGTTTATTCATAAGTCTGCATGTAATAAGCTGCAAGCTGTGGTGGTTGCAATAGATATTTTATAGACAACTTAAAAGCAGCCATTTTGGGTCGGACAAGTTTTCTTTTATTGCTCTTGTGTTTGGTTATGTGGAACTAGAAGACAGCAACTCCAAACTTTCTCCAGGTGCCCCAAACAGCTGTCACGGGCTGACAGGACTGGGGAAATACCTTCTGTGTTTTCTTAGTATTATGTAACAAGCTCAAACCCTTTTCCCAACCAACAAAAATGTATTTGGATAAAATATTTCTGGTTCCTTGTGTTTCTTAGGGAAATTATTCACCCAGCTCTACTGATTAATGAGTTAGTCCTTTTGAAGTTGCCACAGTTATTTTCGTTGTTTTAGTATCTGGAAGAGTGGATTATTTTGCTTTAAGAGTGATTAACTCTGTTGACAAAATGTCCTTTGCTCCCCGAGCAGTATTTTTGTGTTAATGTTTCCGAGGCTCACCTGCTTTGCTCACATCCAACACCACTGCAGTCAACAAAGAACAATTGCTTAGCACAATAAATAAAAGATAGTACTCACGAAGGATGTCTGATAGGACTTAAGGTGGGAGTTTTAAAGATTCATAACCTACAAGTCAAATGATGTACATTTCCCTGGCAGCAAAGCATATGTTTGTTTCCGGTTTGGGAAATGGTCTTCACTTTCGTGGTGTATTTTGCAAAGTCGGCTGATTACGCCCAGTCCTTGCTTTAACTGTTCAGTCAGCTAACATGTTACTTGGTCACTGTTCTGGCTCAACCCAAAAGTCCAAATACCAGGCTGCAGCAGATCCTTTTTCGTCTCTCTTTTATTTCTCTCTCACCTTTAAAAACAAACTGACAGGTCTGCTTTTGGCAAGAACAGTGGAACAGGCTGAAAAGCAGTTTTATTTAAAAAAGAAGTTGTAATTTGAAAATCTCCCACTTTGGGGTTGCTCTTTGAGAGGCAGAGAAGCTCAGTTCCTCGATGGTGTCACCATGGCCACATCTGTGTTGTCATTGCAAAAAAGAGACACGCTTGGCCGGCTGGAGAAGAAAATCGGGCTAGTTCAGTTCCTAGGACATGGAACTGGAGTAAGTGCACATCCCTGGGAGGCTTGAAGGTTTGTGTTTCGAGCTACTTTGAAAGCCCGCAGTAGGTCCCATTCTGCTCAGTCTCCCTTTGGGCTCCCAACTCGTCTCCAGAAGGTTTCCCAGAACCTTGATCTCTCCTAACAATTCTTTACTATAATTAAATAGGACATTCCTTCCACCCCTACTTTCGGTGCCGAGCTCTTTCCGAATCTCTACCTCCTGTAGGAATGATAAAAGTAACTTCCTTCTGTCCTTGTAACACACATTTATCTATTCCCACTTGATTATACCTGTTGTCTCCTGTATCAATTCTCTTCCCCTCTTCACTCCCTACCCCAAATATATAGACGTGTGTGTTCGCTTTTCTTCTTTCTCTTTCTCTGTCGGGTCATAGAATTTTTAAAATTCTTTAGATGATCCAGCCTCACATTTTATGGATGAAGAAACTAAGCTCAGACAAAATAGAAGCTTTGTCCTTTGATTAACTTTTGCATGGACGCCCCTGATGTGTTTAGAAACAGTCTTCTGGGGTATGATGTGGGCCCTTCCATGATCTGTCAGAATGGATGAAATCAGAAACTTCATTCCTCTGGTCACCAACACCATTAAGAACTATGGTCGATATATAGGGTGTATCTGCGTGACTGTGTGTGTACATGTACATCTGTTTTTAAATTTCTGACATCGATTATTGGGAAGTGGTCATTTTTCTTCACTATAATCAGCAAACTTTACGTTTAAGTTTAAATAGTAAACTTTTTTGGCTTTGTAGGCTTTCTGTTTCTGTCACAAATGCTCTGCATGAAAGGAGCCGTAGACAGTACATAAATGGGCATGGCTGTGTTCCAGTAAAACTTTATTTACAGAAAGAGGCAGAGGGCAGTGGGCAGTAGTTTGCTAACCCCGTTCTAGACGATGCATAGCTGGTGGCTCAAGGAAATTGTTTCTGTGTAGCAAGTAGTAAAATTCCTCTGCTAGGTAGGCTCACAACGACTTAAGATTGATGACTTTATTTTTTCACTTTCCTCTTTAAAAAAAAGCCTCTCTTCCTAGCCGTATCCTTCCCACCACGGTTTGTTTCCCAATTCCGATTTCTTAAAGCCTCCTTCACTGTGGTTATCCTGGTTACTGCAAGCCCACATTTTCTTGAATGCTGTTGGGAAAGAAGCTAAGACTTCCCAGAAAATGCCAGCAATCCCTAGTAAGATGACTTCAGCCCTCATTGTGATCAGATGTTTTATTATCAGCCTTTCCAGAGGTAGCCTCTGTAATTCCTTCCTAGACATTCATAGTCTTTCTGAACTGGCCTGTTATCCCCTGTACCCTTACTCTCATTTTGCCTTTCATTGGATTTCTGCCCAGACTGTGTAGCATCCTGACTTTGGGTCAGGCTTTGTCCTTCTCCTGTGTGGAATGTGTAGTTTTACAAATAGGATAACAGCTAGTATGTTGCATCAGAAGATCATCTTATCTCTTTTATGCTTACAATGATTTTATGCAGGGCAAAAGAAAAACCAAAAAAACCAACTATTTTTTTAGAGACACTTTCATTCTAGAAACTTTGTAAATGGGGTCATGTTGGGGTTGGGTAGTAGGAGTGAAGAGAAGAGAGGATGGAGGCTTTGGGATTGAGACAGTGAAGCTGAAATATCTTCCTGGCTCATTATTCCTATAAAACCATGCAACTTTTTGGAAATCTTGAGGGATGCTGACCCGTGTTCTTAGGCAATAGATGAAAAACTCCTTCTGTGGTAGGGAAAAAAAGGTGAGCCCTGAATCAAAAGGGAAAAAGAAGTGATCTCTTAAGTTTGGAAAATGCACAGGCTCTGCACATATGGTCCAAGGTCATCGATGTGCGCATCAGCCAGGCTGAGTTTGAGTCTTGCTGCTGTAACTCACTCTGATTTGTAGCAAGTCACCAACTCTTTGAGCCTCTGAAATTAGTTCATTTCAGAGGTTCCTTTTGCTTCTAATATTGCATGCTGGGTTTTTTTCTCATTAGTTTCTGATTAAATTAGAAGTCAGACTCTATTTTAGATATTTGGTGCTTTTGTGATTTTTTGGGAAAATGTAGTACCTACCTAACAAATCGCCAGTAGGCACTCCAGACCACATATGAAATTCCAAGCAAGAATGTCCTTTAAAATGCCTACAGTGAGTCGAAAAAGGAAGAAGGAAGTTAGAGGAAATTTTCGTTTTGAAGACAGAACCAATCAACGATGCAAAATTCCTGGAATCGAGTCCATGCATCACTTGGTCACACTTTCTTCATTTGTAAGATAAAGTTAATAATAACAGTCCTGCCCACATCCGTGGGGCATTAGGAGAAGCAAATGGAGTCTTAGAGGTCAAAATGCTTCGTAAGCGATGAAACACTATATGAGGGTAAGGTGTCTTCCTTATTGAGATGTGGTTTTCATTTGCATTACGTTCTTTCCCGCCCTTACATGTTCCCAGAACTGATCCATTCCCCTGGGGCCACTTCTGCTCCATGACTATGAGGTTTTGGTCCCTTGAGATTTCCATTTAGTAACTGCACACACAACAGGGATGAAAAAGCAGGCATACATACGTTTTTCTGAGGTTTTAGTTTTTATTTTCTTATTTTTTCCTTAGTGTAGTTTCTCAGAAACTTTCAGTTTTAAAACAAAAGGCACCAAATGTGAGTGTTCTTTTATTAAAAAAATGGAGGACTAACCTAGAGCTTCCTGGGAACAAAAGCCGGGTTATCCACGATTAAGCGAAGGAGGCTACATGAGATTTGGCAGGAAGGATGAGGGGCTGGGTTGTTACTTCTCAAAGGAATATTTGCTGTTGGCCTTAGTATAATAATGTTAATGAGATTATTAGGTGGGGGAGATTTTCAATAAATAATTGATAAGGATTAGAAAGTGCCTTTTCTGCAAATAAACTTCAGAATAATTAATATTCATGGACTCTGTTTGTCAACAGAAAAATGTAAATGAAAAGGCAGTGCCATCACCAGACACTCATCCTGAAGGACATCTGTAAGATAAGGGTTAAGGAGGGCGAAAAGCTGGACTCAGAGCCGTGGCCCAGAGCCCAGCCTTGTGCTTGTCAGTACAACTTTTCACGTCTCGGCATAGGCATTTTCCACTCTCTGTCTCCCTCTGAAAGAAAGCCTGAAATTCAGGTATCTAATAGGTTATTGGTTGCAAGATATGAAGGACAGAAGTAGCTAAGAGAGAAGGCAACTTGCTAATGCAAAAGCAGTGTACTGAAAGTCACTTGTATTTCTTATTTATAATCTACATGCACACTCTGGATAATAGATGACGCCGCTCATTCAGTACTTTAGCTTCAAAGCCGAGAGAAGGCATGGATGACAGAGCCGGGAGCAGGGATCCAAAGGTACTAACAACAAGAGGAAAAATGCCTGTTTACAGGATGGCATTTGTTAGCACGCTCTCTTCAGATATTGTTCCCCGAGGAATGGCAAGAATATGTGCAGTGCGAACAATGATTTAACATCTGAAAATGGTACTTAAAGAGTTTCTGTCTGGTAGTAATGTGATGAAGGTTTCCGAAGGGAACCTGGGGACTTCATTTCTTCTATTTATCTATATGTCTCTCTGGTTTTAGTCAGGGGTAATTGCATATTTAACCCCTCAAATAGCTTTAACCCTCGAAGTGCCAACTTTTTACCCTGTATAAAATGTGCTTTTATCCCAACAAACCTGACTTTGGGATTCCCTTGCTAACAATTATTTAAATTAAAAAATTTGAGACTGTGTGTGTGTGTGTGTGTGTGTGTGTGTGTGTGTGTGTATCAAGGGGTTGGGGGGGGTGGGTGGATGGATGGATGGATAAAAAGAAGTTACAGCAGCATTTAGAGATTAGATTTAGGTAAAAAAGCATGCCCTGCACCATGTTTGGAAGAAAATCAGTTAAAATACAAATATTAAGAAGAATGAAAACTTAAACAGAATAAAAGAAAAGTAAGAATAACAAAAGTAACCGTGCTTTTATTTTGGTTTCATCGTGGCTTGAGCTTAGAACAGAGAGGGCACTGTAGACCCAAGAGAAGTGGTAGATGGACCCTAAATCCAGAGTAGAAATTTGTCGCTTGCTTCAGCAATATGGTTTTCTCAATTAGCGGTCGTTCTGGGAGGCCTCCTTAACAGCTTATGCGAAACAAATATTAACACAAATTGTATAATTACATCAAAATCCCAAATTTCTCAAAGATGCAAAGTGGTTTTCAGCTAAGAACACGCCAGCAATCAAACGTCCTATAGTCAAAGGCAGCGCACTCTAAGGCAGCCATGAGACTGGATCCGAGCGACTTTCACAGTTTATTTTCATGGTATTTAAATTATGATACCAGTGGGTATTTTTAATTAGTGTGCACTTGTCTACATAAGCCATGTTGGCAAATTTGACTCATTCATACAGTAGTTGCTGTAAAAGAGGCCAGCACAGCCTGCAGGAATTAAAATTAAAAGTTTCTGCAAGCTGTTGTCGACATGACCATATCTCATTAACTTTAAAAATGGAGATTATTTGCCTGAAAGCTTGATTTGACTAGCAGTAATCAAATATTAGCCTCAACGGAGGGAAGGGTGGGGGAGCGCCATTGTTGTGATATATATCGCTAAGTGTTTTGCAGTTCACTTTAAATAGCAGTATAAGATTTGTGTTTTGACAAAAGGGAAAGGAAAGAGAAACACAGACATATGGCCTCAAAAGTATTATTAGGATAGTTTTATTTTAGATTCAGACTCATTATTTACTAAGTTTGCTGAAGACAAATACGATTGTGCTGATTACCAATTCTTCTCTCATTAAGAAGGCCGCTTAATTATCTGGAGCAGCTTCCCCTGCTTGCTTGATCAAAGTTTACGTATTGGAAACGGGGCCTATCTCATGATTATCTTTCTCTTTTTCAACTGGTAAATTGGCATGAACCTTAAATTTTTACACTGGATTCATCCCATTGTTTTAACTTAAATATGATGAAGAAGGTTGCAAAATTGTGCATAAAACGAACCAAAATAGAAGAGGCCTCCTCTTATCTCATCTGCTTTCTAAATAGCTTGTTATTTGAATTAGTATCTGAGCAAAAAATCTCTTTTTAGCCATAATTAAGGAGTCTAATGTTGAAAACCTGAAGTTACTGAAATATGGTAGACACGGTCTCATTTGAGATCTTGTATTATATTTTCACACGCACAAAGGAACATTTGTAATGCATAAGTGTAAACTGTAAGATGAAGATGCATTTTGGGGGAAAAAGGGAAAGAAAAAAGATGCAGTTAAACAAAAGCCCGAAGATAAAGTCTTACGCCTTTTTATGTCTTTGAACTGAGAACATGTTCTGCATTTTACTAAAGGAGCATGAGGCTAGAATGTAAGTAACTGGTTTTTGCATTAGGCTCTCCCTGGAGGTTAGCAGAAAAATATCATGTCCCTGCATGAAATGCGAATGTGAAATCTACCAGAAAGAAATATTTATGACCATTTTATGCTTGATTAGGCTTGGATGACATCTGTTAGAAGACAGGGACTGGACAAAGAGAGAGACGCTCGGGGGCAAATGTTAACGGAGTTGTTTCGACGACGCTAGGGCAGAGGCGTCCATTTACTGCCAGGGAAAACACAGGAATTGTGTTGGCAAGAGTGCAGCTGACAAGAATCCACTGTGATGGAGACACTGTAAACTGACTCGATGAAACAGTCCAATACAGCTGTTGATAGTCATGGCCCTGCCTCAGTTTATGAGCAGGTATCTAGGCGAAACCCTGATCCAGTAACGTCCAGGGAGCCAGCACCTTAATCAAGTCACGCTAAATGTGACTCAGCTATAAAAGGAGATCATCTTCGCTTTCTCAAGTGAGTTTTACGTTCTCCTGCCAGGCAGACGTAGCGGTACCAGGAAACACTTCTGTATTTCTCAGGGAAAAGAGAATTAATTAAATTACACACTGGCCTCTGTACACTTCTACAACATAAGTTTCTGTTCTTAGCATAAGGTTCCCCCCCCGTAAAAATAAATAAATAAATGGAGGCCCCTCAGTTCTATAGCAGCACTTCATCACTTTAAACAGTGCAAATGTTTGCCTAAAAAAGAAAGAAAAAACTTTCCCAACACTGGCAAACATTTTATCAATTGTTAAACATGTCACTGTTAAAGTCAGTGCTGTTTGTCTGAAGAAATGGTCTACCCAGAGTGGAGGTATGAGTCGTTATTTCATTCTGGTTCTTTTCCCAGCTTCTTTTCCTGTAAATTTTCTCTGTCTGGAATGCTGATGGGAAATGTTATTTTGTTTTTGTTTGCAGCAGCTCTGTTGTTTTGATTTTGTCTGAGTGGTATGGAAAACAGTACGTCACTTAGAGTGGGTGTTTTGTCTACCGGCCATTTGGCCATTGCACATATATTTCTCATACTTATTACATGATGACAAGGGAACCGAAAAGGCACAATTTTCCAGTTGAATTTTTCTTTCCAGTTTAATAATAGTGAAAAAAGAAAACAAAGTTAATAGATTTAGCAGTTTGATGGTCCTCGCAATGTGATAGCTGACTTTAGGTGGTTTTGGCTTTTTTTTTTCGTTTCTTGTGGTTAAGGAGCTATTTAGGCGAAGGTCAGATTAATGCATGTATCAGTTTCTATAATAAACTGCATGCGGATAGTGTTTCACATTTTGCATAGAGTTGTGAAATGCTGTAATCTAATAGGAAAATTCATAAAAGGATAACAAACAATTTTAACATCGTTCCTATGATTAGTCTGGGGTACTCGTGCCTAGTTTTAGACCACATGTAACATAACCTCTACCAATAAATGTATTTTAATTAAAATGAATTGAAATGAAATTTGGATGAAAACCCAGAATACAAATCTCAAAGAATAACTTAAGGCTGTTTACTGGCTCAGTTTGGACATGCTTTATCTGAAATCCTTCTCCACATTTGCAATGTTAAGGAACATATTGCAAGAGTGTAGAAGTTAGCTCTACAAGTAAGTAATTCTTGGTGTAGTACAAAAATATAGAATGGAAACGATGATTAATTTTTCAATTTCTCTCTGCAGATATCTAATCATTGTACCCATGGACCGCCAAAGGCTCCCATTAAAGATTTAAAATGCGAGAGGAAGGTAGAATCCAAAAGATGGGATTTGGGATTAAATAATGTAAAATAACTTCAGGGCAGTGAAGTGAAAGCTATTGGCACAATAAGAGATTCTCTCAGACTTTTTTTGAGATCCACTTAAAATATTGACACCAACTTATACATAGTGTCGTAGGTGTGATATTAACAACATTATTTATAACACCGATTAAATTATGAAAATGTTTTTGTCTTTCAGACATTAGCTTACACCATTATTATTTATTAATTATTGTTATTAATTAATAATAATAACACCAGACTATCAGAAGGGCTCTATGAAAATTCACATGAATGTTCTCCATGCCTTAAATACTGCCCTCTTTATGAAAGGATTTTGCCTACAGTGTTACACTTAATCTATGTTGCTTCTTCCTTAAGGATTTTAGTGTTAGATGAGGAAATGCAATGTTTGGGGGTCACCAGTGTATGTACAGCACGATTTTCTTCAAATCAAGGGAACTTTTATAATCCTGGAAGAAGGGGACATCGCCGCCTCAGTATATAAAAGCTGTCAGTAAGGTCCAGCTGGGCTTCTCCAAGCTTCGCTGTCCT
Organism: Equus quagga; assembly: GCF_021613505.1. NCBI lineage: Eukaryota > Metazoa > Chordata > Mammalia > Perissodactyla > Equidae > Equus > Equus quagga. The sequence continues at coordinate 117,916,938 of NC_060267.1, forward strand.
GTCTTTATCACTTTGCTCAGTTCCACGTAATAACATCTTCATCTGAGATTGCTGTGACACAGGGGAACTGCATTTGTTGATCAAATTTGGCTGGATAACACTGTGATCTCGTATCCTGAAGTGCGGAGATGTGCCTGGAATATGTAAGTGCAAAGCTGGCCTCTTGATTGATTGATTCTGCCTGTCACAGAACAAGATAACCGGATCAGTAAATACTCTGTGCACTTCAACATCATCTCCACAATCAAAAGTGAGGGCATCATGGGGCTGGAAAACACCAGGGCATGATGGGAATGCACACATTTCAGAATGATCGTTGGGAACATACACACACACACACACACACGCAAACACACAGGCAACCACAAAGAAAATTCTTTGTGTGTGGTTTCTTAGAAGAGAACAGCGTAAAGAAGAGTATTTTCTGTATGTTTAGAATGCTTCCTGGTTCTAAAAGTAGTTTATTTTGTAGCTGTCATCTTGGAGGTGTTCAACATTTATCATAAAAAGTTGTTATTCAAGTTTTGTTTACAGAGGAGATTTAGAATGCAGATTAGGGAGACAGAGCTGGATAAGAGGTCAGTAGTGGTCTCAAGCACAAAAGGAGCTTGCACCCAAGATTTGCTCCTTTTAAAATAAACTTTTTGTTTAAACAGATGGGCCAAACACATGTAAACAAGTTGTTTAAACTTTTACTAAATTCCCAGGGAGTGCCTTTCAAAATTAGCATGGGTTGCCAGATTTGGTGTTTAATTACACAGAGTTCAAGAAAAGTTTAGAGAACGGAACTGTGCAAGTCTTTGGGAGATGGGTCGATGACAGGTCACCAGGTGACATGTGGTATTCTTGATGCCTTTATGGTCCTCCTAATAGCACTTGTCACCTCTCCCTTATGTCACCTCTCATGTATTTATCTTTTCCTCCCGTAAGACTCTAAGTTTCTTGAAAGCAAGGACTGTCTTATTCCTGTGTCCTCAGGCTCCTGGAAAACTGCCTTCTGCACACCCTATAGCACACGGCAAGTGAGTGAAGGAGGAGCTAAGTATTGGGCTCTCTTTCTAAATATTTTTCAAATTAGTACTTTTGAGATTTTATTGGTCTCCAGAATGTGGGTAGTGTTCTAACTTAAAGTCATTCTTTTGAGGAAGTTCATTGTTTTCTTAAAGTCACGCAATCTAACCGGTCTTCTTTTGTCCTCCATGTTCATGCTGTTAAGTAGGAGATTGAGGTCACTTGCTCAAACAGCGTGTTTCCGTTTCCACCAGCTACACACAGTTATTTGAAGATAATGTAGCTTCTCATTTTATATATATGGAACATGCAAATTATGAGAAAATGCCCCGACCAGTGACTAATGGAGCCATGTTGCCCACCTCACCTGTGAGTTTTGCAGGGACCTCTCAGTGGTTCATGACGTTCCACATGGCCCTTCTGGCTGTCAGGTACTTCTGGGGTGGGTGATGTCTAGACCATTCTAGCCAAAGGTTTTTTTTTTTCTGTTTTGTTTGGCTGGAATCATTACTTTACTCTCTTCCTCTCCCGTAGTTTGCTCACGTGGACCACATGGCAAATTAAGGCTAAGGTGGGGTTACATCCATCATTAAGTCAGAAAACTTATGTCTCAAGAAATTTCTCCTATGGAAGGTGTACACCAGTTATAACAAACATTTCAGTAGAGATTTTTATATAGCGAAACCAGTTCTCATACTTAAGAAAAAATTACTGCCACTTTTGAAATGTCTGGTTAGTCCTTTGTGACTTACTTATTTTTTATTTGAAATGATTAAAAGGGCCTTTTGGCAAAATTGGCCTCCTTTCTTAATGTTTGGAATATAAAGAAAGCTTAATTGAGTTTAATGTTCTTTAAACAAAAAATTTGTGAGGTGCTGATGATTTTAGAGAAGTCATTCTGGGAAACAGATTTTGACTTTTTATAAAAAAAAAAAAGAGTGGCGTTCCCTTTCAATTTGGTGAAAGCTATTCCTAGTAACGTTTTATAAAATCATTTTCTTTTCAGGGTGTGTTTTATTTCCTTTCCATCTCTTTCAGGACAGAGAAAGTGTTTTATTGGATATTTTTGTTTCAGTCCTTGTTTCCATTATTTTTGCCAAAATTCATGGGAGTTCACTTTCCGTTTAAATGCCTGAAATATTCCTTGAAGAATCTGCATTTTGGGACAACTAGGAAAAAGGCTATGTAAATTGGTTTAAGGAAGAAAAACAGTTGTTGCTCTGTTCATCTTAACCACTCACTTTTTCCTTTACTTTATAATTTTGGAGGCAAATAATTTGAAGGGCAGTGAGCTGGGGGTGGGTGGGGGGCTTGAGTTTGAAGTTTAAGGAAAGTTTGGTGTTTGTTGTCTGATAAAGCATGTCAGAGTTTTCAGAGGAAAGGAGAAAAGTAAGCTTTATTCATTTAAGGAAAGAACTGATCAGAAGATTTGTTATGAGAAACACAAAACAGGTCCCTGTTCTAATGACATTCACTGTTTCTAGCAAAGTGTGTGTTCTGCTGGGGAGTCAACTACCCTTTCATTACTTTAAATTCAGTGTTCTCAGTGTGTAGGCAGCATCCATATGTATTTCTAGTCCTTACACAGAACAAACACCATTTGAGATGGGCTACTCTTTAGTTTGAACCAGGCCTATGTGTGTCTTTCTTTTTTTTTGTTTTGAGGAAGATTAAGCCCTGAGCTAACATCTGCTGCCAATACCCCTCTTTTTGCTGAGGAAGACTGGCCCTGAGCTAACATCCGTGCCCATCTTCCTCCACTTTATATGTGGAACGCCTGCCACAGCATGGCTTGCCAAGTGGTGCCATGTCCACACCCAGAATCCAAACCAGCGACCCCCAGGCTGCCGAAGCAGAACATGCGCACTTAACTGCTGTGCCACCCGGCCGGCCCCAGGACTATGTATTTCTTTATTTGGGGGTTGGGCCGATGGGATGGGATTTAGCTTTCGTCTCTGCAGGATTTTGCGGACAGCCTCATGTTTGGCCGGGCAGACCTTTGGCCCTGGATCCTCCCTCTGTCGCCACGGTGAAGAAGAGAGTCCTTGCTCCTGTCTGCGGGCCGCTTTCTAACATTTCTATTGTCTTGGGAGAAAATTTCAAAAACTGATTAAAAACGGGCAAGTGCATGTCTTCTATGAAAATTCTGCTGCTCCAAACCGTGGGACTTATTTGTTTTGGCTGGCCTCTGTAGCAAGGCTGACATATTTATGTAGAAAGCTCATATTTAGTATTTAACTTGGAATTTTACACATATGATGATGAACTAAACAGAACACAAGAGTTTGCTGTCACTGTTGTTCTCTCTGCTTCCTCTTAAATGTGAGGAAGCATAGAGTAGACACATTTTAACATGGTCATCCCATGCTTGGCCACCAAAATTCATAAATAGTCAAATTCCTTTATAATGCGGTGGAGATTGGGCACTAAACAGCTGCCACGTTTGCGATGCAAGAGAGTTAATAAAAATTTTCATTGCTGGAGGAAAGCTTATATACAGTAGTCTGTTTGTCCTGTTTTTCAACCACCTGAGTCACAGCCAAAAAAGCAATTGTCTACTACATATTTCAAACAGATGCTGAGGGGTGGAAAGGGTGACTAGAATTCACAGCAATAAAATCCCGCTCTCCAAGTTCCCTTGAAGGAAGTGAACTCATAAAATTTTTGCTGCCGACTTATTTGTCCAGTCCTTTGAAGTATTTAACATTAATTTAGCCTACAAATCATTGGCATCCCAATTTTTCATTGAAATATCAGAGCCTATTAAAGACATACCCTGGGTACGCCTGGGAAAAAAAAGGATTCTGGAAACAGATCTACTAATTTAACGGTTATACATTGTTTGAAGCCAATCTTATATACATTCAAAGTTCTCTAACTCAGAAACCGTCCTTTCTTTTGAGTTTATCTTTGTTTGCATGATTATAGAGAACACAGTTTAGATGGAACACCAGCTTGCTGTTTTTCAGTTTCTTTCCTTTGTATTGTTACATCTTCTAATGGGGAAGGACAGAGTGATGGTGCTTGGAAGAATGATAACAGTAATCACTGGAATGATAAGACTACCAGAAGATATGGAACGTGAAAAATAAAAATGGAGCGATCTACCCTAAACTGAAGTATCCTGTAGCTAGAATATTAATAGACAAGGTGTCATACCTCATTCATCCGGGGGCTCTGATTAATTAACACATGTAGATAAAGGGACTCTATGTTCCCCAGGAAGCTTTTTGGGTTCTTTTCCATCTATTGGTAAGTAACAATGGATGGCTTAGAAATTGCATTTTTCCTAGGCTTTCTAATATAGCCAGATGCTCTCTCCCACCCCCACCTCCTCTCTAGTTCCTTATAGCTTAAACTTTGAAATGACCTCCTTTTTAAGGAGCTCAGAAGATACCTCAAAGAAGAAGGGAATTAAACTAATGAATCAACTAAAGCTTGCAGGTGCCAGAAGCGTGCGGCCCTTCAATTTCTATTGACAGTTTGAGAACTTAGGGAAGACTGTTCTGTCTACAGTAGGTCCTTCATACACGTCATCATCCCAACTCCCCACTGGATTTTCATCACAACATGTATCACTGGCTGAAATTATCCTAGATGGATTTGCTTATAATTGGCCTTTTGCCTCTGAATGTACATTCAGCAGGATGGGGACTCTGTCGTGTTCTCTGCTGTATCTTTGGTGCTTGGCACCTAATAGGAACTCAATAAATGTCTAACTAGAATGGGCAGTTATTCCAAAACTTTTAACTGTTTTAACATTGGACATCTTAATGGGACTGGCTCCTCCTTCAGTTAGAATGGAACTTCTGAAAGGACCATATTGATAGTGCTTACTTTGAAAGAGATGCAAAAACAAGGGCTGTGGGAAGCAATGGTTAATCAGATTTCCAGGCTGGTATTTAGTTGCATTTCTCCTAATATTTTGGCCAGGTTTCAGTTAGCTAAGTATCTCTTATGCCCTATAATTTAGTATACAGTTTGAGCTTTCCAAATAATGGTTTGCTAATGGTAAATGTTGTTTAACCTTCTAATTTGGGGGAGCTACCTGTTCAGCAGAATTTAAAAAATTGTAAGTGATGATTGAAACCAGGTTAAAAAGCACTTAAGGTACATTTGACTGTGTGTTTGCCATCTCCTTGGATGGGCCCGTGGCTGTCATTATTCTTTCTGAATCTGGACGTAAACTTGCAGGTAAGGATTTTTCTAAATTGGTCCAGAACTAAAACTTATCTTTATTTAGCAAGCTTTTCCCATCTAGGTAAATAATGCATCATTTCTTTAAGTTCTTCTGATCGAAGTGTTGACTCAGTTTCTCTCCAGTGCCTTCAGTGGTAAGTGCTCATAACTGTAGACTTCTATCTGTGGAGTGGTTCCTGCAGCCTCCGCTTTCTTTCCCTCCATGAGGTCTGACTCTACTGTTAAGTCATACTGAAATTATTATAACCACCCAACAGATCTCTGTAACCACTGCTCTTGTTTATTTCACTCATCAAAACTTGATTTTTCTCCCTAAATCACAATTCTGATCACTTTATTTTCTCACTTCCTATTTTCTACTAAATTGAGCATAAATGCGTTAGCTTTGTATGTGGGGAACGTGATGGATTAAAAATAGCCACGAGTTCCTTGTTATTCCTTTTGTCAAGAGAAAGTGTCTGCGTCCCCTCTCAACATTTACCTCGGGCAGCCCTTTGCACTAACTTTGGGCAGTAGAATGCAGCAGAAGTGACATTGGGTCAGTTCCAGGCTTAGCAGCTTTCTTCTTAGTTCTCTTGGAACACACTTGCCATGTAGGGAAGCTCAAGCTAGACTGTTGGACGGTGAGAGCCCACGTTTGGGGAGGGATGGGGAGACAGTCACACAAGGAAAAGAACTGAGATCCCCACATCTTGGAGGGCCAGACAGGGTCCCAGCTGAATGCAGTTGTGTAAGTGACTCCCAGCCAAAGAAGAACCACTCAGCTGAGCCCAGCCGATCCCAAGAATTTTAGGAAAAATATTATCTTGAACCTTCTGAGTTTTAGGGTGATTTGTTATAAGCAATAGATAACTGAAACAAAAACTTTGAAAACCAAGCGTCAATTTCCCCCTCCATTCTTTTCTTTTGGTGGGAGGGCAGGTGAGAGATTAGCCCTGGGCTAACATCTGCCTCCAATCCTCCTCTTTTTGCTGAGGAAGAGTGGCTCTGAGCTAACATCTGTGCCCATCTTCCTCTACTTTATATGTGGGATGCCTGCCACAGTGTGGCTTGATAAGCAGTGTTAGGTCCACACCCAGGATCGAAAGCAGCGAACCCCAGGCCTCCAAGCAGAGTATGCGAACTTAACTGCTACACTGTCAGGCTGGCCCCTCCCCTTCCATTCTCACTCTGCATTTTCTTAGACACTTCTAAAATGTCAGCCAAGTTTGACTCATAAGCCCACAAAAATGGTCAGTGTTTCCCTCTGCTTATGCTACATCTTTCACCCGGACCATCTTTACACCCTCCTCTTTTCTGCCTGTCAAATTCCTTAAGACTAGTCACCTCCCTCTCTAGTCTTCCCCATGGCCTACGTGACTCAATGACATGTAACCTCTCTTTGACCTCAGTACTTCAAGCCACATGGGCACAGAGGTTGTGGGGAAGTTGACAGTTAACTATTTGGGCAAGTAACATTCTCTACGTGGCCCTTAGTTTCCACATCTGTCAAATTATCTGGCTGACTTCTCAAGTTTCTTTCAGCCTTTAATATTCTAGAATAGAGCTGCCTAAGAGAATGTTCTGTGATGGTGAAATGTTAATTTATCTGTGTAGTCCTGCATGATAGCCAGTAACCAATGTAGCTATCAAGCCCTTTAAATGGGGTTAGTGCACCTGAGGAACTGAATTCTTAATTTTATGTAATTATAATTAATTTCAATTTAAATAGCCACATGTGGCTAGTGACTGTCATTTGGAGCAGTATGGTTCTAGAATTTTATGGACTTGAAGTGGAAATATCTATTTTCATTTAATGCCAAACAAAGTTTTGTACTTGATTTTCACAAGATTGTGAGAATTTACTCTCTGCGACTGCTTTTCAGAACTATGGCTACAAATGACCCAATGGCCAAATGTTTCCCCAGTTGCTGACTTGGCTTTTCAAATGCTCACCTCTGCCTAGTGCTGCGCCCACTTTTCTCTAGGAGTGTAAATCACCCCCTACTTTGACCACAGCCCACGCAGGGACCAACAGCCTGGTGTGAAGTTGCGATTTTTCACAAAACCCCAATAGGCCCAACTCGAAAAAAAATACATCCACAGCAGTGACAATTGAAAACCAGCCGGGTGGCAAGCACAGTGCAGTGTAGTGGGAATGGAGCCGCCTTCGGCCCTTTGGATGATTGGGGACACAGTAGAGATATTGTGAAATTACTTTTTTTTATTGGTTCTTGAGCCTTCTGCCGTAAATGCCTCTTCTTGAAGGAAGTGAAGAGAATCCTGGAGTTCAGCTGGAACTTAGGATGTGCATACAACAGTTCTATACTCAATCTGTAATTTATAATTTATAAACTTGTAATTTTGAGACCTGAGGGTGTCTTACATTTGGGCTAATTTCCCTTCTAAGCATTAATTAGGGCTTCTTTTCTCTTGCTTATGTTTACTGTCATTTTTTAAAAATCAGTAGAAAATTCGTTTCATCCACTTTATTGCATTATAAAATAATGTTATTGGTAAACCCATCCTGTAGATCTTGCTAAATCTTGATTTTTTTTTAACTCCCCACAAGGTAGGAAATAAAATAGTAGTAAAGCGTTACTGCCTTTATGAACCAAAAATTGAAATATCATGGAAAAGACTACAGAAGGTCACTTCGTCTTGAGTCTGCCTTGCCATATCTAATAAGGGCTATTTATCTTTGAGGAGAATGGGTTGTTTGTGTGAAAGGTCTCCAAGGAAAGGAATTCTTCAGCCTTCCTCCATGAAGTTAGATCCAGTCAAGAACTCACTCCTGTGTCTCACCGAATTCACTTGCTCGCTCTCTTTCTCCGGCTGCAATTGAAGACAATTTCCTCTGTCCTCTCTGGTTGTGGAAGATACCTTGTTGGCGTCTCCTTTGTAATAACCCGTCATATACTTGAAGGCAGTTCTTAAGTCACCCTTAGCCTTCTCTTTTTCAGGCTAAACCATCATAACCCTTTTAACCTTTCCTCGGAGGTTCCATTTTCCATCCTCTTAATCATTTTACTTGCCCTTCTCTGAGTTCTCTCCAACCTCTTACCGTTTTCTGAAAACGCAGAATCAGAAAGGAGAGCCGTTGTACATTGCTGCAAGTTTCTGCTTGTGATTTTGGTGTATCCAGTAGACTTTTTGTTTTAGTTTTTAAAGACTCTTCCACTGTTGTTTCCACATTCAAGCTAACTTTTCCCGACTTCACATATTTGGATTTGTGAAAACCATTTACATTTTTTTTGGAGTGTGGTCTATGGGCTAGAGAAATCTAGAGGTCAGATAACTTTATTTTTCAATCTTGTGTCTATTGGTATTTTAGTTTGGGGGTCCTTTTTAAATTTGATTCTCTTATTTATGTTTTTATTAATTTTTTATTGAGATATCGATATATGACATTATATTAGTTTCAGGTGTACAGCATAATGATTCAATATTTGTATCTATTGCAAAATGATCACCACAATAAATCTGGTTTAAACATCTATCACCACCTATTGTTAGAAATTTTTTTTCTTGTGATGAGAACTTTTAAGATCTGTTCTCTTAGCAACTTTGAAATATAAATACAGTATTATTAACTATAGTCACCATGCTATACATTACATCCCCAGGACTGACTTATTTTATAACTGGGAGTTTGTACCTTTTGACCATCTGCACCCATTTTTCCCATCCCCAACCCACTACCTCTGGCAACCATCAATCTGTTCTCTGTATCTGAGTTCATTTTTTTAATACTGTTTACCTGATATTATTTTATGGAAAGACTATTTCTCCATTGCCTGTGGTGTATATGAATAGCTGTGGCTCAGAGTTGGGGTGGGGAGGACAGTCAAAGAGGCACGTGTTGCCTCTTTGTGTTGGTTACTAAGCTCGCACGGGCCTCAGGGTCTGCTGTCTATATCATTCCCCATGCCTTAGCCTGAATGGCTCAGAGGGAACAGCCCAGGGGACCTCCTGACTTTATCTGCATGTGTCCTCCCTAGCTACTCTCTGTTATATTACTCACTTTTCTTTCTTCTCAGCAAGCTCAGGCTCTGCAGTCAGCACTTTTATTCATTTATCTACTACCCGATTCCGTTTCCCACTTTAGAATGGAAGCTTCATGAAGACAGGGACCTGGTCCATCTTCTTAACTCACCTTAGCATGCAGCTAGTGATGATCTCTTGATGGAAGGCAAGAATGAAGGAATGACTTGGTATCAGAAGATTTACATTTTTTTCTTAATAACGCCGCTGGTTCGCTGTGTGACATTGGGCAAGACACTTCATATTGCTGGCATCCATTTCCTTTCCTATTTTATGATAGCTTAAGGAATGTGCTCCAGAAGTTCCCTATGTCTCCTCAGCTCTGCCCATTAACTCCTGTATTCAGATTCAATCATTCGACTTAATTTCTACTCTTTTGGGATGCAGGTAAGTGGGTAGTATTTCTGTTTGTATTGAAGAGCCATCTATTTCAGGGATGAACTTTTTCGCACTGACTTGTCTTTTCAATATTTTGGCATTATTCTGTTGGACTATTTTTTTGGGCCCATTGGACTATAAAAGGCACTGAGGATTGGAGGCATTGGGGATTTTTAAGTCCTTTCTGTGTTAGACTCTTTTCTATCCCCGTCTCCTCCCCAACCTTCTCAGCTCTATGTTCCAACACTCCAAACCTTGTTTGAAAATCTATACCCACTTAGTCGATTTTCCAGTGTTCTTCTGGGTGGTCTACAATGAGCGTCAGATCCAGACCTGAGGCCACTTGGTGTAATTAACCAATGACCGCATCATCCTCTGTTCCTCTGCCCTGGGGATGTTTGATCATCTGCTCTTTATCCACCCTGAATCAGGCAATCTTTCTTTTTATAGGCCTTAAAGCTAGGTTTTCCGTAGTCATCCAGTGGTCAAGACATCTGCTTGTTCCCCTGCCTTTCAGTACCTCTCCCTGGCCCAGTGTGCAGACAAGATCAGTCGTTGCCCAGATGTGCTGACCTGAACAGCCCAGGAGGCCCCTCCCTCCTCCCCGTCCTTCCTGGCCGCCTTGCTGTGTAGAGAAGCATGTCAGAATCATACAAACTCTGCCTTCCTCTTTGCCCATTTCATAAATTCTGGATGTTACACTGCCCTTTAGGCACTAAAATCAAATTTCTTTGAATGGTATTAAATTGCCTGTTATGCTGTGGCCTCTGCTCATTACATAAGAGCTTATCCTGCATTTTCCCCTCCACCATGACAGACCAAATTCCCAGCAGCTCCCTGAGCACTCCATGCCTTTGCACGCGCTAGCCTCATTTCCCAAAATTTCCTTCTCTTCCCGCCTTCTTTGCTTGCTCTTTTTCTCCAGACTCAGTTGGATTCCCTCTTTTTTTGTGTGAGGAAGATTGGCCCTGAGGTAAATCTGTTGCCAATCCTCCTTTTTATGCTTGAGGAAGACTGTCTCTGAGCTAACATCCATGCCAATCTTCTATTTTATGTGGGATGCTGCCATAGCATGGCCTGATGAGCGGTGCTAGGTCCGTGCCCAGGATCCAAACCTATGAACTCTGGGCCGCCCAGGCAGGGCACGTTAACTTAACCACTACACCACCAGGTCAGCCCCTAGGGTTCTTTCATTTTTGAAAAGCTTTTTCCTTTTCCGCCTACTTGGTGCACCCCGTCATCGAAGCATGAACCCCACTGGGTGGTGGTGGATGCAAGCTCGTCCACCACAAGGCCTTCATGGCTGGCAGCAGTGTCTTTACTTTCTGTGTGCCTAATCAGTGCTGGATGCTGAGTGAATGAAGGAAGAAGGGGATGGGGAGAGTGAAGAAGGAAGGAGGGAAGGAAGGAGACCCATTCCTCTCTTCCACAGCCTTGGAGAACAGCATCCCTGGGTTATTCATTCAGCTTTCTCTTGAAAACTCTTTTTTTCCGGAGCCACTTCCCTTTTTCCTTGGGATGTTTTGCTCTCAAAGATCGCTCAGTCGTTCAGCAATCCTCCTGATTCCTCTCGCAATTAAATGTTCATCTCTACCCTGTGTCCCCCCTGCAGGAGTGATTGCTGTCAGCCAGGGAATCAGTGAGAACCCCTACCGAGCAGAGCCTCACCTCACCAAAGCAGCTCATGGCCAAGCTATTTTTATTTAGCAAATAAGAGCTTGTTTTCGTCGATTGTCCACAAGCACAGGGGGAGAAAAATCATCTATTTGCTTCATGGTTACCTGCACTGTGGGGCTATCTTATCTGTTCCACTTGTGTTTCACCTGTGGTGTTTTCCCTGACGTCAGGAAGGATGTGTGCATGGAGTTGTGCAGGCTGTCCCACCCTGAACGGGCCTGAATGTTCTGCACCAGAGGTGAGAGTATTGTCGAGTCTTTGCAGCTAAGAATGTGGATTTTAGATCGTAGCTGAGAAAATAAGGCAAATGGCTTAAGTCCTCCCTAAATCACAGATCTGCCAGGTAAAAATGTAGATGTCGCTGTCAAGTGGCACAGACGATTTCCTTCAGTATTGTTCAGCGTGAGCTGTCATTGCAAAGAGCCCCCAGCACCACACTGTCTAGGATGGGAGACCCTGGTCCCATGTGGCTGTTGAGCACTTGACAAATGGCTAGTCTGAATTAAGATGTGCTAGAAGTGGAAAATACACACCAGATTTTAAAGACTTAGTAGACTTGGTATTTCAAAAATGCGAAATATCTCATTGATAGTTGCATGTTGATTTCATGTTGAAATGATAGTATTGTGGAAATGTGGGTTAAATAAAATAGATTTAACATTAATTACACCCTTTTCATTTCACCTTTTTTTTAAGTCTGGCTACTGGAAAATTTAAAGTTACCCATGTGGCTCCCTTTGTATTTGTCTTGGACACTCTATAGTAGAATTTTAAGTGTAACATTGTGTTTCAAACTGAACCCAGGCACTGCTTAGTTTATATGTTTTTTCCAGGTATTTTTTCTTTTGTACTATGGGTTACCTTGAAGAATACATGTCATGATAAAGACGGGGACTTTGGACTGACACAAACCTGGGTTTCGTTCCCGACTCTCTATTTGTGGCCTGTGTACCAGCATCTTCAACTCTGAATCTCAGGTTCCTCAACTGTATAAACAGAGTAAGACCCACCTGAACGCCCTGTGGTGAGGCGGGGGTAATGCAGTGATTTTCTAGTAATATTAGGAGAGCTTTTGGTTCCTATAATTGAATAATTGTATTTCCCCCAAGTTAACATATTCAAAATCTCTTATTTTGAAATTTCATTGCAAATGTAGAACAAAACAAAACAGCCCACCTCTTGGTGCCTGTTACAATACCTCTGCTAGCTACTAGGAGTGGAATTGTGATCGCTAATGTTCCTGGAGAGCTATATGCCAGTCAGTGTGCTTCCGGGAATTCTCTCATTTGATCCTCAGAACAACCCCAGAAGGCCAGCCCTGTGGCCTAGTAGTTAAGTTCGGTGTGCTCCGCTTCGGTGGGCTGGGTTCAGTTTCTGGGCGCGGACCTACAGTGCTCGTCAGCCAGCATGCTGTGGCAGGACCCACATACAAAAATAGAGGAAGATTGGCACAGATGTTAACTCAGGGCGAATCTTCCTCAAGCAAAAAGAGGAAGATTGGCAACAGATGTTAGCTCAAGGCAAATCTTCCTCAGCAAAAAAACCCAAAGGAAAGTCCTATCATTGTCCCCATTTAACAGATGCAGCACAGAGGCACAGTGAGGTGGGGTGACTTGCTCAAGGTCTCACAGCTAGTAAGTGGTCAACTAGCCATTGAGTCCAGGTGATCTGACCCCAAAGCCCCATTCTTTGTCTCTATCCAGTATTGTCTACCAGTGAATAGAGGACAGAACCAAAGAACCAATCCAAACGAATGCTCACGGGAAACGTGCTTTTCATGGACGCCTACACTCATGACTTGATAGCGTATACCTAGAATATTTTCCCTCAGCGTGTTTTTCCTAGTGTGTACAGTGGGCTTAAATATATCCTGGTTTTAGAGCTTTCCTCAAAGAATACAGTGATTCCCAGGCCCGTTACAGTCTGAATCAGGCTTAAGCAATTGCAAAATAGAATTATATAGGGAAAAAATGGACAGCACACTATCTAGACCATGATAAATCTTTTGTTTCTAAGGACCTTGTCCCCGTTGTACACAGTCATTACAATACCTTGTACACAGTGCCCCTTATGTATATAGTAGGGGCTCAATAAATATTATTTATTAATGTTTATTGTAGTTCTTCTGAAAACACTTTTAGAAAGCAAAGCATACAATATTTTTAAATTACCATCATTCATTCCCTTAAATTGTTGGCTTGTGATGTGGATGTGCTCTCTCACCACGTGTGATTGTCTCTTAGAATAATTACCTTTGATTAGAGTTGAGCTTCAAGCAGATTTTCTTCTGTTAGGCTGGAATCCTCCTCTCTATTTGCACGTGACACGCCTGCACCCCAGCAGACACAACCGGGTCATTCCATGATGGGTAGCTTTCCTTGTTGTTCCATGTTTAACCAAGAAGATTAGAAGGCATTGATGTATTTTCTTTTCAAGTAAGATACTAATACCTAGGAAGGGTGGGGATGATGGGGGGGAGGGGGGAGTCCGGGATCAAAGTTCAGAGCCTGCAACTCATTTGGAAAGTTGAAAAGTGCTTTTGTGATTGGTGTATGGGCTGGAATCATTAGGAAGAAATGTCTGCAGACTTGGAAAAGTCCTTGGAGAATATTTAATTGGAGATAAAGGTTTGGATTGATGAGGGCTGAAATAAAACTTTGCAGCGACGAGTTCTCCTAACTGGTAGCTGCTCCTCCCCGTCCCGCTGGTGTATTTGCTGCCTGACCTCTGGTCTGGAGCGACCCGAAGGAGCTGGGTGGGTTGGGATCCATGGGTGTGTGGGAGGGGCCTCCAGCAAATGCACCACCATTGCCAGGTACACCTCTGTGCCTTTAACTGGTTGTTAAATAGAGAGCAGGATGTGCTTATCTGGATAGTGGCGACAATTGTAAACATTCTGTCACAAAGGTCAGCATTCTGATTTTAGATGGGCCAGCCAGGGGCCTTGGGAGGTGGTTTCTTGGGAATGCCTGCTGTGTACTGTGTGCTGTGTGCATGGGTGGGGAAAGAAAAGGGAACGTTCACCAGGTGAAGACTCTACAAGTACGTCAGAAGAGCAAGGAAATGGAGCCTTTCCACTCCACCCTTCTTGTGCAGATAGGTAAACTGAGGCCCAGCGAACCGAAAAGCTAACATGTATCACCATCAGTAGTATACCAGGCACTTGGTTAAATAGTTTCTGTGCGTTATCTCATTTAATATCTGTGACAACTGTGTGAGGAAGATACTAGTATCCTACCCATTTTTCAGATGAGAAAACAGAGTCTCAGAGAAATCAAGTTACTTCCTCAAGACTGTCGAACTAGGAAGTTCCAGAGGTGGGTGTAGGAGCAGGTCTGTTCCCCAGCACACGCCCAGGCCTCCTCAACAAAGCAGTCTCAGGCACTGCTCAGCCTGCCTTTTGTGGAACCCAGTGGTATACCATGAGAAATTTCACAAATGTGTGTACATTAGTTTTCTAATGCGGTGTAATACAATACTTAATGGCTTAAAACAGTCTGTTATCTATTATTATCTCATAGTTTCCATGGAGTCCAAACCTGGCTTAACTGGGTCCTCTGCTTAGGGTCTCACAAGTCTGTAATGAAAAGTGTCAGCAGGTCCTGATCTCATCTGAGGCTTGGGGTCCTCTACTAAGTTCACTAGTTATCCAGAATTCACAGAATTCAGTTCATTGAGGTCATAGGACTGAGGCCTCGAACTTCTAGAGACCACCCACTCTTTCTTGCTTTGTGATCCTCTCCGTAACATGGCAGCTTGCGTCTTCAAGGCCAACAGAAGAATCTGTCTGTCCTCAGGGAGAGCCTCAGTCCTTCTTTAAAGGGCTTACCTGATTAGGCCAGGCCCACCAGGGATGATCTCTCTTTTGATGAACTCAAAGTCAACTGATTAGGGACTTTAATTCTATCTGCAAAATCCCTTGCACCATTCAAGGTAACATAAAGAAATGGTAGTCCATCATATTCACAGGTCCTGCTCATACTCATGGGGAGGCCATAGTACAAGGATGTAGGTCAGTAGAGTCATCTTAGTATTCTGTCTACTACAGTCACCATTACTGATGCTGGTTCTTCAGCTTCCTGGAGGGGAGGAGAGCAGGAGACACACTAAGTGAACCCTGGGATTGCTATGGTATAAGGAGTGGGTATAATGAGAGATGGCAGAGAAGCAATAGTTAAGAGTACATGGGCTCTGCAGCACTATGGTCAGAGCCTGCCTCTGCCTTTTCCTAGGCATGGGCTCATAAAGAGGTTGTTGAGAGATAGCTTCTCTCTGCCTCAGTTTCTCCATCTGTAAACCACAGGTGATACTTCCTAGCATTTTGTGATGATAAGTGAAATAACCAGCATTAAGGAGAGCTTGGCATACGGTGAGTACTTGTCAAAGGCTGCCTGTTAGTGTGTTTGGGGTCTCTCCTTTGAAGGACACAGGGAACCAGAAACACAAGTGTATAGAGTTAATTTGTTTCCGTAAGGTGGCTGGAAGTATGTGCCTTCGAGGTAGCATTTGGGTGAAGTCACACTGTTAGGGTGGCACAGTGGACCAAAGCTGTGGAAAATAGCATGGTTTGTTGTGAAGCAGCATACTACCCTGTGGGAAGAGAGTCAGAGTGATGGAGAAGAAAGAATATTCTGGGGACTTCTGGGACCCTACTCTAGGACCAGTTTTGCCAATGATTCTCTTCATGGGCCATTACCTTCTGTGGACCTCAAGTTTCTTGCCTGTAAAATAGGCCAGTGGGAAAAGGTGGGTCCTGGGAATAGCAGGCCATCTAAGCTGCCTGCTGTGTCTCAATATCACATTTCTATTCACTGGTTTTCTGTGCACGTTATAACCAAAAGGCAATTAAGTCAATTTCATTAGCTCTGTCCAAAAAAACCACTTTATAGACAGGCACCCTCTACTGGAAGTACACTAAAAGAAATTTGTTTTGCCAAACTACTGGACTTTACACCTGTGTCTTCCTATCCATTGCAGGGGTGGCCATGTCCCTTGCCTTTGAAATTTTTCTTTGTGTCTTCTTCCCTAGTGGCTACTTTTATAGCTTCTTAATAAAAAGTGGGAGGGGACAGACTTAGTGGTCTTTGGGTCTTTGGGTGGGTGAGCGGAGATGAACAGAATTCAGGATCTCCGTGGAGTGTCTTTCCTCAGGCTCACAGGTCCTCGCTCCACCCAGCCTTCTTCCCATCTTGAACTAGGTAGCCTTCCGACGATATCATGAATCCCAATGTATATATTAATAGCTGTCAACTTAATTTCTATGGGTGGGAGTCTGGGTCTTGACCAAAGAAAGCAGATAAAATACAGCGTCAATGACATCCACTCATGGCATGTACCTTGCAAGGGCTTGGATATGTTAATTAATCCCCTTAACAAATTTGTGCCCTACGTAGTAGTAGTCCCATTTGACAGTTGAGGAGACCGAGACTCAGATAAGTTAAATAACTTGCCCCGTGGCCCACAGGAACAAGTGGCTGAGCGGGGATATGAACCCACACGTGGTATGTACCAAAGTCTTTACTCTTAGCCAGTAACATCAACAGTTGGAACCTTGTCAATCATTTTAAACCTTGGAGCTCACTCTTCACCCCCACCATGCCTGCCTTTTCTCTCTGCAATATCCCATATAATTAAGAATCCAGGGAAACTCTCAAAAGCTGAGGTTGAAGAGACAGAAGCAGTGCAACTAGCTTCAGAGGGCCGATTTCCCCAGAGGGTACCAAAAGAGAGGGAAAGGAGTCTGTATTGGAGTCAACGTCACCACCAGGCCAAATTCTCAATGTTGAGCTAGAAGAAAACTATATTACAAACGATAGTTCTAATCTGCTTGTGGTAAAGATTCATAACTGGAAAATAAGCATGTGACAGTTCTTTGTTTGGATATAAACTTATTAATTGAAATTATAGTGCTTTTTTTTAACAAAGAGAGGAAACTGTAATAATAGTAAGTAATGGTCCTCGTAGAGAATGTAAAAAGGTGATAGAAATTTGTGCTTTGGGAAGTTGGAGAATGTACTTATAGTTAAGGATTAATTTTCACTCACAGAGATCAAAAAGGTCTCGATGAGTAAGATAAGTATCGAGTTTCAGGGTTGTATTTTTTTCCTCCTCCTGCCAGACTGTCTGAAACTTATCTCAAGTATCATGGTAAAAAGAGAAGTGGCGGGTAGACACAAAAATGTAATAGATATATTTTAGTGCTAGAATATGAACTGCCTTTCTAAATGCATATCAGAAGGAGAATTTATTCCACTTGAGTAGGTTTAATGATATAATTTTACCATATTAAATCATAATTGCTCTTTTAAAAGAAAATAGAGATGCGTGCATTGCCGCTGCTGGTCTATCCCACTCCATCCAAATACCATCCTCCCTGGTACTTGTTGATTTCACCCTTCTCTCACACCAGAGCTGATCTGTAGCTTTCCTTGGGAAATCTGGGTGGGCAGAGTGGGAAGGAAGGAAGAACAGTCTGAGAAATACAAGAGTCTGCATCAAGCACTCGCCGTGGCTTTGGCAAAACTATTTCCTGTAATTATGCTGCCAAGGTAAAGCTTATGAATGGATGGCACCTCTGACTATCCGGAACCAAATTATTATTATTATTATTATTTTTAAAGATTTTATTTTTCCTTTTTCTCCCCAAAGCCCTCTGGTACATAGTTGTATATTTTTTTTAGTTGTGGGTCTTTCTAGTTGTGGCATATGGGATGCCGCCTCAGCATGGCTTGATGAGCAGTGCCATGTCCGCGCCCAGGATCCGAACCGGCGAAACCCTGGGCCGCCGAAGTGGAGCACGCGAACTTAACCACTCGGCCATGGGGCCGGCCCCAGGAACCAAATTATTTTTTAAAATTAGATCATGTGTCAAGATGATTAGGATACCTGGATAAGTTAGGGACTAAATAATTTCCAGTGTTATGGATGTTGATAATCATTTGCATAAATACTAATGATTACTTTTGTGGTTAAATGGTTTCCAGTCCCATTTCATTCCCTTGTCCCCACCAAAATGGGGGGCGGCGGGAGTGATAGTATATGTAGATAAAAACAGAATTAGAGTCCTAATAATACTTTTAGTTTTAACAGAATCTGATTTTACATCATGAACTGAATTAGATGGAGGCATAATTCACCTGTGAATTTATCGTCTGTACCTGAAAGGGTGAACTTCCATGGCTTTTTTTTAAATAACACACAAAATAATACTCAGCCTATCTGACAGATGAAAGGCATAATGTAGTTTTTAAAAACATTTTTATCTTTTTAAAATATAATACTTGATACATAAAAAATAATATACATATTTCATTAAATCTTTTAGATCTTTATTTTATATAACAGTAATAAAGTGAAAATGCAGCCAAGTAAACTAATCCATAATGCTTTCTTATTTCATCTTTTGTAAGAGGCATCCCAATTTTGGAGATGTTAAGATTAAAAAAAAACACAAAACAGCGTACCTTAGAAGCTGTTAAATGTGGTATATAAAGCCTAATTTAGTGAGCATCCATGAACTTCTCACACCCCGTCAATCCCAGAATTGGCCCATTGCTTATAACTTGCATTTCCTCCTGTAGCCCATGGAGGTAGATAACCCTCCTCCTGAATTTGGGGTTTATTATTGCTTTGCTTTTTAAACATATTTCAGCTTTGCTTCCTTTTATTAAGCTCTGAACTCCCCAAGGACAGACGCCCTCTCTGTTCTCTACCACTGTTATCTTCGGTGCCTGACATGGAACCTGGCCCAACAAATGTTGGTTAACTATTATTGACAAAGTCTACACGCGGGTTTTCTGAGGCATATCCAGATTGTCTCTGCCCTTCAAGGTGTGGCTGCAGCACCATTTCCTCCAGGAAATCTCTGACAGCCTGAACTGGAAATGCTCTTGCCTTTCTTAAACTGTTTCAGCAATTAATGTCTACTCCCTGTACTGTCAGTACACCCCTTCTCTTTTCAGTTACAGCTCTCTGCCCTCCGTGCCTTCCTGCTAGACTGGCACCAGCAGAATTCCTGTTCACTGCAGTTTGGTACCTGATGTAAAAACAAAAGATAACGTAAATTATGTCTGGCACTTTACATTTATTCTGACCAAACTTACCTAAACGAGGTCAGTGGTATGACTGTTCCCATTGAACAGATGAGGAAATTGAGACTCAGGCTCATAATCGCTCAGCAATAAATGTGTATCAAACGAAGGAAGACAGTGCTGCATCTCAGTCATTTTGCCTGAGCATGCTTCAGTTTTTCTCTGGAGCTCAAGGCTTTATGCTTATCCTTGGGCATGTGGTTCAGAAGTAAATGGAAAAAACAAATAAATGAAATAGATACAAGTATTCTCTAAGTGAGATTAGCAACTTTTTTTTAATGTTTGAGACACCTGTATTTTCTTGCATATTATGTGCCTAATTTTCTGTTGGATTTATTTATTCCCCTATTGATTTATGAGAGATTCTCATGTAACATAAAAGTTAGACCTTTTGGAGCTGGCCCGGTGGCTGAGTGGTTAAGTTTGCGGGCTCTGCTTTGGCGGCCCAGGGTTCACCAGTTCAGATCCTGGGTGTGGACCTACACACCACTCGTTGGGCCATGCTGTTGTGGCCTCCCACATAGAAGAACTAGAATGACCTACAACTAAGGATATACACTATGTACTGGGGTTTTGGGGAGAAAAAAAAAAAAAGATAGGCAACAAATGTTAGCTTCAGGGCCAATCTTCCTCACCAAAAAAAAAAAACCCAAGCATTAAAAAAAACTTTAAAAAAATTACATCTTTATTCCTAGGTTAGTGATATGCAAATATTTACCCAGTGTTTCAGTGACTTTGTTTTACTATTTTAGCCATATTCAATTTTAGTATAGTTTTATTTATCAATTGTTTCTTTATATTTCCTGAGCATTTTGTTATTATACTCAGAAATGCATTCCCACCCTGGAGATGACAAGAACATTTCCTTTTTTCTTTTTAAAATATTTAAGAAATAAGTGCAGGTAAGGCTAGGATTTTAAAAGAAGCTGCCCTCCTTGGCACAATCATTTATTCACTCATTTGTTTAACCAGCACGTTTATTTAGCTCCTACGGTATACAGAGATAAATAGGACTAGAAAGTGTTTCTGCTGAGTGCCATGGGAAGCCTTCGCCGTGGTGTCCTCTGAGGGGCCTTTTCAAAAGATCCCCCTGGCCGCCATATGGAGATTTTAGGGGGGGCGACAAGGGAAGCAAAGAGAGACGTAGGCAGGAAAACGATACCCCCTTGGAGCAGAGCCAGAATTTGGTCAGTAGATCCGAGGTTAAAATAAGACCTTTCCAAATTAGAGGTAAGGCACGGTCAGACTGCTGAGAGGCTGGACGGTTCAGGCATGCAGATTAAATGTTTGTTTGAACCCGGAGCCAGGAGGGACCTTGTGGGGGGCACCATTCAAAGGAAAGCTGGACAGGTGGCAACCTCGTTCGCTTGGCGCCAGCACGTGGAGCGAGGTCTCTGGTGATGGATGGCTTCACGTTGTTCCAGCATGGTGCTCAGAGGGCGGGGGTGGGCGGCCCGGGGAGCCCCGAGAAGTCTCCAGGCTCCTTGTCTTCCCCTTGGTCTTCCAGCCAAGAGCATTAACTCGGTGCTCTAGCCATGTTTCCGCCTGGAAATCTCACTGTTGTTAGGTATGCTCTTGTTCCTAGTCTTAGTATTTATATTTTTATGCATTTTAAACTCAAAGTCTCTGAGTTTCGGTGAAAATGAGACAATTAGAGTAGTTTGCAAAGCACAGTGAAGGC
This sequence comes from Equus quagga, assembly GCF_021613505.1. Classification (NCBI taxonomy): domain Eukaryota; kingdom Metazoa; phylum Chordata; class Mammalia; order Perissodactyla; family Equidae; genus Equus; species Equus quagga. Next base: position 117,937,998 of record NC_060267.1, read on the forward strand.
TTTTTTTTTAAGGATTGAAAGAATGTGACTACATGCCGTTTATTGTTATAATCCTCCCTTTCTTGAAGGTCCATGAACATTTTTTACTCAATCAGTGTTTTACTTTTTTCTCTTCATTTTATAAACGGTTCTTCCGCTTGACTTCCCAATCTCAGGAGACAACAATATCTCCCTTGAAAACACGGAGGGTGAATCAGCCCCTCGTATGTGTTTTCCAAGTGTTGGTTTTCCAAGACATTCTCATGAAAAGGACTAGTATTGCTAAGTCATTTTTTAATATAAGGAGGTCCGTGTTTGGGCATTGAAATTAATTTCCCTTATCTCGCCATACAAATAGCCACCCTGGCTTCTTTGATTTATTACCTGGGATGGTTCAGCAGCACTAAAAACAGAGGACGGGAAGACATCACCTTTACGTGGCATCATTAGTCACAGCATTAAAAGCATCTCCCTGAATGGCCTGCTTTGCACAAGTTCCCGCCGTGCCACGAGAACACCCTGTTCTCTTGCTGTGTGCTGAAGACAGTGGGCCCGTCCATGGCTTCCTGGCCACATTTTTCATTTCTTAGTAAGTTGCCCCCACCCGAAATTCCTTACTCTCTTTCTTCCCTAACCTAGTATAAAGGGACCTTCTAAATTGCAAATAGAATCCCTGATTAAAGATAGGCTACTGACTGGGAGAAAATATTTTTAAATCACATCTCCAATAAAGGACTTGTATATAGACTATATAAAGAACTCTCAACATTCTACAATAAGAAAAAAAAAAATATAAAAAGTTGACAGAAGACATGAACAAAAATTTCACCAAAGAAGATATACAGAAGGCAAGTAAGCACACGGAAAGTTGTTCAACACCATTAGACATTAGGGAAATGCAAATTATAACTATGATGAGAAAAAAAACAATGAGATAATAACACCTATTAAAATGGATGACATAAAAAATACTGACAATACCAAATGCTAATAAGGATGTGGAACAAATGAATGGCCCTGCCTTGCTGGTGGGAATGCAAAATGGGACAGCCACTCTAGAAAACAGTTGGTCAGTTTCTTAAAAAATTTAATATGCGGGGGCCGGTCCCGTGGCACAGCAGTTAAATTTGCACGTTCTGCTTTGGCGGCCCGGGGTTCACTGGTTCAGAGCCAGGGGTGCGGACATGGCACTGCTTGGCAAGCCATGCTGTGGCAGGCATCCCACGTATAAAGTAGAGGAAGATGGGCACGGATGTGAGCTCAGGGCCAGTCTTCCTCAGCAGAAAAAGAGGAGGATTGGCAGCAGATGTTAGCTCAGGGCTAATCTTCCTCAAAAAAAAAAAAAAAAAATTTAATAATGCAGTTCTCATATGACCCAGCGCTCACACTCCTGGGTATTTATCCTAGGGAAATGAAGACATGCGTTCGCACAAAAACCTGTACATGAGTGTTCATGGAAAACCCCAAATGTCCTTGAATGGGTGAATGGATAAGCAATGAGTGACACCCCCAAAAACGGAAGAATACTCAGCAATGGTAAAGGAAGAACTATTAAAATACCCAGGATCTTAGAACAATCTCAGAGACACTGTGTTGAGTAAAATAAGCCAGTGTCAAAAGATTACACACTGTATGGTTGCATGTATATGACGCTCTTGAAAAGATACTACAGTGATGGAGAACAGCTCAGTGGTTGCGAGGCTTTAGGGATGCAGGGATGGTATGACTATGAAGGGATATGGTACAAGAGAGTGTTGGGGGTGATGGAGCTGTTCTGTATCCTGATCATGGTGGTGATGATAATGAATTTATCACGTGCTAAAATTCATAGTACTGTATACCTCCCACACTGGGAAAGTCGATTTTACTGTTTGGTAAATTGAAAAAAAATAAATTTAAGCCCAAACACATGGTTGGTCTATATGGCCCAGCCTCTCTCTTGTGATTCATCCAGCTCCTTCTTGGCATTCTGGCCCCTGTCGTCAGGTCCCTAACATTCCATGGTCACTTTTGTCTTCCTGCCTGTGGGCATATTCATCTCTCTGCCCAGAACCACGTCAGCTGGCTAACTGAGAGGCATCCTTTGGTTGTGAGTTTGGGGAGAGCCGATTTCACTGCTCACTTCCGAGGCCTGATCGAAAAGCCACGAGGAGTTCAGCAAGGAGACCGGCGAGGCTAAGGAGGAAGTCTGTGTGCTGGACGGGCAGTCAGCCTTTGTTTTGTTTTAATTTGCCTCCTTTTCCTGGCTGCTCTCATCCCTGACCTCCGTGCTGAAATTCCTTACCTCCTCTTGCTCTTTCAACAGGGGAATCCTCTTTTCTGGCTTTGTGCAAACTACTTGTTAAAAAGCAATAAATCATGGTTTTAAAGACCTTTATAGTCTTTTTTTTTCCTTTGAGCAAACGTAAAATTATGTGGCAAAATCGTGACTGTGGGGGGGTTTTCTCACTTCTTCCTCAGAGATTAGGTGGGTTTTATAGTGTACCATGAAAAGGCATTAGTGGTAAAATCCTTATTATAGATATATTTTTACATATTTACTGAGCCCATCTTCCAAATTCTTCCTAGTTCCCTGGGGGAGAGAACAGACTTTCTGCAAAAAAAAAAAAAAAAAAAAAGCAGCTCCTATTCTGGAATCCATAGCAATAGTAAAAAAAAAATAATAATAATAACAACACTTACGTGGCACTTACTAAGTGCCAGACACTGTCTTAAGAAGCATTTTCTATATTTAATTCACTTACTCCTCATAGCAACCCGAGGAGATAATGCTGTCATTATTTCCATTTCACGCCGGAGGAAACTGCACCACAGAGTGGTTCGATCGAAGTCAAGAATGGAGCTAGGATTTGAACCCAGGCCGTCTGGCTCTGCTTTTCAAACCACTGTGGAAAAAAATGGTGGAAGGAAGGTGGGAGGCATGGTTTTTCTCGCCAGGCATAACCTCGCTGACCCCTTTTCACTTCTCCCCCAGAAGATATGTCCACATTCTTTGCACGGACTCCCTAGAAGCTCCAGAAGGCTCTGGGATGCTGCTTGTTTCTTCTAGCCAGGAAGACTCCATATTTGTGTCTTGATCAGTTTGAGAATAGGCAATGGGAATAACTGGAAGAGGAAACTAAAAAGTCAAAAATCAGAATGGCTCAGGAAAGCAGCAGTACAAAAAATAAAAAATAACTTGGATTGTGCTTTATGACATTCAGAGTGTTTTCATCTATGTGTGATGCCCCTCACCACCACCCGTTATCATCTCTACTTTAGGAGTGAGGAAAGTGAGGTCCAGAGAGTGGTGGCCTGCCCTAGCTCATCACGTTGGTCCACGCAGGACTAGAATGGAAGCCCAGTCTTTCTCTGTCCTTCCCTTCTCTCCCCCGACTCGTGTCCCCTCCTCCCGCTTTCCTTCCTTCCATTTGAGTTCTTATTCACTGAGTAAGAGAAACTCTTCCATAAACTTTAGACACAGGCAACATGATTTTGCCTCTTTTCTATATGTATTAGTTTTCCGTTGCTGTGTAACAAATTGCCCCAAACATAGCAGCTTAAAACACCCGTTTGTTAGCTCACAGTTCAGTTGGTCAGAAGTCCAGGCACAGAGCTGCTGGGTTTTCTGCTCGGAGCATGAGAAAGTTCGGAGTCTCAGGAAGTGTTACCTGGACTGAGTTCTTGTCTAGAGGCCCTGGGGAGTGATCTACTTCTAAGCTCAGCTTGTTGGTCAAATTCAGTTCATCGTGGTTGTGGGAGTGACGTCCTCATTTCCTTGCTGGCTGTCAGCCCTGGGCCATTCTCAGCTTCTAGAGGTTGCCCACATTTTTTGCCATATGGCCTCCTGCTCCTCCTTGAGGCCAGCAATGGAGCATAGAATCTTACTTGTGCTTTGAATCTCTGACTTCTTCCATCTCTGGGCTCCAAACTCCAATATAAACTCCAAAATATAAATTCCATGGGATTCCTATAGGTCCCTTCAGATTATCTCCCTATCCTAGGGTCCGCTCATTTGGGGCCTTAATTACAGCTGCAAAATCCTTTACATCAACACATTGATTAGCATTTGATTGACTGTCTGGGACCAGGGGTAGGAATGTGAGAGGTCATCTTAGAGTTCTGCCTACCACCAATGCATTACAGCATTAAAAAAGACAAAGAGACAGAAACAAGGCCAACTCTAAGATATTTGTTTTTCAGTAGTAATTGCATAAATTCTTTTATGTTTTTAGAGTTTTTTGCCAACACAATGCATTTTGTATTTATTAGGTCATTTGATTAAAAGCATATTCATAATCTGTGTACTACATCTTTTGCCTTAAAAGGATTGAAAAAGAATGAGGTAGACATAGTTTTGTTGAAGAACACAATGGTATATTACCAACTATTCAATAAGGTCATCTTTTCTTTTAGTGTTGTTTCAACCTATAATTTCTTCTCAGCCCCAGAGGTCCATCTCCTTAAACTTTCTTCCTGCTCCTTGACTATTTGATTACTTCTCTACTTTCAGGTCTCATCTTAAATATCACCTCCTCATGGACAGAGGCTGAAAACAACAAGTTGTTCTTTTGTTAAGGCTTTCTTTGTAGTGGCTCTGTAATTATTTCTGAATTTGTGGATCGCCAGCATGTTATTTCCCATTAGACTGCAAGCCTTAGGAAGGGGTGCCTTCATAGGCCTAGTGCCTAGACTATGCTTGGTACAGAGTAGGGATCAAAAATTGTGTGTTTAATTCATGTGTAAACAGAATCAGTTCTGGTACTTGTAGAAAAGGTAACCTTAACATTTGTTTTGAAAGGTTGCTAGAGTAGTGAATCAAGTTAATCATGAGGTCACCGCTAAAGCATTTGTTGTTTGAAAAGCACCTGATTGACAGTCATAAAGCTCTTGAAAGAGAAAGAGAGGAGACTACAAATGGTAGAGCCAAAGAGGAAGAATTTCCATATTGTCCTTTGAAATGTGCGGTGCCACCGAGTAGGAGGTGGGTGATGAGTCTCCGACTCATGGACCATCTGATGTTTGGATCATAGTTTCCTGCTATTTTGTAATGCCCTCAGATAGATGCTTCTCTCCCTCCAGTTCTGCTTTGAACAGCTTCTCTCTCTGATTTTCTCTTAAGCTTCCCCTTCACCTCCAAGCAGTCACAGACCCCTTTAGAACTGTGTGACCTTGGGTAAGTCAGTCAACCTCCCTGAGCCTTGTTTTCCTCCTCTGTAAAAAGGGTATGATAATTCCCACCTTGGAAGGTCATTAGAAGGATAGAAGGCTAGTGAATGCGAACACCTGACACACACTGAGATTGATAAAACCTATTTTCATTATTATTAGACTATACCGCGACTCTGCCTGTCTGATGGAGAATTGAAATCCTCATCCTAACAAGTGTTTTTTTGGAAATTATTAAAAAAAGGTTACAGTAGATTATAGGACCATTGGAAATTATAGTCCACTTAATTTTTGCCATCATATATTAAATAAGGACTGTCTAGTTTCAAATCTTTAGATTAAAATAAATGCGTTTCACATACAACCATCTTGAGCACAATTTATCTTTTTAATTTATTTTTTCTGATGATTCGGAGGGCACTTCAGAGCCTTGTCATGCCTCTGGGTTTTGGTTATGAACTCGTTAGCATTTTGTTATAGCTCTTTAGGAGTATTGGTTACTATCAAGTTCTGGAAAGGTACTTCTACCTGTTCACCTTTTCCCATTCCTTAACGTGTGATGTAGAAACAGTGTGTTTCAATGACTGCAGACTGGCTTGCCTCTGCCCAGCCCCTTTCCCAGCTCCTCATGTCCTCGGTGCTAAGGGCTCTCCTGCCCCAGCTTGTGCTGGCCACTAACGGAACCAAAGCAGTAACATCGCTGGAGCCAAGGACCAGTGGTGAGTGGGGTTTTGAGCAGCTTATTTGCCATAAAGTACCAAAAGTTGTTCAAAATCAGTCAAACTGTGACCGCATTTCCGAGGACATCATTTTAGGGAGCAACAAGGGCAGAGTAGATCAGTTTACATTTCTTTTTCTTTTATCATTGTAAAAGGACGTATGTGATGAATTCTCAAGGCAGGCTAAACAGGAACAGCAAATGTGGTGATGGAAGAATGGAAGCGGCTTCTGTTGTATTTATTATGGGGATCCTTTCTCCACTCGAAGCCGCATTTCTAGCTTTTCATTTATTTTGCCTGCCTTTTAATTCACCGCGTGTGATTTAGAGAAGTCAGTGCATTGTGTCACAGCAGCATTGGAAGTCTGTCTATCTGATTTAATTCCTGCAGTGTGAACCCAGAACAGAGGAGCAGGAGGCTCTGCTCTGTCCCTCATTAGTTGGGAGAGCTCAGACTATTGGTGCAGTCTCTCTGTGTACACCCCAGTGTCTTCTCCTGTAAAATGGGGCCGTTCGCTTCTTATCAGAGGGTTGTCCTAAGAAAAGAAAATGTCCTGTAGATGTGAAAAAAATTTAAAACACCATGCAAATGCTTTCATTTTTATTTTAACCCAAATTACAATGTGAAATCAGGATGCTGCCGTTTTCAAAGTTGTTGGCATCAGTTCATCATATTTCTAGGTGGAGTATGTGAAAGTGATTATAGGTAATAAATATCTTTTTTTTTTTAACTTATTGCAGAGGCAGTTTTTCCACTGTTAATGAGGGTAATTTGACTTGGTTGAAGGATTGCAGTTCTTAAGAATTAATGCAGTAATCCAATTCACAGATTTAAAGAGATCTAAGATTTTTCACAGGTCGCGTGCTAGTGAATGTGCTCCTATCACATAGCAGCTAATGGACTTGAACGCCGGTCTGTCATTTACTGTTCCTCACTGCATAGCGGCTTTGCCCTTGGTACTGAGTATACTTTCCAAGCAGTGCAGGTTATTTAGAAGTGTGGTATATTTGTAACACTTTTGAGAGATAGTATCCTATTTCTCACAGCCCCTAATTATTATAAAAACTGGGGTTATCTTTCTTAATTACACGTTTGAATCCGTTGAGGAGCTGCCTTGTCGCCTTTCTTTTTCAGAGGAGGGCCTTTTATTTTTTTTAATGTATTTTTTAAAACTAATTCATGTATCATTGTGTTCATCCATATAGGTTAATTCACGTGAATACAAAGGTTACATGCCTGGTATTCATAACTTTCCATTTTTGATAATGATGTATTATTAACAGCTAACAATATTTTGTAAAGCCTTATTTGTAAAGGATGTTGGAAATACTCTTATTTCCCAATCCCATTATGTTCCTAAATATTAAAATTCCCATTTTGAAGCAATTAGATGCATTTACTTCTCTTTCCACGTGTGTTCTCCAGACAGCGTCACCATTCTGTGCACATAGGAACCTTTGTTCTTTAATGAGGAAAGGACTAGAGCTCATTAATTGTGGTTCCAAGTGATGTCTGCCCGAACGTGGAGGCAATAATACATTACAAGGAAAGATCAAGCCCAAAACTGGGAGGCTCTCGGCGGTTCTGAGAACTGTTAAAAGATAAATAAACAGCAAAGGGTCCTTGTAGGGCCATCCCCACATCCTGGACTGCCCTTGAGGGCCTGGCTGGCTGCTCATCAGGTTGAAAGCCAAAGAGATTTCTGTACTCACAGAAGGAGGGAAGGCAAGAAGGTACAACCCGTATAGAAATCTAGAACTTTGTCTTTGTTGAAAGCCTATGATGTTTAAAACAAAAAAGAAATAATCTCTTGGATTTTTTTGCTAAGTTAGTGGACCCTATCTAGATGCATTTAGATGTTATTGAAAGTGAGTGAATTGCTGGCAGACGGGATAGAAGACAGATATCCTAATGTTTTATAGGCCGATTTTCACTGCTGGCATTGAGCATCGGAGGAACTGCAAGACTTTTGAAAGCTAAAACTCCCCAAGTGAATTGGCAAAGCCTTAGGCCCGCATCAGCCCTCAACAGAGAGTCCTGATTTCCACAACAAGAATAGGCATTTCTCCAGCCTCCAGGAAACTGCATGCCTCTAAATGTTCCCAGAAATATTAACAGTGTAAATGGTGGACTCATCTCACTGGTGAAGAAGGAAGTTGCAGAAGCAACTTGAGTGAGAAATCTCAGCCCATGTGGATGATGTCGTCCTGGGGCTTGGCTGAACCAGCGAGGGAGCCCAGAAATAAAGGGATAAGAAGGATAAAGCAAAATGTCAGTTTGAAAGTCAGACAATGGAAAGTAGAGCAGTGAATTTGAGGGTCAGTTCGCTTCTCTTTGAGAAGGTTCTGTCCAGCCAGGTGGCTAACCCTCTGGAAGGAAAGGACTCAGGAGCCACTAGGCAAGATGGAGGTCCTCTCCCCTACCCACCTGGCCAACTTGCTCCTCATTTCTTGCATTCTCTTTCCATCCCTGCCAAAGGATAAATTGCCTTCATCCTGCTAGTGCTAATGGAAGACATTATTAACAAAAGGGAGTGCTTCTTCATAAAGGTAGCAGAGACCTGGCAGGTAGAGGAATGACACGCCCTTCCCTGTGCTGACAGTGGTATGGGTCAGAAACGGTGAAGATGGAAACAAATATTATTTCCCTGAAATGTCCTGCCATTTAAAAAGACATATCTAGCTAGCAATATATATATATTTTTTCCCCCACCAGTAATCTTTTTTTTTAATGTTGCATTTCTCAGAGAAAGAAAAATAGATTTTAAAATGTAAAAACCTGTTCTTCAATTGCGTATGCAAAAATCTCATTGCGGTATTTATTCCAAACCTGCTCTCATAATGTGCAGTCAAGGAGAAAACAGCAAAAAACAGTTGTTGATGGACTTAGCACAGAAGTGGATTAAATAAGCATTAGTCTACTGAAGCTGATTACAGGAATATGAAAATGCAGTATCTTAATGGTACATATTTTTATGTGGCAGCTCAGTTGCCTTTCATTTTGCAGCTAATATGTCTATTCTTATGAGTCATTTACTTCTTTAATTACCTTTTGCAGGCAAGGCACCATGGTATATTAATGTGAATGATTTTTACTGCCAGTTTATCATACAATGCCCCAGAAGTTGAAAGGCGTAATTGACTTGGAAGAACAGCTCATGAAGGAAACAATATTTAGTTGACAGTTTTCCTTGTACCCTCTGTTGACGTTTATGAGTTTACACTATGCTAAAGGAGTAATAAACACAATTTTCTTTCAATAACAGGAAAGGGTAGCTTCTAAAATACATTTGTGGAAAACACATTTGTTCATTTCTTGAATAATATGAAAATAACACATTTCGAGTGATAAGACCTCTCACGCTGCCAATTGAATTAAACCTTCGAAGGTGCATTTATAACCTGTCTCAGAGCGTTAGGAGATATTAGGGTGCATGTGACTGAATCGATTTAATGAGCATTTAAATTATATACAGATTTGGATAAATCATATTTAAATCTAGGTGTTAGAATAAGACTATTTGGTCTGGTCTTCCCAGTTTCCAGAGGGAGGAAGGCAGGAAGGGAGCTTGGGGATTGTCTAGAGGAAGCTTTTCTTTCTCCAAAGGGAGGGGAAGCCTGACAGTACATTTTTGGAAAATAAAAAAAGGGCACAGTCGATCCAACTCCTTATAAGGTCTGGGCTTTGAACAGTTAAAATCAAAGACTTGGGTGGGTCGCTGCCGTTCTGGAGTCTGGAATGGTGCCTAGCATTGAGCTGGGCGTTAGCAAGTGCTCTTTTGTTGTGACCATCACTTCCACGGTCCTCTTGGCCTTCAGCTGGTTCCCTGGCTCTGGGCAGGCCCTGCTTTGGCACATCGGTTTCGAGGGAGTTAAACTTTTCACAGTTTTCTGGATTGTTTGCAGTTCAGTCCTGTGCAGCATAATGAAAGTTTTCTAGCCATCTGTTGTTAAGCTGGCGGTGAGCAAGGCCAGTATATCCAAACAAAGTTCTGGCCTGCTGTAAACTGAACCTGTCAGTTTAGCATAGCTTTGCTGACCCCTCGGAAGAACAGGGCAGCCCTTGGTACCAGGCACTCACTGCATAGAGCTTTCAAAGGGGAACTATTTTGGGGATGGGGGGTGGGGGCCTGTTTACTTTTTCCCTCAGTGTTCCTCTCACTGGCTTGGACTAGTTTATACTTCATCTTTAAATGGATACTTGTCCCCCCTCCTTTTTCGGAGGGGGCGGCATTACTTCTTAATAGGGGATTGTAACTTTTAGAACAAGGTATGAGTGTCTGTAAATGTGTGTGAGGTGGCTGTGATTGGAAAGGATGTTCTATGCTGTTATTTTTGTTTCATTATTTTGTCTTTCAATGTTTGGGGACAAATAGTCCAGGTGATGGAAGCTCCTATATTTATTACTTAGCTTATATAACTAAAAATGTTTCATAGCTTTAAAAGGACTTTTTTGCCCCTTTTCTTCTGCATCTTGTATTTCATCATCAGGAGTTAACATATGGCATAACTGAGCAAAGTGGCCATTTGACAATGCTCCCGGCTGTGTGGGGTGTTACCTTCTCTGTTCTCATTGACAAGGTGTGTATCTGTTGCTTTTAATTGCCCAGCTTAACTTAAAATAATTTCATTGTTTTGTGGCGTTTTCTTCTTCAGTAGTAAATGTTATTTCTTATTTCCTGTTTCTCAGTGTTTCCTTGGCTATGTATGAAATATTCCTATACATTCAGACCCTTGGCATGTGTATTATCCGTCTCCACACCTGTCTAAGCCTGTCTCTAACCTTTGTGGATTTCTTCTTGTTAATGACACCTTTTAGGTGCTCTTGTATTTTTATCTTGGTCTTGCTGTAGTATATTTCCTGTCCAGCCTTGGTTACATTTGTGCTCTGTTAAGAGAAGGCTCTGGGGAGCCATTGTCAAACTTCTGTATCCATCTCAATTCATTAAAATATCCAAGGAGAATGGCCACTGTCATTGAATAACTATGTCAGCCACTCCCCTGACTGCCTTCACCCCCCCAGATGAGAAGCAGACCACAGTCCCACAGAGTAACAAAGAAAAAAGGCACCGAAAGGATGCATGTTTGTCCAAGGCACCAAGTGAGAGAGTTTAGGTTCAACTTTAACTGCAATCAAGGAAAGTACAAGGGTCAGGAATTCCATAAATGGAGGGGGTAGAGGGGAGCAGAAGAAGCAAAAGAATAAACAAGGAGATACAAGGCTTCTCCTTTAAGGGACAAGGAGTATTGCACTAGTGAAAAATACTCAATTTAAAATTTAAATAAATGCACTTACTTGGAAATACCATACAGTCATAATCTGTTTGTAAGGTGACTGACATATAAAGTGCTTTTTTGTTTTAAGGTAAAAAAAATGTATTCGGGGTAGAGTTTCGGGTGTAAATGTCAGGTACAACGTAACGTGTACTCGCTCCAAGAGTCAAGCAAATAACCTTGGCATTTAGGACACAGCCTTTTAGAACATGAAATTGTATTTTGTTGTCTTTTTTTTTTTTTTAAAGGAGGACTACATTAAGGGGTCACCTATTAGCTGTGTTTTTGCTGTCTTAAACTCAGCCCTTCTGTCTATTAAAATCAAACCACTGTGTAAACATTCCAGTGTTGTTCTTGGTCTCTACAATGGCCACGGGGATCGGGTTTCACCTGCCTGCACATCTTCAAGCAATTAGAGCAATTAGCGTGAAGCCATTTCACATTCAAAGATTCAAGGTCTATGGTGACATTCAAGTCCAAGAGAAGTCTGAAAGGGAGAGAGGGAAGCGGCCTAGAGCATGGCTACTATTCCGTGGCCCTGAGCAGACAATCTCTCTTTTAAAAATGATAGCTCTTTAATGATATTATTATGAGGTTTTTAAATGACATATCAAAAGTTGTTTATATCAAAAACACCCAACAGTCATTTAATTATTCTAATGAAGGTCTTTATACATGGCACATTTTTTAAAAACACTTTTAATTGCCCTAAGAAATGGAGTGTTGCCTCTCCTTGCATCACCCTGGCAGTGACAGCATCATCCTTCGTAGAGGAAGAATATATTTTATAGTATGTTTTGTAAGGGAATTTGCATTTCCCGTTTACGTGGTAAACCTCCCTGTTTTGGGTAAATGTGGCGATGACAGCAATATGGAATATTTAGTTGGGAGATTTTTGAAGTAAGTATTAAAAGCAACTCTTTTTTTTTTTTTCCTAAGGTTGGGGAAGACTAGTGGTGACTTTCATACAAGGAACTAATACAGTTTAAAGATAAATGATCGATGTTAGCACATCAGATAGCTGTATAGGCATGATAGAAGGTAACTTCTGAAAAGCAGTCTTAGAATCCTGTAGGGTTTGGTTTTGTTTGTTTTATTTGTCTTTTACATTTGTAACTTAGTTACCCAGGAATCTTTTTGCATGAGGCAAGCCCTAAACTGATTACAGCTTTTTAAATTGGGTCTACATTTTCAAATCCACATTTACCCCTGCTGGTTTATTATGCAAAATGGGGAAGGGGCTCATTGTAAAAATCCAAGGTGCTGCGAAGATGTGGCCTGCGTCCCAGAGGGTGTTCGCAGTCAGGAGTAACCTTAGGCTAGCTTCTAATGTGGGATTCCGTTGCCCTTTAACCCAATGTGCCTGTTCACATTCACTGTTTGTTAACAAACAGCTCTAAGTACAAAATTGTTGGGAGAATTACTTTTTCATTATAGGCACTGACTTTCATCAGAATAAGAGGCTTATTTTTAAAAGGAATATTTGTGTGCCTCTAAGAAAGTTCCCGCGATAATTCCTTTATGGGATTGCCCTAGTTGGCTTCAAAGGTGTCAAGCAGTTCTATATCTGTAGGACTGAAGGCATCCGTGTATTTGTGTCATTGAGGCCGGTGCACTTGTGTTCATTCAGTAGCTAGCCATGTTGGGGAACTGGGCTGCTTGGCACTCTCTAGCCCCATCTCAAACTACTTAGAGCACTTCTTTTGAGAGACGGTTTTCCTGACCGCCCACTTGCATGGCGCCCAGGCTGTCTGTCTTTTGAAACTGCATTACAGAGCAGATGCAGGGGATGCTAAAAAAATGCAGCATGCTGGACGCTGAGCAAGGTAAGGGTATGCCTATTCCCCCCCCCCTCTTAAAAATAGATTGCTAGGAAATCATTTGCAGCATTTATAAACTGGGCCAGCTGAGTTAGATAGAAACACTTGAATTGGATACTCCAGCCCTCCTAAAAGTGGAGAGGCTGGCGTGAAAGCACTGTGGGGCTCAGAAGGGAGCTGAGGCAGTAAACCAGCTCCTTCCCATTTTTTTCTCCCAGCCTAGTCCTGTGTCTATGATCTGCCTTTTGAACTGTTTTTGTGGCTGATCAGTTCCACCTAATATGTCTCTTGATTTCTGCTATTGTAATACTCAGGCGACATGCTGTTCTCTTCGTTTTTATAAGCTTTAGATGCTTCTGCCTGTCATATTCTGGCGGTTTATCTTCAGCGTCTGGATTTGCTTTCAGACTTGAATGTCTATCAAGCTGCCGTTGCTTTGAATGTGAGATCAAAAGAAGATGAATTCCAGTAAAAAATTTCCTTCTATGAAGAAAAGATTGGGGCCTATGTAAACATCCCACTGACAGTTACCAATGAGTTATTTTAGCCGAGTATTAGCACCTGGATGACAGGCAGGCCAGCATTCCACGCTCAATAACAAATCAGTTGCTTCCGTGGCAGAAGAACACTGCCACAACAGCGATACGTTTTCAGAAGGAATCCTTTTCTTCCTCCTCCCCTCCCCCTTTTTCTTTTTTTTATTGAATATGGCTGTTCAACTCTTCATCCTATTTTTCAAGCTGACTTGCTCTGCCTTTAACAGTTTACTTTTCTTTACAGTATCTGTCAAGTTACTTGGGTGACAGAAGACAGGACTTTGATAATTAGTTTGGGGCGGGTTAAGGAGTGGTCGAGTAGGCAAGCTAGGCATCTTGAGATAAACAGCTAGTTTGGCTGATTGCAGAGAAGGAAAAGGTAAAGCAAAAACAGCAAACGCAAGATCAAGGGCATACCCTGGAATGCAAGACGATGTGTTCTTTGAAAATACATGTGACAAAATCCTCTAAAATCTGCAGAATCTGAATTTTCTTTTTCTTTTCTCCTTTTTTTTTTTTTTAAGGCATCCTGCCTATGTAAATGTCACCACAAAAATATCTTGAGCAGGTTTCCCAAAACCCTGTCGGTGTGTAGTTGGCTGTGTGAATGAGCTGCGTTGGGCTAGGGCTTGGTCTAGCCAGGACACACTTCTGATGCTGTGTTGCTGCTTGCAGACCTGGAGTGAATTACATACGTGTAGCATTAATAGATTTCTTTAAGTGCTAAATGCAACTTTGAAAATTACCTGCAAGCTCCAACCGATCTTGCAACTTTGAAAGTGAAGAATTACTTGAGGAATTCTTGTGGTTTCTTTGTCATTTAGTGAGAGCCCAGCCAGCTACTGTGGAGGCAAGCGTCCGTGAGGTTGCCTACAAAGGGCAATGTTCCAGTGTGTTTTCTCCTCGAGTGTGCTTCAGCCGCACAGCACTTCCTGTTTATTCAAACATCTTTTTTACCACTCGGCAACCCCCGCTTCACAGAAACAGCCAGAACCCATCTACAGCAAGAAGACGGAAATCCAAAGGCAGACAGTGCGAGCTCACTCCGTCAAACTCTTCATTTTCTCTGTAAGTGTCCAGAGAAAAAAAGGAACGTTTTCACTGGGTTAAACTTTTAAACTAGGGATCCGGTCCTGCGCAGAAATTCTCTGAGGGGCAAAATAAGATGGTCCAAGTTGTGTACTGCTTTTTCTTCCCCCTCCCTCCTCTCTCCATCAAAGGCATGTTTCTTTTTAGAGATTTGAGAGGACCGGCTCCTTCTAACTCCTTGTTAATTCACTCTTGCTTTCAAACGTGTCTTCGGATTCTATCAGCTAAGTAAGCAGCCGAGTGTCGCCAGGACAGTTTTACAGGCTTGAGCGTAGATTGGAGCCTCTCTCTGCTTATTTGTGACATTGTTTTGTGTTGCCTTCTTTTTTTCCCTGTTATCGCAAGTAGTGCGAGGGTGCTAGGATGGTGCCTTTGTCATTCTGCGGCTGCAGAATTTTCCTCTGATGTTTGCATCATGACACCGTCATCATTTGTGCATCGGTCTTGATAATATTTGTACCAATTTCATGCCAATAAAAGTCAGACTGCTGAAACAAGCACGGTCATTATCTCATTCTTATGACCATTGTTTAAACGGAGTGGGCTGCGAGAGGAAAGAGAAAGCCCGCCTCACCCTCCGCGATGGTTGTTAACTTTGATGTTGGAGGGGTCTTTTCAAAAATCTCGTTGTGGATAATTAGTATGGCCGGGAAAGCCCTCGGACCGGGGCTGCTGCGGTGTCGAAGAGCGACGTGATCGCGCTCTCCGTCCTTTCTGTTGAAATGAGTTTTTAAACACATGGTTTGACATTTTTTAAAAGGGTCCCACCTTTTCCTGTCTGATGTTGTCGTCCCTCTTGCCTCCCTCCCCTCCCTGTGCCCCCCCACCCCCAACTCTGACCCCCAACTTTAATGTAATTGGTAAGCCAGGTGCTAATTTTTTTTTTTAACTGTGTACTGGTCAGGGAATAGACAGGAAATAGAAAATTAGCTCTTTTGATCTTAAGGGAATTGTTATTACTCTGAACCTTGTTTGCTAGTCCCCAGACGAAATATCCTTATATTTCAGTGTCTGAAACAGCATCTCTTAGCATAGAGAAAGAAATATGCTCTGTAGTTGTCCAAACCTCTAATGGAAGAAACATTTAAATAAATAAAATAGATAAGCGTGTGTATGCGTGTCTTGCTATGGCTTTGCTGGCTTGTTAAAGGTTCAGAAGTTGTTCTACTTTGCAAGAAAAAAAATTAGGTTTGTGACTGCCTTAAGGACAATTTGTTTAACAGTAGGAGTAATTGCAGGGAAAATGGAAAGACTGACTGAGGTATTTACTCAGATGTTAGTGTAGGTGTGGGGGCCGAAAACTCAGTGTGGGAACAGTGGGCTGCTTTTCTTGGTATCTCAGTCTATTTGATGACCATCAAATTTCCCAGCTCACTGGTTTTGTTTTTTCTGGATGGCATGTTTGATTATTTATCAGAAGGGGAAGGGAGTAGCTGAAGCAAATAAACATGTGACCAAGTTCTGTTTTGTTTTCCACTCAGAAAGCCATGCCCTTTAGCAGATATACAGAAAATAATAAATGCATTGTTTTATGATAAAAGGAAATTATATGTGTCATTTTTTTTTTAAAGGCAAGTGACTTAACCCTTAAGACTCAGGAGTCTTTTTGCTTCCTGAGAATTTGCCAGGCTTTCTTACTGAGAATTAATCTATGGCGGCGTATGGTTTTATGATACAGGGTGTCCCAGGACGAGTAGTTTAGTAATCTGGCTATTCTAGATGCTTTGCTTAGTTATGCCTGCCTCAATAGCTCTGCTTTTATGAAGGGGGGGGGGGGGGTGTTTGTTTTAAACAGTGATGCCATTAGACAAATCAGGAGTGGCTCTCACAGTTTTCTTGAAGGCTGTTTTCTGACTTTAGATCTAAAGATGAACAGCTCAGTTAAAGGAAAATATACCAGAATGTCTGTGACCAGTACACAGCAAAATTTATTAGAGGCCAACTTTTGCTCCTCTCTTTAAAGACGTCAGGCAGGTGCTATAATGCCAAGAGTCGACTTGTATATCTATGTCCCTCAAAAATACTTTCCCGTCCTGTGTGTGTGTGTGTATATATATATATATATATATATATATATATAAAATGTATATGTAATACATCCCATAAATATGTAATGTATATAATGATCTTCAGAGCTGTTGTTCAGACACCTAGGGAAAGGCTCAAATCTACATTAAATGTAGATTTAAAAACAAGCAAACGAAAATTTAATTATTTTTATTTTAGTTCTCAGGTGGGATTTGCGTGGCTTTGTGTAGACATTCTTTACACACAGGCATGCACCGCCATAAGTGCACACACGGGCACGTTTTTAAATAAGTGCAGCCTGATTTTCTCCAGGGACTTCCTCATTTATATGCCTCTTGAAAAAATGATGGGAATGATCCTAGCACAGTGCCTGGCCCAGTCGTCGCAAGCCCTATAAATCAGAGCTGAAAATCTGCTCAGTTGCCTATACCGTTTTGGAATGTGAATTGGAAATATGCACACAGAGGGATTCCCTCTTCATTGACTATATAAGGGCACAGTGCAGCCGATGCTCAGACGGGGCAGCCTTCGCCAGTATTGCCCTGGATGCATGGAACTGGGAGCTAGAACGAGGGGAGCACAAGCCTCTCTGCCCCCTCTGTTGTCATCTCGGGTGACTCTCCAAAAGGCTGTTGGGTTGGACACTCATACTTTGTAGTTATACAGAGCCCTTTGTCTGTGGAAATCAAAGGGCCTGAGTAATGCTAACTCGTTAATACTCAGAACACCCTTGGGACATAGGTAGGCTGCAAAGATTATCCCACTTTTGAGGTGGGAAAATGTCCTGTTGTTAAAATCGTTTACAATTTCCGGGTGTGTCTGTACTTAATGGGCAGGCTAGACCTGGAAGGGGTATCATCTAGACGCCGTGAGAAGCATTTTTTCCTGTGACATCCTCAGCCCTGACCACAGGCAGCCTCATGAGAAAGTGTTTCACCATGAAGAAACTGGGCTGGAAAATACAGCTAGTGCGTGGTGTTGACGGTGGGACGGAGGAGTGAGGAGTAATCATGGTGAATTTTAATCTATTTAGGGTCAAAGTTAGGATGTATTTTTTTCAAGGCACAGCCTGTGCTGAAAATTTTGATTTTTGTTTTGTTTCACTTTAACTCAATAAGATGTTGGCAATTTAACTTCACAGAAATCGAGTTAGTTTGTTCTTTGCAAAGAAACAGACGCTGCTTATTGGCTATACAAAGTCAGTCAGAAGTTGCTGTGGAGTTGGGCACTTTGGGGGCAAAAGAATCGAAACATTCTGCTAACCCTAGATGTTACTATGTGATTCTTCAGTTCTGGTGTTTCTTGGGCCTCTTTCCTATGGTGTAAAAATGGCACAGTTTACAAATCAGTCATGTGCCATTTTCAGTTTTAAGTCTTTTGTTGAAAGCTTTTCCAGAAATCTCTAGAGTAGGGTGGTAATAGTTAGGTTGTTTGGTTCCCGATACTGTTTATTTGTTGGAACTTGAATATACAAATTAGATTTGAAAAATCTGTATTCAACATGTGTTTTTAATTTTAAAAAGTAATTTTCAAAAGACCATAAATAATATGATTCCAGTTTTGCTTAAGAAAAGTAGTTTTCTTAAGCATACCCCTCAAATGTTGACAATGTGTCATATGTAGGTGATGTTCTTACGCTTCACTTTTTATTTTCCTAATTCATTGATGCATTTTTAGTATCTTCTGCCATGAGCTTATTACTTTCATAATCAGTAGTCATTTATAAAGCAATGTTTAAAATCACTTAAGTAGCACTTATTGGATGTCAAGCCCTAGTCTATGCACTTTATATGTATTAATTATGATGTGGGAACTGTTATTTCCTCCCATTCTTACATCTAGAGAAACCAAAGCACAGAGAGGTTAAGTAACTTGGTCAAGGTCACACAGCTAGCAAGTGGTAGAGCTGGAGTTCACATCCAGGCAGGGTGACTGGTAGACACTTAACCACCATGTATACTACTTCTGTAGAAATATGTTAGTATATTTTAAAGCAAACTTCTGTTTCTTTGGAATTGCTGTGATTCTACCAAGGTCAGTAATTCCCCCAAATTCCCAGAGGATTCTTATTACTTCATGGCTGGAGACTCAAGTTCCACCTTATGCTAAACTGTGGTTACTGGAAGTTCCAAAGATCATTGTCATTCTGTGAGCACAACTCTGTGAACACAGCTGTCCATCTGATGAACACAGTTTTGTTTTTAATCTCCTTTTTAAGAAAATGTTCTAATTCCTTGGCTAGAGCAATCGAATGTCTTTTTCTTTGGCTGTATTCTTTATCTGTAGTATATACATTTATTTATATTTACATAAAGGATAAAATCTTCAAAAAGTTCACTACAAAGTTACCTTTGATTGTGGATTGGATTAACTGAATATTTTTCTCTCAATGTTTCTGAATTTTCCTTTAAAGTTCTGTCATGTCAAGCAAGTAGTTCTAGTTCCACGTAAATGGAAGAATTCCAAATCTGTGGGTTTGTGGATGAGCGGCCATTTTTGATTGTGTCATTCCTGAAGTACAAGAGAAGGGCTTCTCAGCCAGACTGTGCGACCTTTGGCATAGTATGTTAACTTCCCATTTATGTAAAGCAATTTAGAACCGAGCCAGATACGCAGTTGGCATTCGGTAAGTGTTAGCTATCATTCTCATCATCTTCATCAGCAGCATCAGCATCAGTATCATCATCGCCCCCTACCTACCTATGTGGACTCTAGGCAACCATTCCTGTTTTATTGTTCTAATAGTCAAAGCAAGGCATTGGTTAGGGTTTGGAAGAACCATATTTTGCTCACTTGCCTTTGCCAGTAGAAGCAGCCAAGAGTCTCACCTGCAAGTCATCTGTGTGACCACAGGTAAATCACATAACCTCACTTGTCCTCGGTTTGCTTTTTGTGCAAGCAACGCCGTCTGCCTTAGATTCCTTTGGGCTAAACAGAGGATGTGTGATTTTCTCAGTGTCTCTATAAAGAGGACAGGTAATGGTTTGAGATCACTGGGAAACAGAAATCTTTCCTTCCCACAAAATGGGAATTTTCTTATGTGTGAGGCAATGTATTGTAGTAATAGTTTCATTTTATAAGTAATTATCATGTACAGTTACTGTGCTAAGGACTTGCCATGTATATCTCACATAATCCTTATAAGTTAACCTCTCTGTTCCTTTGTTTCTGTATCTCTTAACTGGGTATAATAATACCTCAAAGCATTTTGAAAATTAAATGAGGGTAGTATGTACTGTTTAGTACTTGTCTGGCAATAAACGCTCAAAAAATTGCAACTTTCATTATTGTCTTCCTCATCTCCACTGACCAGGGGCCAGAGCAGTTTAAAAAATACAGTTATTTGGAAATACAAATCAGAATAATGAGATATCACCTCATGCCTGTTAGAATGGCTGTTAGGGAAAAAGGCAAGAAGTAGCAAGTGCTGGCGAAAATGTGGAGAAAAGGGAACCCTGGTGCACTTTTGGTGGGAATGTAAAATGGAAAAGAGTATGGAGCTTCCTTAAAAAACTAAAAATAGAGTTACCATATGATCCAGCAGCTCCACTTCGGGGTATATATCCAAAGGAAATGAAATTACCATCTCAAAGAGATAGCTGCTCCCCCACGTTCATTGCAGCATCATTTACAACAGCCAAGACATGGAAACCTCCTACATGTCCATCAATGGATGAGTGGATAAAGAAAATGTGGTATATATTTGCAATGGAATATTATTCAACCATAAAAAAGAAGGAGATCTTGCCACGTGGGACAACATAGGTGGACCTTGGGGGCATTATGCTAAGTGAAATATGTCAAACAGAGAAAAATAAATACTGTATGATCTCACTTATATGTGGAATCTAAAATAATCAAACTCATAGAAACAGAACAGATTGATGGTTGCCAGAGATGGGGGCAATGGAGGGGGATGGATGAAGGTTGTCAAAAGCTACAAACTTTCAGTTATAAGATAAATAAATTCTAAGGATGGACTGAAGTCAGTAATACAGTGTCATATATTTGAAACTTGCTAAGAGAGTAGATCTTAAAACTCATCACAAGGAAAAAAAGAGCTATATGAGGTGATAGATGTCAACTAAACTTATTGTGATAATTATTTTAATATATATTTTGCAAATCATCATGTTGTACAACTATAACTATTACGATGTTATACGTTCATTATATCTCAAGATGGGGGGGAAGCAATCAAAGCAAATCTAAGAAAAAAAGAATACAGGGGCTTGGCTTGGTGGCACAGCGGTTAAGTTCTCACATTCCACTTCGGTGGCCCAGGGTTCACAGGTTTGGATCCCGGGTGTGGACCTACGCCCCGCTTGGCAAGCCATGCTGTGGCAGGCGTCCCACATATAAAGTAGAGGAAGATGGGCACAGATGTTAGCTCAGGGCCAGTCTTCCTTAGCAAAAAGAGGAAGGTTGGTGGTGGATGTTAGCTCAGGGCTAATCTTCCTCAAAAAAAAAAAAAAGAATACAGTTATTTATCATACCTCCCCCCCTGACAAAAAGCATGCAGTTACAGCCCAGTGTGAGAATCTGCAGTGGGTTGACAAAAACAGGGGCCAGAAATCCTGCTGGATCTGAAAGCCATGCCAGGTGGATGGAGAGGGGCATGTCTAACTTAGATGAAGGCAGAGCATAAGACACAGGTGTTCAGGTGCCAGAGCTCTGGCTGGACTGGGGTTAAATTGTGAGAAGAGATCTGTGCTCTCTTAGCTCAGCCTCTGCATTGTTTGCTTTATGAAAACTCCTTTGAAAAATTCCATCCTTGTCCCAGCTGAACCAAGGAGCTTGTCCCTGTTGGGGCTTGAAGAAGGCATGAAAATCAAGGGATGATGGTGACAGCATCGATGTCCCAAGAGAAGGTGGATGAACTCGAATAGGTAAAGAGGTGAAGCATAATGTGAGGGAGAGCAAAGATGGCTGGGCTTGTTCATTTCTTCCTGTCTGCCTGCCTGGGGTTTGCCATCACGGCGATAAAGACACAGGACACTACAGGGATGCAGAAGCAGCACTGGTCCCTTCGGTCTCGGGACATCAGGGAAGGCTGTTGCTTTGAAGAAATTGGGCTGTGAACAGAATTTTTAGGGAAAGGTAGAATTTATTTGTTTTATTTTAGAAAAATTTTATTTAACTTTTATTAATTTTTTTTAATTTTTAACGACTTTATTGAGATGTCCTTGACTTACAGAAATTGTAAATATTTAAGGTGTACAGCTTGATGTTTTTATATCTCTGTATTCATTGGGAAAAGATCACCACAATCAAGCTAACCTTAACCATCACCTTTACATAGTGACCCTTGTGTGTGTGTAGTGTGAAGATGTAATTTGAGATGTGTCTTCTCAGAAAACTTCAAGCGTGTGCAGTCCAGTGTTAAGTATAGTCACTGTGCTGTACATTAGACCTGCAGAACTCATTCATCCCACACAGCTGAACTTCTGCGCCCTTTGACCAACATCTCACCATTTCCCCACCCCGAGCCCCTGGCAACCACCATTCTGCTCTCTACTTCTATGAGTTGGACTTTAAACAAGTCCAACATATATAAGTGAGTGCATGCAGTGTTTGTCTGGGAAAGGTAGAATTTAAATGGAGAAGATACTTGCATGCCCTCTAAATATAGGCAGAGAACAGGGTGAGCAGAACCGCAGATCAGGCCATAGCTCCAAGAGTCCTGGGAATGGAAAGATCTGGTTGAGAAAGGCAAGTCTTGAGTGTGGGGAAAAGAGGCAGATAAAGTTAGAAGGTGCGAAACCATGAAAACGCCTTTCCCTTCATCCTAAACACAGAGGGACCCACATCGATTCATGCTTTGTTGGCTCTGCAGGACTGCGTATCCATTTGCCAGAATTACCGGCGGCCATATTTGGTCTAATCAGTGACCTTGGAAGAATGTGAGTGTCAAGTTCTCATGAGACAATGTTTGTTTGTTTTTGGTTTTCCATCCTAACCACTTGCTAAACTTGTGACCTTGGGCAAGTCACCCACCCTCACAATCTCTTAATTTTTCAACACTTTAAATCCGTAATCATCAACCCTTCCCCATCAACCTTTCCCCTTAGAAATGTTGGGAACAAGAAATAAAATAGTAAGTGTAAAGCAAGTAACTGGCATAGTGGCTGGCACGTAGTAAACAATTGAATACATTGTTTTTATTTTAGTGTCCTAAATGCAGAGAGTTATTATCTTACATTTGCCCCTGTGTTTCTAGATGTTTTTCATTTCTTATTTTGGTATACAGGCGTAATCTTTGCTGTTTGCAGTGACTGCTTTGAGAAGTGCGAATTATTGGAGAGTGTTAGAATTTTTCTCCTCTATCCTGGCATCTCTGTGGCCAAGAGTCAACAGTTCCACGTTTCAAATTATTACACTTGTTTGGACTTTCCCCCCTTCCCATTGCT
This sequence comes from Equus quagga, assembly GCF_021613505.1. Lineage (NCBI taxonomy): Eukaryota > Metazoa > Chordata > Mammalia > Perissodactyla > Equidae > Equus > Equus quagga. The sequence continues at coordinate 117,961,000 of NC_060267.1, forward strand.
ATTTCTTTCTTTTGTCTTTTACCTGTGCTGGAATGTGGTCCCTGAAATGCTTTTCACTCTTGCTTTTTTGCCCAAAATTCAGCTAAAGGGAGGAAGTATTTTGTGAAGCAAAGCGTTCATAGGTGCTCGCTGCCTTGTGGGGGATCCCGAGCAGGTGTGACTTACGTGACAAGAAGAAAAGGAATCCAACACCATCACTGTGTGAGCAGAAACTAGGTTCAGTGTCACTCGTAAAATCACAGAACATTCTCCTTTATTTTGAGTGTGGTTCTAGCCAGATTCTTCTGCAGCCTTCAAAATTAGCAAGTCTCATTCCAAGGTATGACAAGATACGAATCTGGATTGTTCATAATGAGAGTTGCTGGGCTGCACCCTCATAAAAGGCAATTGGAGAAAACAGCAGGTTAATACAGTGAGTTCATGCAGCCCTTTGATCCATTTATCTTTGCCCGTAACCTCCATATCTTCCACTTTGGGAACTTGGAGAAGGACTGGGCCAATTTATTTATTTTTGGACATAATCTGATCCTTCCTCACGAAGGGGAAACGGGTTTATTGCAGCGTCCAACTTAACATTCTAGACATTTTCCAATAAACTTGACTTCTCATTTACTTCCTCGCAATGCGCGCGTTGCCTGCAGTCTTAGCACCCCAGGCTGTGGTCTTGTCAACTCTCATGAACTAGACAGGCTCCGCCTTGGGCAGTGTTTGAATGGAATCCCTCCAAAGGCAACTCCGGTGCCAGAGACTTGGCGGTGGTGATTCAGCGTCTGGCACTGGCTCCAGCACAGACCAGCCAACCGGGGCCCAACAGGGTGGTTATAGGGCCCTAGGTTAATTGGTATATGAAGTAGGAGTATGATGGGAGGGTTTTTTCCCTCTTATAGGAGACTTCAAACAGACTTCCTGACTGTTTGTAGCCATTAAACTTTTGCAAGAGGATCATAGATATCCTTTTTCTTTTTGTCTCATGAAAATTCCTAACCTTTACCCTCCTTGGCAGGAAGTATCCTCTACGTGGATACTTAAATCAAAAATGTTATTCATAACTGCAAGAGAATATAGAGTTTTCTGACCCCCTTCTGCATCCTAGGTCTCCTTTGCGGGTGGGACCTTTAGCAGAATGCCTCCTCTTGTCTAGAACCTTCTGCTATTTCTGTGTCTGTGTCGCCTGTAGTTGCTGCCTGGGATGGCGTTTGAGCCCCACAGCGCTAACGCTGGTGAATCATGGCATGGCACAAGAGCGCAGTTGCACATTTCTGTTCCATTTCATCCCAGTTTTTCTAAAAAAAAAAAAAAACTGCTTGTCATCTTTTCTCCTAAGAAAATACACTGTGATTGCTGACATTAAAAAAAGCATACACACACAACTCCCAACCTATCTGTGCTCATGTCGTTGTATTATCTGTTAAATTTTAAAGTAAAACTAAAATGAAGAATATGATTATTAAGCATCATAGTAGTGATAACCACCCTATGTGTGGCTCAGTGGCTTAGAGAACATAAAGCATATCAGTAAGGATTTGCAAAACCTGGCATTGAAAGTACGTCTAGAAGGTGGAAGTTCAGGCTGATGTAGAATGCTAAAGAAATCGCAGTGGTCCAGGCAGTGGAGGGATGCTGTCTTGTGGCCTCCTCTCTCCCCAGCCCTTCACATGGGGATGGCACTGCCCATGGGTGTATATCCTTCTGCAGTTAGGACAGTGATGATAGGCATCTTTGACTTTTCCGTTTCCTGTCCCTTTTGATTTTAACCCGAACACATGTTGGAGTGCTGTAGGAGTAGAGTTGTCTTTGTTCCAGTTTTCTGCCATGTCTTTCTAGAAATTATCTCATAAACTCACTTGCAAAGACTGTAGAACATTTGAGAAATCCATGCCCTCTCTAAATATCAGCTGTTGTGGAGTGGGCGCAAAGCATAGGGTGCTTTCTCCAGCTGTTAGAACTCTGAAGATGAGTGAGCCTACTTAGAATCTTTCCCATCTAGGTCACTGATTCAAATCCATATTCTACTTGATCTAAGGCTTTGCCGTCTGCCCCGCTTGCTTTTGGGGGTCAAGTCAAGTGAATGCTCAGAGCCCACTCGTTATCTTCAGTATCATAGGGTAGACCAAGCAGTGACTGGTGCAAAGAGACCGTTAAAGACCCTCCGATGGTTTTTTGATGGTTGTTAACCCCTATGTATTAAAATTTTAATGGGGAACGTGGGTTCTTTTTTGTTTTTTACTGAAGACATAAATAACATGACTTGATAATCTGCTACAGTGCTTTCTTTCTTTGTGTATCTAAGGTTTATACAACCACTAGCGTCAGAATCTTTCCGTGGGCATCCAATATTTTCTTTCTAGAATCCCTCTATGAGATTAGGTCACTTTCCCGTTCTCCTGTGATAACCAAGTGCTCCATTTGTGAATATCATAATTTTTTTCTTTTTGCATTCTTGTTGGAGAACTCACTGCCTTGGAATGTTGTTGGTTCTGTATGAATGCTCTAGTCCTATCAGCCACTGTCATTTCTTTTTTTAAGTGACCCACAAACCTTCTTTCCATCCTGCGCTGGAGTGATTACTGTGTCTAAAGCAAGGAGGTCATGGGGTTTCCCAGCGTACTCAGTCCTGGGTCTTGCTACAGAGCGATTGTCGGGTTGTTTTAAATGATGGGCCCTCATGTTAAGATGGTACTTAGTTGCAGGGGTTGCACCAAGATAGCAAATCAGTTTAGGGGGACAAAGGCCCTATAGAGGGACTCGAGGTATATGTTGAGGTTGAAAAATTAAGGGGAGAACATAACTTCTTTCCTACTAAGCTTCCCAGGCTGCTTTTTATTGCTCACTTATCCTCCCACCCCCCATGCACAGTGCCTGTTGACTAGCCTGTGAAATTATCTGAGAAACAGGTTTGATCTTGAGGGGTGGGGAGAGTGTAGGAAAAGAAATTAGAGGAAGGATGGCTGACTCAGAGCAGCCTTTGAAGCTGGAAGTGGGACAACTTCTCAGGGCGACAGGAAATAACCAGCTCTTCTCAACTGGCCAATAGCACATGCTGTCTTCATTCTGAGGGTGTTTGGGCCCTCACACCCAACTGAGGAGATTCACTCTGAACTGCTATGAATTATCTGTGGGAAGAAACACATATTCGAAGTTTGCAACTAGTTTTAAATAGTTTCAGATAGAGGAGCACATGAATATATTGTTTTCATGTCCCAGTTCCTTTTCAGAAAATCAAAAGTGAGTTTGAGCTTTAAGAACAGCTAATTAGTGATGTCCTTTCATCTTAGCTAAATTCTAAAATTATTTTCGGAAACTGATTGCAAGCTTTGTTTATATAAAATTATGTCCAGGGGAATCTCAGAATACACATAGCAACCTAAGTCATGGGTTGGCAAACTTTTCCTGTAAAGGGCCAGATAGGAAATACTTTAGACTTTATGGGCCATACGGTCTCTGTCACAAGTACTTAACTCTACTTTGTGGCACAAAAGCAGCCAGAGACATTACGTAAGCAAATGAGCATGACTGTATTCCAATCAGACTTTACTTGTGGACAATGAAATTTGAATTCCATATAATTTCCATATGCTGCAAAATAATCTTCTTTTTATCATTTTCCCAACTATTTAAATAAATAAAAACCATTCTTATCTCATGGGCTGAACGAAAATAGTGATGGGCTAGATTTGGTCCATGGGCTATAGTTTGCCAACCTGTGTCATATTTTTTTGAAGACCTCCATGCATCAGTGCTAATCTCAGGCCTCATCACCAGGTATGTTACATAAAAAATTATATGAAGGTTTTTCTCCTTCTACTGGCTTGCTTTATGTGTATGTATGCATGTTTACTCAAACCATATTTTATGTAAACTTATTGATGTTTCTTAAAATATGGTAAACATGTTTTTGAACATCGGCTACCTTGATAAACATGCTAAACATAGGAATACCTAGCCCCCTAAAATATAAGCACCTGCTATGAACTTGAGATGTAAATAGCTCAAAAGTTGTAAACATGCTTATGTAAAACATAATTTGTAAATAACAGATGGTACTTATTTACTAGGAATGTGAAAGCACTGATGAGAATGAAGTAATCTTGAACCAATAGAATGGAAGGTATGTCAAAAATGTCCAGGTCCCCAGTTAGCACAAAAGCATGGCCTGCCAAACTAGCAAGCACGTAGTAATCTCCCTGACTGCTGACCATAAGGCGACTCCAATCCTTGTGCAGCTCGGGCATAGATGGCAGCCCAGGCAGAGAGGGAGGCTAGCCAGTCCACAGACAGAGGCAGTGTGTACGTGCCTCCCCCCACTTTCCCCTGTGAGCTCACAGAGACATTTGTGTTAGCTTGTTGAAGGAAAATAAATGTGAGTGTGTGCAACTGGGCTCTCAGTGCCTCGTCTTATCAGTCACCTCCACTGTGTGACATCCTTGAACTGTGTCTTTACTGTAACCTGAGCCTAGCACTCAAATATAGCACCAAGTTATCCAGTGCCAGGCAATTGTCACATCTGTTATAAAGGAAGTGTTGACTCAACCCAGCCGGGAATCGCCACCAAGAGTAAAAGGTCTCCAGAGATGGGATGGGACCTTTAAGTTATTTACATTAGCAGTTGGTCTGGAACTTGAGTCAGGGTTGATCCTTGCTTCTTAAAAGAGAATTTCTTTCATTTATTCATATCCTTTCTCCCTCTGTGCTACTAACCTTCTCTCTCTCTCATAAACAGACAATCACAATGTCCACACAACTTATTCCATTTCCAAAGGATCTAATTTTGCCTTCAGACAGGATATCTTAAGGGACCTTTCTCCAGTTGTGATTGAGATACTGTTATGAAATTAAGAAAAGTCCATCCTCACTCCTTAGTAGCATTAGAACAGATCTCTGAGGTTTGGGCAGTGGAACCTGAGATGAAAGACATGAATGAAGCTCGTTCTGATGCCTGTAACAGGAAAAGATTTGCCTGTCAAGTGAGCATGTGGGGGAAACACAATGGCCAGGTCTCTCGTGCACTTTCCATAGGGATTCCCATCAGTCATTCCAGATTTTCCCCTGACCAAAAGGAACATGACAATGAGCGTTTTTGACTTTCTGTAAATGGTAGATACCAAAGATTTGCCTTATAATGCTCCAGTACATAGTCTTGTAGACTAAGGATTGATTTCTCTTCTTTTTCAACGCCAATTTAAAATATAGATTACGTTGATTTATTTATCATGGAAATCAGAAAAGCAAACATCCTTTAGTGGCTGATTTCACAGCACTTTATAAGTTCTAATAAGTTATGTCTTATAACTCTTGCTGAGACCTACATTGACTTGGAGAGGGAGGGTGTAGTTCTTTGCTCCAGCTTTGCTCCTGTGCAATGGGAAGGCCAGAGTTCTAGTGAAATAACTCATATCAAGATGGATAATTCTTTGCACTAGTGTTGCCTCTCCGTCCCAAACATTTGAAGTTATTTTTCCTGTTTGCATTCATTCTGAGGGTGAAATTTGGAATGCAATATGCACATCTTCGTTTTGTGTTCTCCCTTCAATAATTTGACTAAAATTTCCCCTTGTGTTCATATAAAGTCCTAAACCTGTTGTGCCTGTGCTTCTGTCTCTGATCTTCTTCTGTGGTGGGGCTCTGGAGCAAATGCTCTGAGGCAGCTGGAGTTCGTTATGTGACTATGTAAGTTCATGTCCCCCGTGTTGGGTCTGAGAAAGATGTTACACACATATATTACTTTCTTTTTTTCAAATGAGCAAAATAATTACAAGGATTCTAGTAGCTAATTTTGAAGTGTATAATCATTGTATAGAGCCAGCTCAGGAAACATTTGTCAAAAACTTGGGTTTGAGTCCTAGACTTTCTTTTGCTCAAGTACCTTTAGGAGAACATGCTCATATGAGAATAGTTTTGTGTGTGTGTACATTTTCAAAAAAACACTTATCTCTTTTGCTGAAATGAGGAATCAACTATATAGATTCTCTGAGACTTGGTTATTTAAAAATTGAGTACTTGTTCTCCAAATATTTGGTGAAACATAGTAAGTGACTTTAACAAAGATTTGTGACTATATGGAGTTGTTGTTACTTTGTTTTTCTTTGCTTGCTCTCTTTTAGTGTGAAATGTATGCAACCTTTCTCCTCTTTCCACCCTCTCTTTCAGGGCACTATCTTCTCAGTGTCATCCACAGTTCCTCTGTCAACCAGCAGCCAGACGTTTCTTTGCTGATCAATGTATTACTCTGATGGTAGCATTTAAAATATGTAACAGTTCCTTTTCCTACATTAGATAGCCCTAAAACCTTCATGTGAAATAACTAAGGGAACATATATAGTAGGAGGAGAGGGTTTTGCTCCTGCAGGCACCTTGCAAAGAGGACTATTTTTCTTGTATGATATAAATGAAATCTTCACTCTGCCCACTTTTCCACCTACGCATGTACTGAGCGTCTCCAAGGAGACAAGGAAAGCCGGAGTCCACTGATGGTGAATCCTCCTCGGAGACAGCAGGCTGGAGTCTCAGGCAACTCTCCCAGGCGCCTTGGCTTCCAGATGCCCCTCTCAGACAGCCTCTTTTCTCGAGGCTCTTCCAGGCAGGCTTTCTCGAACATATCTCTCCCTTCACAGACGAAATAGCCTGTGCTCTTACATCTGAAGGGCTGGTGGTGGTGAGTTCAGTAGGCAGAGGCCTCCCTGGGACCAGAGGGGTGGGTGCAGTTGGGAGGTGCGATAGGAGGGTTCCATCTTCCCCAAGATCTTTTCTTTGTCACTCATTTATTTATCTGTGCTTCTGTTTCATTGCTTCTCTTTGCGCCTCTTAGACACAAAGGCACCACTCAACCTTACGAAGTGTCTTAAAAATATTCTTCGTTACAATAGCCCAGTTATGAGCTTGGTTTAGTGAGATTGCCCTTTCAGAAGAAGTACTGCTCTTGCTGATTCAACATTTTTAGGTGTCTTGACCACTATCTTCCCTTTCCCCTGAGTTCACTGCCCAGGAACCCCCATGCCATCTACCTTTCCCTCACTCTACCGTGTCACTGTAACTTTTCTTGGAACTGTATACATTATTTTCTTATATAAATGAAGTCTCTCTCCTCTTTGCGGAACACACTACCATCGTCAGTCCGTTAGGCACACTTTCTAAGACTCTACTATCACATTCTCTCCATATGTTGACCACATCCGTATGTGCATCTTCTTTCAGGTACGAAGAATTAGTTACCTTGGAGAAATTGTTATTATTGATGTAATCCCCAGGAAATCTTATTTTATCTCTAAACTCTAAGCACATCATTGAATGAACATTCTTGACATCTCTTCCACGTGTGCATTCCTGATTCTCAGCTGAGCTGACTCAAATAGCCTCATGTGATTTTCTAGCACACTGTGTGCTAACTTCAGTTTTCTGTTGCTGATCCTGCTGCCCTCTTTGGAAAGGTGTGGCTAGCTGTTATTCCTGGTAAATTCTTTGACAGGAAATGTCCTCATGGGGGCTTACTGATGATACATTTTTTTTCAGTTTCATTTGAAGTTTTTAAAAAGGTGGGTCAGTCATATATTCTGCACTTTAGAGGCCTCTCCACTTTTTCTTTTCATTTATCTCCAATTCCTGTTACCTCTCCGATTTCTACCTTTAAATAAAAACCATTCCCTGTGATAATCTCAGAAGAGTAGTTTGTATTGGATATAGACGGTTTTGTTCACAGATATGTAGTGTACCCTTTAAGTTGACATAGAAGTCAAATTTGCTAAGTTTTTTTCTTGCATAGTCTGTTGAGGTCATCCTGGGTGTATCTTGTCTGTTTTGATCTTCCTCTTCAAATAACTGTATCCATGGTGTGGTCCATCACTTAGCTTTTCCCTTCTATTTCAACTCAGATGAAGTAAGAGTGTTATCTTCAACTTGAGTTCCCAAGTTGCCCCAAGAAGAATCGGGGAAGGATGAAGCTGCCTGTGAAAAGAACCCTTTATTTTCTCCTAAGTTTCTGTCTTTGCCCAGGTCCCTTTTGGTCTCTCTCTGCCATCCTTCCTCAAAGTCCCAATCCTTCATACTCCAAGTTGTATGTCAAATTTATGGTAGGAATAAAGGTCTGCTTAGATGGATTGCTGTGCCTGAGGAACTGTGGATGAAATTGGCTAAATCTAAGAAAATGTAAACAAATTCTGAAAAGTTTTCCAACTTAGACTGGTGGGAAGTTTTTTTTTTATTTTTTGCCACTTTATTTGCCTGGAAATGGAAAAGCCAGGATCCCATCCTAAAGTGTACTTCCTGGAATCCTTTTTATGAAGGAAGCCCTGAACCTGTGTACTAATGTGTACATTTTTCTTCCATCTTTCCTTCCAGGCACTTCAAGTGGCAAGACAGCTCCTTCTTCAGCAGCAACAGCAGCAGCAAGTTAGTGGATTAAAATCTCCCAAGAGGAATGACAAACAACCAGCCCTTCAGGTAACAATTCTTTGGGGAAAAAAATGGTATTATACGTTTGAGCATAGCTAATAAGCAATTCAGAAGTGGATTGTGTTGAGAATTGCAAAGTATGTAAGAAAATCTCCTGCAGAAGGGGCATTTTTAGTTTACCAGTAGAATATGACATTTTGGGAAAACTGTCTATTCAACCCAGAGTCTTGTTTTCAGGAAAAGAAAATCTGCTAATCAGTCAATGTAGTAGGAGGGTGAGGAGTTGCAGGTATGGGTTGCTTAAGAGGAAGCATAGTTACCAATGAGAAAAAGTTCGTAGTACTCAGATATGTCACCTCATTCTCTCACGGTGGTTCTAGAAATGGGATCCCCCACACACTTTTCTTTAGTGCAGGTTTGCAACTGGGGGAGATGGGCAATGTCCGGAGACATTTTTGGTTGTTGAAACTTGTGGGGTATGGGGCTACTGACTGTCTAGTAGGTAGAAGCCAGGGATGTTGCTAAACATCCTACATTGCACAGGAAAGTCCCCCACAACACAGAATTATTCAGTCAATAGCATCAAGAACTGTTAAGGGAACTGAAGAGGATATTGTATTTTTCATATACCTAGTAATGAATGTAATACTCTGTTCTTCAGTGGAAGTTTTCAGTATACTTCTGAATCATTAATAAAAAATGACAAGCAATTTTTATGTAAAGATGCCGAAAAGATTGTTTTAGCAACTTCTCATTTCAAGCACATTGAGGACAGGGGTTAACAGAGTAGAAGAAGGAGTGAGTTCATAAAAATCTAATTTGCATTTTCAACTCAGAGTAGAAAATTGTAATAGAAATTTCAAAGAAACTTGACTCAAGGTATGCACGCTCACATCCAAGGCAGGGCACTTGCAGGTAGTGGGTGGCTCAACTGCCTTCATCGCTCAGCCACTTTTATAGTGGGCGTCCCCTAAATGGGAGGCTAAGATGAGTTTCTCACATTGGATATTTGGGGACAGGATCTATGAACAGTAACTGACTGGTAGAACTTGGTGCCAATTAATATGATCCCCTGGTTAACCCAACTTCTGGCTGTGTTGACTTTTCCCAGATCAGGGTGAACCAGTACCAGTTCCCAGATTATCCTGCGAAGATCAAACTGATCTTGCTCAACAAGTTCTAGTTCTTCTGCATTTACTTGGGAAATTGTCACTGTCTAGGGAAAGTTCAGCGCTGTAGTAACACTTTATTGGAACAGTTGAATGACAATGTGCATGGTTTACTAACACTTCCAAAAACGGTTCTTTGGTAAACCATCACCAATCCGTATGCCTTTTAATATGTGTGAATGCTGGGGACATTTTTAATGAGGTACAGTGCCATTGAGGTCCCATGTCAGGTGCTATAAGAAGTGCTTTGTTGTGCAGATGTCTTAAGAACAGCTCTGGAGGATGAAATATGACTGTGTTGACCTTTCAGCTGTGAGCTTATTTGTCAGGATTCAAATAAGTTGAAAGGATCAAACTGAACAGTTTCCGTAGTCAGACTGGGAATTCTGTTTCAGAGGTCAGCAACGGAGGCCACATTGCAGATTCCAGAACATAGCCAATTGTTGGTACATATTAAAGTACTGGGGCATCTCCTGCAGACAGAGACACAATTAAAATTCTAATTTATTAATGTATACAGGGAGCTAGCCCAGCCTGTCACTCAGTGATTCAAATGACTGTCCATTCTTTTTGCCTCCCTCTTGGAGCTCTCACAGCCTTAAAAATACTCTGAGTCCTCTTGAATTTATCAGACCCCACGTGCGTTGGGAAAATGACAATATATTATTGGTGGCGGGGGGATCTTACACATAGGAGAGCTTTGGTGAGAGATAATAAAGAGAAAAGTATACACAGACACACTCGATCTGATGCACTGCTCTTCATTATTGAATATCATTTGTAATTTTTTATACTAGACTTATTTCCTTCATACTTGCTTTTTTAAAACATATGGCATTTTTAGGTAACTTCTTTTCCAAGATGAATGAAGTTCCTTTAGGGCTAAATATATGAAGTAAAGTTTCAGGGGATTTCCTTTCGAGGACTCTTTTTCTTCTTGCTTGTTGTAAGGCTTTTAGCCACCAGAAGAGTATGATACAGAGAGCTTCATTTTTCTTGGCAAGGACAGTGTCGAAGCCAATCTAACACATTCTGCTGAGCACTTCAGTCTGTATAAAAAGTGTGGGACGAGGGGCCATCTTGAATGCTGGTTTTGCTAAGAAGTTGTTTTGAGTGCCTTCCTACCCGCTCAGTGGGAGAGTTGACAAGCAGAGAATTTAGACCAGCTTTAAGAGTTGACTGAGGGGATAAAAGAGTTGGTTGACTGGTGTGTATGTGTGTGCACACACACACACGTGTGCGTCATAGAGTCTATCTCCTCAGCTGCCTGGTAGAGTCATGCAAATCCACTAAGCTTTATTAGGTTGAGGGGCCTTCCACAAACAGAGGGGAGAAATTACTAACCTAGGCCAATGGTCTATTACCTCGTTATAAAAATACGTATATAGACTTGGTGATTCACAGAAAGAATGACCTTCACATTTAAATATATCTTGCCGTGCCATGTCCTTGCTGGGGCATCTCAGCCAGAGTGGCTCTGAAATGAAAGGGAAATCCTATAACAAATCTTAACGGTGTTCATCTCTGATCTTCTTACCCTTCATAGCTACGCTGAGAGACCTATTTTAGCGAATTTCAGATCTTGCGCACAGAGGAAGGCTTGACAGGAAAGAAGGATTTGATCTGCTGATAGCTTGAGGAAAAAAAAGAAAGAAACCCAAATCCCCAAATATACTGTGACTCATATTTTAAGCATATCTCACACTTCCCTGCTTTCTGTTTGGCAGCGCTCTCCAGTTTCACAGGCTGATGATACAAACAAAAGAAAATGGAAAGTTAGAGGAGGCTATAAGTGGTTACTCGATAGAGATCACAAATGTAGTCAAACATCACCGATTTGGACTAATTTCAGGGAAATGAGAGTAAATAAGAGAGAAATGACGCTCTTCGCAGATACACATACTGAACTAGATACGAGCTGGCCGCATTCTTGGGTGACGTGGTTTATAATGAAGGCATGAACTGGGTATAGATAGTGCTTCTGAAGTTCTTGAAAAATAATCTACTCAGTAACCTACATAGCCCCTTATTTAGTCTATTAATTTGCTTTGCAAATTTTTTTATGAATGATACCAGTGAAAACTGAAAATTGGCCCCATTGTAAATGCAGAATCAGAATGATGTGAATTAATTAAATCCAACTTGGTGAACGTTTCTGGAACAGCCACGACTTGCAGGGCATAAGGCTGATGCTCACAGAGACACAACTGTCGAGGATGCAGACCCTGCCTTCAGGATGCTTATGAGCTATAAAAGAATTAACAAGGTTTCGCTGCAAAAAGAAAATTATATGTGAATAAAAATAGTAGGCTTGCTTTTATAAATATTTATATACTTCTGAAGATGGCTCAAACAAGTGAAATAAATGCTTAGCGGTGCAGGTGTGCTCATAACCTCGAAAACGTGTAACTTTACTGGCTGCAGATTACTTTGTGAGTAGATGAGCAATTTTATTGATCGAATTTTGGAACTTTGACCACCGTTTCTGGGTAGTAATTCATTTTGGTTCTTTAAGCATTTTAGTTGTTGGCACAAGTACATAAACTGGAAGGAAATCAAATGACACATTTTCTCCTAAGAAAGTAAAAGTACATGTGTATTCTGGCAGCATTAAAGTTAGGAAAGAAAGTAAACCTTGTGTGTTGCCTACGGTGGAAAGCTGACCACAGTTTCAGGCCATCTATAAAGAATTTGAACTTGAAACCAGTGATCTGATAGTTTTTTCTCCCGCCTATCCCCTTCCTTCCAAGCGGGTATCGTGTGCCAGCCTCTCACCCAGAAGGCCGTTTCAGTGGAAGGAAGGATAGTGAAGTCCACTGGAAGGTCAGCCTGTTAGTCCAGTTGGACGCACAGGATTAGAATGAGGACTCCTGCTTTAAGTACAGGAGGTTAAAATACAAGATTCAGCAGGTGTTTTTTAGCATTTTTATTTGCAGTTATATAAAATGTGCTTTAGGCAGCATTTTTGCTTTACATTAATGCCACATATAATCTTAGTACCTCATATCATTTCCACGTTATTCACTGAGGAATAAATTGATAAGAGGAAACCTTTAAAGGAAACTACAGTTTTATGTTGTAGATAGTGAAATGGAATGGTTTTGAAATACTAACACTTAAAAACTATCCCTATGCGCTGAATTAATAAGGTGGATAATTCAGGAGAGAGAGGCAAATTATTTTTTTTTTAATGTCTGGAGTTAACATTGTCTAGAATTGTCATCCCTGGCATTAAATTGATAGGAAGTTTTGAAATTTTGGTACCTTTTTTAAATTTTTTGCTCAGGAAAATTAGTCCTGGGCTAACATCTGTGCCAGTCTTTCTCTGTTTTTTATGTGGGTCACCACCACAGCATGGCTGACGAGTGGTGTAGGTCCACACCCAGGATCTGAACCAGTGAACCCAGGCCACCAAAGCTGAGCATGCTGAATTTAACCACTAGACCACGGGGCCAGCCCCCCCAATTTGGGGTACCTTTTAAGATTTCATTGTTACCCCACAACTTTGGAGATCCAAAAACCCTAAAAAATAAGTCTTGATAAGCAAGAATAAAATAGAGATGATACTTTAAAAGTGGTTAAGTCTTTTCAATTACACAGACCATTAAAAATATGATAGAAACAGTGACCCTTCCTCTCGAAAAAAAAAAAAAAAAAAACGCACATGCACACAGAATTTTGCATCCAGTTATGGGGGTTTAATGAACCTCAAGAAGTCCATCTTGTTGCCCAGATTAAATAGTCTTGTTTTAAGAATTTTTTTGGTAAAATTATATATTTTATCCTTGCCTCCAACATTCTGATGTGAGTTGTAACATAATGAGTTAGCTCATTTGCGCTATTTGCACTTGAGCTGTGTATCGAGAGACGCTGTGCCCCGGTCTGCCCAGGACAGCCCCAGTCTGTGCCTGTTGACTTAGTGTATTTAATAAGAATTCTCACTCTTGAAAGTATCCCAGTTTGCACATTTAATTAGATGGTCACCATACTTCCATGCATCTAAGCATTATAATGCAAGTGTGGCGCAGATATTTTCAGAGTAAGCATGCCTTTGTCACCATATGCATGTGTGTCTGTGTGCAAAGATAGTTAACGTTTAGTAAGTGTTTGATGTGGAGCAGCTCCCTAGCTAGTCCGTGGTATAGGAACAGTTGGTAAACCATTCTATGGGTGAGGAAATGCGAAACTTAGAGAGGTTAAGTGACTTGCTACAGGACACACAGGCAGTGACGGCATCAGGATGGGAAGCCAGGTCTTTTAGGACCACAGACAACCAGTGTGCCATCAGGAAGTTCATTATTGCTTCTCCTTTGATGTGTATTTACTCAGCATCTCCTGAGTGCCATGTTTTCCATAAATAAGCAAATTATTATATTTTCTGTATCCTAAGCAAAAATAAAACCAAACCGACAAAAACCAATTCCACTCTAAATATCTAGATTTCAATTAAGAGGACTAAGATCTGCGTAATTATCCTAATTGTCGCCTTGTCTCTGTGTGTGTGTGTGTGTATGTGTTGTGTATGTCACAGCAGTGAGCAACAGCAAAGAAAAGTTATTTCTTATTCTCAAGTCTGAAGTGCTCTTGGGAGCTTCTGTGTGTCGGAACATGGAATAGTATGTTCTAATCATTGTTGGGGCTCAGAGGTGGGGAGGGACAGGGGAGAAAAAACATACTTGACTGGTCAAAAATGTGTAAATTGCTGACAAAATGACACATGTAATTAAGAGTGCTCCTACCATTTTACCTTGTGGTTTACACCTCCAGTGTTGAAAAAGAGAGCAACTCCCACCTCGCTAATTACCATTATCACTGAAATGCTAGGGTTGGAGTCATTAGTTCCATGTGCATTTAATTAGAGGAAGGCTGAAATTGGATTTAACTTATTACTTTTTCATGGATCACTTTCTTGTCATCACTTCAAATTGGATTGCAGCCCCAGGTAACTAATTATGAGAGCCACAGGATCAAGAGTGAAAAAAAAGGTAATTAGGAATAACACTGTTGGACCCTTGCTGGTCGTCCACTTGTGCTTTGGAAAAAGAAAAAAAAAGAGAGAGTCGTATTTTGTAGTATTACAGATTAGGGAGTTGGAGGCATGTACGGTTGCAGGGCATCATGGGAGTCTGTCACCACCCATGGCGCTTTCTGTGATATACAACTGAGTGGAAGATGTCGAATCGACGTGGTTCCACAATCAGCTCCTTAATACCGAGATTAAACTTGTAAAAGCAACAGATTGGTTGTAGGTATGAGGCATCTCAACAACTGTGTAGTCTGGGGACCTCACATATATGATTACAACAAAGCTGTCAAGATGCCTCTGAGCCAAAGCACAGAATATTTTAAGTACAGGGAGTTAGAATTTAATGAACGTATTAATGTTCCAGAAATATCATTCATATCTGACAGGAAGACATATCAGTCAGCACAACAGTAAGGTTTAGGGTTTATACATCGGGAATTTTTGTCAAAGTTTCCAGCAGACCGTAATATTCAGAGCATTCGCTTTGCTTTTGGTTCCTTCCTCACCCCGCCCCAATGTTGTGGATAGGCTTGCTGAGGTTCTGTTTCTCCTTCCGCCCCCATCGAAAATACTTTTAAAACAAATTATATTGTTTCCATGTGCAGAGCAGAATTCAGAACTGCAAGCAATCAATTTTATTGACATCGTCTGAAAAAATGTTGATGACAGTTCGAGGATGTGAAAGTATTGGATTTTTAAAGTCGCCAGTACTAAGTGCGGCAAAAAAAAATTTGAAATGTAATCTCATTACTCAAAAAAAGTCCTGTGAGTTAAACTCTCCTAAGAAGGGATCGTTCTTTGATAGACTGTGATAGCATGATGAGACGTCTTGCTATCGAGCCTGTTGGTTGCCTTGAAGGGAGAAAAAGCTTCCCAAAGAAGTGAATCACCAAGCAAAGATGGCTAGAATTTCCTTAAATTGTTTAAAATTGGTTTTAATGTTCTGTTAATGTAAGCAAATAATCATGATTCAGTCTTGGGTGACTTTCAAACCTGGGTAAGCGAGGCTTGCTCATTATTTTCCAGGGAGCATAGGGGTAGATAGACCATGCTATGCCCACCCGACAGAGACCACTGCATTCTTATTCCCAAAGTGGTAAAATACTCTTCCTGGAATCGTGAGTTCTTTTCCTGTGTGAACTTTCTAAGTAAAATCTCAAGAACCAAAAGAGTAATCATCAAGTCTAATGCAGAAAATTAGAGCTTTTTTTTTTTTTTTGAACATCTTAAGTTGATTTAGAATTTTTGTACACAATATTCGTCTGTGGTTGAAAGGGGGCACGCCGAGGTCAAGTGATGTAGTGTTTTCCATTTTTCCATATGAGTCTCACAGTGTGTGATAAAAGCAAACTCCTTTATTTTGTAAGTCTGCAGGAATTTCTGATGAAGTGCAGAGGTCACGTTCCCTGTCAATTTGAGTAGCCAGCATTTTTTAACTACTGTTTTTTCTTTCTTTTTGTGTGTCTTTTTTGCCCTGCCCCCCCCCCCCGCCATAAACCGTGGCACTTTTCTGACACATGCACAGTGAAGTCCTCCAATCTGAAACTCATTAGCACACAGCATTGGACCCTGTCCAGTGGTTAGAAAATTTCCTGAAGCCTAGAATAACAGCATTTGGTGTGAGCACCATGGACCAGAAGTGACAATGGGGGTAGTCGCGCTCCCCTGGCACCCTGCCCGGTCGGGAAAGCCAGCTGACCACGCAACACAGTGAGACAGAGGTCGCGCCTGTGGGATGGGCTCGAAAAGTTTGATCCTTAGAGAAATATGCTTCTGAAATCACAGGAAAATTTTTTTCCCCTGCACTTATTATTTCAATTAGGTTGGAGGTATTTATCAACATTAGCTGCAGGGATATGAAAGCAAACCATTAGAGAAATAGGAGGAAAACCAATTTCTAGAAGATAAGATTTTTCACTTCTGTGATTATTGAGTACTGCAGAACCTATGGATTTCATTCATTCATTCGTTCATTCAGACTTTATTCACTGAACCTCACTATGTCCAGGTAATGTGACCAAGATGAAACCATTGTCTTAACATTAGAAAAATTACTCAATTCACCATGAGTCAGGATAATTTAAGGCAAGTTTTTAAACAGGAAACTGATTCCCCAAAATATAATAGTAATAATATTAAATAACAAACACTTAAATTGTACTTTCTAGGAGCCAACTATTGTACAGCAACCATGTGGGGATAAATTCTATTATTCTTCTCATTTTACAGATGAGGAAAGTGGGGCATAGAGAAGTTAACTTACTCAGGGCCAAACAGCTGATAAGTGGCAGAGCTGGGATTCCAGCCCAAACAGTCCGGCTCAAGAATCTCTGCTCTCATCCCTTACATTCTGCTCCCTCTCCCCGAGCTACTGCCTGGGCCTAGCAAACAGGGACAGCGAAAGGAACAGAATCAGAGTTGCTGATGCCTAATGCTTGTCGCTAACCACTAGACCACACTGTCTCCTAATTTGGACATATGTTTTTGGGCATATTTGAAAAATAGTGCTTGTAATTGAAATATGCACTTTCTAAAGGGAAATGACGCTTGGGAAAGAGAAGAAAGACGGGTATTACTCAAAGCCTGCAGACAACTCTGCAAGTAATTGTCTAAAGGCAGCCGTTGAAATTGAGAAGCAGTTTGGAAAATGTACAGTTTGGGAAATTTGTGTACCGATGTAATTACGGTAGTTGTGAGTTGATGTCATGCCTAGTAACTGTTTTTGTATTGCTTGGGCCTTTGTTACTGAGCTGTGATATCATGAGCAAACTATTATAAACATAGCATGAATATAGCATGCTTGTGTAACAAAAGATCGGGAACTTTTATTAAGTTTGTTTTCCTTGTCATATTGTAAAAATTTATTATGTGTACTGTGTATATTAGAAACAGATTTGGGTAATTCTGTCTAAATGAAGTCATCCTGGCTATTTCCAGACTGTCTGTTTTTGGTTGTGAATAATTTTCATACATCAGATGGTTGTCATATTTAGTCGCTCTCAAAATTTTAAAGAGAACATATCCCATTTTGAACTTTGGGTGGACTTCAGCCGCCTCGTCGTTGGGCTTGTTTGAGCTTGGAATTATTGCCCAGTAAATTGTGGGGACTGAGTACTAGTCATTTCTAAAGGGTCTAAGGCTGCCGCCTTCTGTTCCTAACTTGTCCCCCTTCATCAAAAGAACAGATTTTTAACTACTTAAGTAGTAGAATGTAAAGCTGCCAGGACGCAATTGGGCGAAGAGTGCCAGCCCTTGTCCTTTTATGTTACATCCCATTGAGGAAACTTGGTAAACATTCAAGCAGACAGGGCCCAGCCTTTCTCGGTGTTCGTGGTAAAGTGTGGATTGTAAATGGGTAGTCGAAAAACTGTGGATGACTCAGTCCTTCCCAGCTACTCTCCTCTAGCTCCTCCTTTCACTCCCGAGCTTTTAGAACCTGAATATTTTGCCTGCTGCTTCAACTTTTTTTTTTTTTTAACCAGCCACTTTCCTTCCTAGCCTCCCCTACATCTGGCTTTTCTCCTTATCATTTCTTGATTTTTACTGTCACTAAATTCAGTGGCCATGTCTCCATCCTCACCTCAACCTGTCTGACCTCCTAGTAGCTAACTCATACTTTGGCTAACTCAGCTCTTTGGAAATTGCCTTCTTTTAAACTTTCAATTCAGTGCCCCCTGGTCCCCCGGCCACTCTTTTTCTGCTTCTCAGTTCTCTTCCTGAATACAGGTTCCTTCCTTTCCCAAAGTTCAGTTCCTTTGATCTTCTCCAATAGCGCGTCTCTCCTCTTTGTTTGTTCTTGTACGTCTACACCCATGACTCCAACCCGTTTGTACCCCTCCTAACTGCCCCTCCATGGCTCTCTCTTAGCTTACCATCACACCACTTTCAATTATCTTTAATCCGGCTCATCACTTTTGTCACTAAGCCCTATTAGTCAGTCATGAGTCATCACTGACTTATTAATTTCCTTCATCCCCACCATGTTATCCGTCATCAGATCTGCCATTTTACTTTCCACTGGGTGTCTTCTGTCCATTCCTTTCTCTGTGTTTTCCCTGCTGCTACCTTGTTCCAGAGTACACACCTTCACTTGGCACGTGCCTAGGTCTTGGCAAAGAATGATGCCTGACCTCCTCCATCCCCTTCGAGCATCTTCTGTTCTTCATGCCTATCTCCTACCTTACCTACCGCTTCAGCCTCTCCCTAAATGCCATGTCACTGTGCTGTTAAAAACTTTCGATGCTCCACTCTCATCTACCGTACCAAATCTAAATTATGCTGCCTTCATCTGGTTTCTTAGCATTCTAGCTCTAGATTAAATTAGATGTCCTGAGAAGAAGGTTGTAGTCTCCTTACTGGGGAGTGGGGAGCAGAGAATTCAGAGCCATGATTCCCTCTGTCAGGAGATAGACATAAGCACAGTTCATTTGATAACATGTCAGAGTCCCCAAAATCCAGGATTGCAGATATTGCTTGTTCTGTCACCTGCCATTTAGACAAAAGGCCCTGGTGATTAAGTTGTGTTTGAGTTTAATTCCAAGAAAATTATGTCTCTGTCTGCTTTTTTCAGGAAGAAACTAGAAGCCACGTGATAGGCTGTTTTCCCATGCTTCTTTGTCGTTGATGCCTATTGCTATGGCCTAGCAGGTTCCTTCTGATTCCTCGGGCCACAGGACCCGCAGGCCAGGCGCTCCCTAGTCTGTGCGCGGAAGAGCTCCTCGTCAGACCTAATGAAGCTGCTTTTAATAAGACATTGGTGAAATTACGTCTGGTTTGTTCTTTATTTGATAGCATAAAGGGATTGTTATTTACTCTAAAAACAGAAGTAAGACTCTGAACCACATTGAATAGACAGAGCAGAGAGGTTTCATTTGATCTAGGTATGAAGTGGCTCTGCCTAGAGTGCTGTTTGAAGGATCCTGGAACCAGGATGGCCTCTGTAGGTTCACTGTGATTGATTAGCCATGTCTGCCCTGGGCACTGGAGTAGGTTGTGGTGGTAAGTGTGCCTTCTCTTTGCCAAACCTGACATACTTTTCTGACATAGTCTATGCTGATCGCATACCAGAGTAGAGAAGTATTTGGGATTATTTTTTTCTGAGAAGCCTGATAGATCTTGTGGTAACTATTGAAATATGATCCAAAATTAAACATGTACTTTGTGTTTTTCTTATATCCTTATCCGAGACTGAACAAATTGTATTCTTATCCTGAAACTATATCTTTTCATGGTCAAAAGTGAGGTGCGATTTGTCCTTAAAGGCACAGGATCTCGTACGCTGGGTCACCGTACAAACCCAGCAAGATGGTTGAGAGTTTCAGAGTTTTGTGTTTCGTAACATTGTGAGAGGAGGCACACTGTGATTCAGAGCAGGGCCTCTGGTGTCAGGCAGCCAGGTTTAAGTCCTAGCACCACCCTTACTCCTGTGTGACCTTGGAAAAGTAGCTTAACCTTTCTGTATTTCCATTTTTTCATCTAGAGAATGTGGCTGATTACCTCATCTATCTGAAGGTGATATGCAGATTAAATGATTAATGCATGAAAAGTGCTTGCACGGTGCCTGGGACATAGTAAATTCTCAGAAAAGTTAGCTTTTCTCATAACTATATAAACTCCTTTCAAGGGGAAAATGAATACTTGTTAAACTCCAAATTATATTTTCATTCTCTTGGTATCGGTCACTGCTCAAATATACGTTTTAGCAACATAACAGAGCCTGTCCTTTTGCTTGTAGCCAATGTTGTGATTAACCAGACTTGATGGGAATTCATCTGGCTCCTCATCTGTAAAATGGGGACGATCAGAATGTCTAGCCTATGGAGTTGTTGTGAAGATTAGCTGAGTTACTACATGTAAATAGCCTAGAATGGTACCTGGCACACAACAAATAAATGCTAGCTATAGTCATCATCCCTGCCACTACTGTTATCAGCATTATTGGGATGGAGCATTATTTTCCTAAATGTGTCCCTTTTTTTTTTTTTTTTTTTGGTGAGGAAGATTCACCCTGAGCTAACGTCTATTGCCAATCTTCCTCTTTTTGCTTGAGGAAGATTTGCCCTGAGCTAACATCTGTGCCCGTCTTCCTCTGTTTTGGATGTGGGTTGTATACTGACAAGTGATGCAGGTCTGCGACCAGGAACTGAACCAGGGCCGCTGAAGCGGAGCGTGCCGAATTTAACCAGTAGGCCATGGGGCCGGCCCCCTAAATGTGTCAATTTTGGCATAAATGAGGGGCGTGCTGTTGTAAAAATTCCATCCTGGTCTCTCTTCTGTGTTTGTCTTCCCAAAATTTTGTATGAATGAATGGTAGCTTGTCTTACAGCCAAGGAACTAGTCCCTAATCTGAAATCTAGACGCTGTGGCGTTCTGTATCCTGCCTGGCACAAAGGAGGCAACCTGTAGATATTTCTTTCATGAATGAGTGAGGAATGAATGAATGAGGGAAGTATCTAAGCCAAAAAGAAAGGAAGATTGATACAGCTTTAGTTGAAGAGGATGCAGACTGGGTCATAAGCCTCTACAAACATTTCAAGACCATAAACACAGCATTGAAAGAATCCAATGTCAGTCCTGCCTAAATCTTTCCTTGGGTCGATGAAATGAATCTTGCCAGGTATGGAGTGAAAATCAGAAAACTCCTGCAGTGCTGTTTGACTGTCCTAGTGCTCTGTGCCTGCCTTTGTACATCTGCTAATCTGTTTAAGGTCTAATATTAATGGCATAGAACTTTAATTCATAAGTACATAAAATTAAAAGAAACTAAAGGCAAAATACAGAAATGTACGTGGTGTCAAGACTAAGTTCAATGAAGCATAGCAAAAGTGGAATAGATTATTAAATAAACGCGGAGGGAAGATGGAAAATATGCCTAAATCTCTCATTTTGAAAGGAATTGGTTTACTTGATTATTTGCAACAGTATCACACTCAGGAAAATCTAAGACAAATGAAAGCAAAACAGAATTTAATTGAGCTATTATTTTGCAGACTTTGGCTTGGTTTCAGACAGTCTAATCAAATTGTGCTTTGCTCAGAAAACTAATGTTAAATGCAGCCTACCAACAGATGTTTAAAAAGAGTCTAATTGGGAAATCTACATCCTGGATTTAGTCTGTCTCGTTGGAAAAAACAGCTTCAAATTTGTATTTTCGAGGATGACACCCAATGACAAGCTTTTCCAGAAAAGATAAAGTTTTCTTCAAGGATGCCTGGTGCTTGGGTGGAATTATCTTGAATAGTCAAAGGTGGCACACTGGAAATTAAATTTCTTGGAAATTCTCCAGCCCTGTGCCGTATAGAGCTGTACAGAGAAATCTCCTTTATCACATGACGTCACAAGAGTCCTGTTACAGTCCCTGGCTTGTGTCAGGGGCCCGTGTGCTGTAATTTATAATGAGCCCTTGCAAGTCATGCAAGGCACATACTGATTGATGACATTTAAAGGTACTGTCAAGGTGGCTAGGTAATGAAGTTGACCTCGCTCTATCGTTGTCTCAGTTTCAAGTTGGTATATATAAAGAAACTATTTCACCTGCCATATTTGCTTGGAACTTTTCATTAAATCCACAAAAGGAATTTGGCTTAATAGTTAACTATTTTCTTCCTTTAGATCAGGGGTCAGCAAACTTCTTCTGTAAAGAGCCAGAGAGTGAATATTTTTGGTTCATGGGCTGTACTGTCTCTGTGGCAGTACTTTCTCTGCTGTTGTCATGCAAAAGCAGCCATAGACAGTACATAATAAGCACGCTGTATTCCAATGAAAATTCATTTGTGGACACTGAAATTTGAATTTCATATAATTTTCACATACCATGAAATATTCTTTTGGCTTTTTTTTTTTAAACTATTAAAAATATAAAAGCAATTCTTAGCTCCAGGGCCATACAAACACAGTCTGGGAGCCAGATTTGGGCTGTAGTTTGCTGATCTCTGCTTTAGGAGACCAGGTATGATCTTGCAGGTCATTCATTCAACAAGGTTGCCTAAATGAGGGAGCTAGCAAGAAGTGAAATCTAGCTGTCGTTTACCAAGCCTTGTACCCTGGTGTGGGATTGGCCTCCGTCTACTTGGAGGAAGGGGCATCTTTTTCTAATTTGCACAGAGGTGCCACCCAACACCGAACTTTCCTTTCTTTCCATCTTCTTAGTCTGACATCTGTCACTGCATTGCAGTAGATGTAATGGCAAAACTGGTAATTTTTTGATATTCAGGAAAATGGACTTAGCTGGCAGGGCCTTAGCTAGCCTGTGCCCCACACATGTGTGAAATTGAGGAAGGTAGCCCTTCAAGACACCTTACGCCAATCTATCGGGGTATTTTCATGATGTCTCTGACTTTATTACATTAAAACACTTTGCTGCGGTGTCCGTTGATGGGTGAATAGATAAAGAAGATATGGTACATACATACGATGGAATACTACTTGGCCATAAAAAAGAAGGAAATCTTGCCACTTGTGACAACATGGATGGACTCTGAGGGTGTTATGCTAAGTCAAATAAGTCAGACAGAGAAAGACAAATACTATCTGGTTTCACTCACGTGGAATCTCGAAAAACCAATGAAACAAACAAAACAAAAACAAACTCATAGCTACAGAGAATTGGTGGTTACCAGAGAGGAAGGAGGTTAGGGGGTGGGCTGAAATGGGTGAAGGGGGTCAGTTGCTTAGTGAGGGATGGAAACTAGACTTTTGGTGGTGATCACTTTCAGTACATACAAATGGTGAATTATAGTATTGTACATGTGGAACTTATATACTGTTATATACCAATTTTACCTCAATTTAAAAAAGAAGCACACACTTTACTGCCATCTGTCAGAAAAAATATCTTATAGATATGTAGATATTTTACAGATAGTTAAATAGGTCTAGAATGTCTACACTGGGAATGCCCCCCCTTGAAGCCACAGTATAATGACACTCTTTCCACATGGCGCCTTACTACAGGGCTCAGTCATATGCTGATGTGGTTTTCCTCCACTGTTTGCAGTTTGAATCCAAGCATGTCTGATTTTGGCAAACTGACTTACCTCTATAAGTCTCAGTTTCTTTTCTTGTTTTATAAAGATTGGCACCTGAGCTAACAACTGTTGCCTATCTTCTTTTTTTTTTTCTTCTCCCCAAAGCCCCTCAGTATATAGTTGTATATTCTAGTTATGAGTGCCTCTGGTTGTGCTGTGTGGGACACCCCCTCAGCGTGGCCCAATGAGCAGTGCCATGTCTACGTCCAGGATCTGAACCAGCAAAACCCCAGGCCGCCGAAGCAGATCGTGTGAACTTAACCCCTCGGCCACAGGGCCGGCCCCTCAGTTTCTCATCTATAAAAGGTTAGTCGGTGGTTCTCAACCCTGGAGGCACAGAATTAATATAATTTTTATCATCATCAAGATCTAGGTCTCAAAGCTTTTTAAAATCCTAGGTAGATTCCTGAACTCTGTCTGCTGAATAAGAATCTTGGGATGGGCCCAAGCATGGGTATGTTTAAAAGCCTTCATAAGTGCTTTTTATGCACTCCTGTGGTTGAAGACCACTTGTCAAGGTGACAGCTAAGTTCCTTTCCAACTTGAAATCTCAGTGGCTCTTTCATTCTGTTTTTCCTTCATTTTCTGTTCCCCAGCCTCCTCCTAGGGTAGTAGAAATGAACTCTGACTTCATCTCACCAGTACAAGCAGTCTGTGGTCATCAGAAGATGTTAGGAGTGTTGGCTTTTGCCCTTGGGTAATTCGCCCAGCATGTAGCACTGGATAGGAGCCTGAATGAACTATCTGAGAATTAGGTAGGCCACCCACCTATTAACCTTGGAGTCCACTTTAGAAGTCCAGCGAGTGAGGACAAAGAAGGATAATCTAGTTGGTATCGTATTGAAGGTCTCTCTGAGGCTTTGAAATATGCAGCTTATCTCTTTTTCTCTATACACTGGTGCATTTCTGCTATGGAATGGACCTATAGACCACATTTTTACAATACGTGCCCATTTTTACTATGCTTCTAGGCTAGCCCAAATTGGCAAGTACTGTAAGTCTCACAAGATCACTAACTTGGTTTCCTACCAAAGTCATTTGGATACCTTTCAGGTAAGTGTTGAAATTGGCCCATGTCTCAGAATCACACCTGGTTTCTAGGAGTTTAGGGCGTACCTCATTCAGAAACTTGAATATTATTTAAAATGTAGGGTCTGTGTTTATCCAGGGACTTTCTTCTGTCCATGTTTTATAAACAAATCCCTGCTCTGCTCATTTTGCAACATACAGAAAGAAAAAACTACCAACGCAGAACCAGAAAGACAAGTGGGGCATCTTACATCTCTTTACCTGTCTTGCCCTATTCACATCCAACTTGATTTCTTTAAAATTGAAGCCTCTTCATTCTGCAAGTGATTGGGAATTTGAGACTGTTAATTGATGAAGGCAAAATGGTCTTGCAGCAGCCTGGTCCATGAGGTCCGCAGGGCATTTGGGGTGATTTTTCTTTAAGGTAACTCTGGCCCTGTGAGGCCTGAATGCCCACCATCTAACAGCGAGTAGCCAATCTGACTTGTTTTTTTTCTCTTTTAACACAGTTTACCAATTGGAATTCTACAAAAGAGAGATTATATTTTTTGACTTATGAACAGCAGGTCAGACATTTCAAAGAAAATTGAGAGAGCAGTAATTTTGAAAATATACACAGATGAATTTGAAAACAAATATTTTACTGCCCACACACCTCTATTTAGAATACTGGCTTTGGAAGCGTATTCCAGGAGCCCTACCATTTTGCATGACACTGTGTCAGTTCATGCACAATATATTAATGCTTAATTGAAGATAATGTAACTGCAGATCAAAGGCATAATTAACGGGCTTGCAGAAACTCTTATGTAGATCAGGATTTTGACTAATAGAAGTCTGGACACAACTGGTTTATAAAAGGATCTTGAGACCAGCTGAGCCTTCATCTCTCTGCTCAGCTGATGGTGACAACAGCTGGAGCTGCAACCAGGGTGTGTGGATAAGGATTGCTCTCACCTCCACCATTTACCACTACCCCCTTTGAAACCAGTGCTTCCTTGGTTTGGCCCTCAGTTGACCCCTGGAGCTGCTGGACTGTGGAGCTCTTGAATATCTCATTGTCTGCAATGAGGGTTAGTTTCCATCAGTATCAGGGTACCCCTAAGACTCTAGGACCTTTGACTTGAATATGAAGCTTGTGAGCAGGGAGCAAGCCTTAGAACAGAGATTGGCAGACATAGGCCTGTGGGCAAGTCCCAGCGCTTGTTTTTGTAGGACCTCCAAGCCATTTACATTTTTAAATGGTTAAAAAAAATCAAAAGAAGAATAATATTTCATAAAACCTGAAAATTATATGAATTCAGACTTCGGTGTCTACAAATCAAGTTTTATCAGAATAGAGCCACAGTCATTTGTTTTGCTGACTATGACCGCTTTCCGTAGAGTTTAGTAGTTATATCCTGCAAAAGCTTAAAATTTATTTACTGTCTGGCCTTTCATGGAAAGTTTGTTGACTCCTGGTTTAGAAGTCTGGGTTTGATCTTAAGGATATCTTTGGGAAGAGAAGCTTGGACATCTAGCAATGTACTCATTTTGCAGAAAAAGATAGATGAAAGACAGGAAAACAGTTTTGTGTTTTTTGGGTTTTTTTAACCTAATTTTGGAAAAAAGCAAGGCAGGGCCTGGACAGAAACTGATAGAACTAACAAAGTTATTAAAGCCAAGATCACAGCATTCTCATGAGATTATTACTATTATCATCATTGACGAGATCTAAGTTTCATTTTGATCTTTATTAATATAAGTATTATCTTCATCAAGATCTAGGATTCATTTGGTATTAAAATTGGTGTAAATGATATAGCGATTCCATCTGACAGCAAGGCCCCTAGGAAGTAAATGTGAGAATAAACTAGAGGATTGAGTGATTCATTCATTTACCCATCTTGTCTTTTATCTATTCATATTAACATTTATTATATACCTATTGTGTACTAGACCCTACTTAGTACAGTCATGCATCGCTTAATGGCAGGGATATGTCCTCAGGAATGTGTTGTTAGGTGATTTCATCATTGTATGAACATCATAGAGTGCACTTACGCAAACCTAGATGGTATAGCTTACTACACACCTAGACTATATTGTACTAATCTTATGGGACCACCATCATATGCGTGGTCCGTTGTTGACCAAAACAGTGTTATGCAGTGTGTGACTGTACTGGAGTCAGAATTGAGTATTTCTTAGTCCTTATGTTAGAGTTGAAACTGCACAGAGAGTATTATAATACGATGTAATAAAAGTACTAATAGTTGTAAACATAGGGAACTATGGGAACATAAAGGAACAGAGCTCTTAAAATGTGACTAGTACAGCTGAAAAACTGAATTTTTAAATTGTATTTACTTTTAATTAATTTAAATTTAAATAGCCACATGTGGCTAGTGACTGCCATTTTGGACAGTGCAAATAGAGAACATTTCCATCATCATAGGAAGTTCTGTTGGGCAGTGCTATTCTAGAATGTTCTTTGGCTTTTAAAACATTTTGGTAAATATATCCTCCTGATGAAAGATCAAAACGTAGTCCCTTTTAATGTGGCTTCTTCGTACATCTCCAAAGTGTCTCTCTCTAGCTCCTTGCCACACATTATATCTTCGACATCTTTCTTTTACTGCTTTGCTCTCAGGGCAGGACAATACGGCAGTAATCTCTGGGAACATCATCTGCCTCCATTTTCTCCCTGAGGGCTTAAGTTTTCCTCCAAATAAGAAAAATCTCCAAAGACCTGGAAGCTTCGTTGAAGGAAACCAAGCCAAACTGCCTCCCCCACAGTGAACCACAAGACCCTTTGAAAACTCATGATTATTTTTATTTGTGTAGACTTAAGATGGAATAAGAACTTCAAAAGAGCATTTGAAAAATACCCTTCTCACCAAAAAAGCTTAAATCATTTCCTCTGAAAGTTTCCTTCTATCGAAGGTTTGCTTCGGTCTCACAGACTAGCCTCCGCCTTTCCTCAATATGAGGGGGAGGAATGTGACCTCCACTTTCCATTGATACCGCTCTTAGGGTCTCTTTCCTTCTCTCTCAGGGCCAGAGATTGGCACACTCTGGTTTCCTATTGGCTTTTGTAAAAGCCAAATCCTTGAACTTCATTTCTTGCTTCCAAATTTTGTTTGTGGTTGTGTTTCTCCTACCTGCCCCCCAGGTGTGAGGTTTATTGGTCTTTGTTTTATCAACAGTGATACAATTAATAATCATATTACCATTTAGGTTAATAACGGTAATAATAATAGCATTAAGTTCATCGATTAAATATGTTGATTGGTTAGAGAAAAGCTTGGGGGTGCCCTTAATTTTAGTTTGATGTCTTGCTGAGAAAATAAAGCTTAGTTAAGACTCTGGAGTCAGATATATTCAAACTCAAAAACTATTATTTACTAGCTATATGACTGTCCAAGTTAGGTCATTTCTGAACTTGTAGAAAGTAGAAATATCTACCCATCAGATTACACTGGATGATTAAGTTAAAAAAATAATCTGACACATCCTGCTCAAAATGTTGCTTACTCTTCAGCTATTATTCTAATCATTCGTATTATGATGGTGTTGGTGGGTTATCACGTGTGAGATTCTAGGCTAGCCTACACGAAAAAAATTGGAATTTTATGTAACATTGAGACTTTTCAGTGACAACAGATGAGGAGGGCGTGGCAACTGTCAACTTCTACCTGCATTTCAGAGCATACTGCATTTAGAATGGTCATAGCTATACTGTCGTCCCCGGATCTTTCATATACACCAGATGAAATGAAGAGTCTGTGGCCAAAGGGAAATGTGCCGAATTGATGTTCACATCCGTAGGTCCTCTGTGCTGGCGGTCTGCTTCTCTTGTGATGGTACAGTTAGCTGCACCTGCTGAGAAGAAAAGACAGAGCGTGTGATGATGATTCTCCCCAGCTCTGCCCCTCTCCTAGTTGCCCTTTCCCCTCTAAGGAGAAAGCTGTACAATTATAGCCTCTTTGACTTTATAAGTACATAGGAGCAAAGACCAAGGAGTACTCTGATTTCCTCGTAATTTTTACCTTTCTTGGGTCTTGATGTGTTAGGAAGGGAATCGTGGATTTTGGAGTTGGCTCTTGACGAGGCCTTCTAGTCAGAGTTGACTTGCTTCTCTTGGGCACTAAGTAATTTGTTACTCTTCAGCGCTCTGTTTCTTTTTCCCCCCAAGGGTGGATCTCTTCACACCTGCAGGAGACTTGTTCTTTCACTTCTGTATTATCACATTATTTACTGCATTTATGAAAAAAGGGGCAGATGTTTTCTAACAGCCATCATGACAACTTTGATACAAACAGAGCAGTAATGTTTTGTTGAAAAGCATGGAATGGTCTAAGAAAATGTGAAAGAAGCTTTAGGAAATGAAGTTCATTGAAAATAGGAATCTTGAGATTTATGTTATAATAGGAAAAGAATAAGGGAAGCAAGAAACTGATTCTTCATTAGAGATTGCAAACTGATGGCCCACAGGCTAGATGCTATTTCGGTTACACACGTAAGGTTTAACATTTTGTGGAGTTCATTGCGAAGGTTAAAAAATCTGGAATTTTCCCATCAAAATTTCATTTTCCAGCTTCTCCTAAAAAAAGTGAGAAGCTCAAGTAGTATTCCTATATAGCACTGGTTATCTGGAGTCAGAAATGCGGCCCCTTTCTACCTTGCCATGGACTACAAACAGCCTGCTACACTCATTTCAGTTACCTGCCTGTCTGCTCTAGATCCCTCTTAGTGGCCAAAAGCTTCATTAACAAATGCACCTTAGGACTGGGAGGGGTTCAGTACTCAGGCCAATTAGAACTCAGGGATTTTAGAATTCTCGATTCCTTGTATCTGTGCCTCCTAATTATAGATTTGATATCTTCTTTAACTGGCTGCCCATGTGAAAATTGGAACTCAGCTTTCTTAACTGGGACTCTGTGCAGTGATGATTCCCATATGGCAAGGATGGGGTAGGGGGTGTGTTTTCCTGCAGGAGGAAAGTACGTATGAAACCAGATGATTCACATTTTCCCTTAGGAGGTTCAGATACTCTATTAGTTACCTTAAAACTTAGTGTCTTAAAACAACGTGAACATTTATTTTTTATTTATTTATTTTTTTAAAGATTTTATTTTTTTCCTTTTTCTCCCCAAAGCCCCCCTGGTACATAGTTGTATATTCTTAGTTGTGGGTCCTTCTAGTTGTGGCATGTGGGATGCCACCTCAGCATGGTCTGATGAGTGGTGCCATGTCTGCGTGCAGGATTTGAACATTTATTATTTCACCCATTTTCTGTGGGCTAGAAATATAGGAGTGGTTTAGCTAGATGGTTCTGGTTTGTAGTCTTTCCTAAGACTTCAGTTAAGATGTGAGGCTGGGACTTGACTGGGGCTGGAGGATGTGCTTCCAAGATGGCTCACTCACATGGCGTTGGGCAGGAGTCCTCAGTTCCTCGTGATGAGGACCTCTCCATAGGGTTGCTTGAGTGCCTCATACATGGCAGCTAGCTTCCCCCAGAGTGATCCAAGTCTTTGATGACCTTGCTTTAGAAATCACATACTATTACTGCTGCCATATTTATTGGTCACACAGACCAGCCCTGACACAGTGTCAGAGGAGACTACGCAAAGCATGACCACCAGATGGTGGGACTCTTTGGGGCCATTTTGAAGGCTAGGTTCCACCAATACCAACCTTCTCATTAGCCCCATTTAGAGTCATTGCAATAGTGAGGCAGTATAACAGCTCCTAACTTGTCACATCCCTCAGCTGAGTTGGACAGAAAAAAAGGCTAAAGGCAAACATTTGGCCTGAGCACTGGTGCACTGTTGGTCCAAGGCCATTGGCCAAAGTAATGTTCACCTCACTAAAAGATTCGCCTGTGACTAACAAGAAAGAGAGATTGACAAGAGAAGAGAGAACTGCACCAAGATATTTGAGGAATTAGATTTCCTTCTCAAGTTCTCCAGATTCTCTCCCGTCTTCCCCCCTGAGCAGTGAGAGGTTGCATCTCCTCAAAGCTGTGAGACCTTAGAAGATGATCTCAAAGTGATTTTATGGCAAAATAAGTAGTTCAGTATTTCTGTCCAGCTGCCTCTGGTGTCTCAGAGGCCATCGACATTATTGGAATGGTTTTGTTAGTGCTGTGCCCCGTTAAGTAGTTAGGTAGGCAGGTGAAAGTTAATGAAGAACAGGTCTTTTCAGAATCTTGACTAGACTGTTAATGAGATTCCCTGTTCAACATTTGACAAATTCTTGGGTGGTTGCGTTGGCTTAGGCGCTCTACCAGGGCCCTGGGGTAAGCCTCAGACAGGTCCCTGAACTCACGGAGCTAATCTTTTTATGGGACATTGAAACGGTAAGCAAAAAAGAAAATAATAAGTAGATGTCAAGTGATGACGCAGCTTATAAGAAAACAAAGCTGGTTCATATATAAAGAGTGGTGACGAGATTCCCATGTTAGATTGGCTGACTAGGGAAGACCTCTTTGAGGAAGTGACCTTTGAGTAGAGTCCTCGACTGAGTGAGGGACTGAGTCTTGCAAGTATCTGGAGGAAGACTGTCTCAGATGGAGGGAACAGCAAGGTGGAAAAGCCCGCAGCCGGAAACAAACTTGACGACCTTTCCACAGTTCCTGGAGGCTCTGTCCCTTTCCCCAGCACCAGGGTTCTCACCAGTGTACTGCTTCTGGTTGACAATTTGTTTTGCTGTCTTGACCACAGTCTTTTAGTCCTGGCTTAGCCTTCTTCTCTAAAGAAATACTTTTGCATGCTGAACAAGATTCACATAGGAAACATGTTATGCTATGGTGAGACTATGTGTATTTCCCCTTTTTCTCCCCACAGAGATTTTTACAAAACTTATGTATGCAAACAGGTATTTTTGTTTGTTTCACTTGAGTTGCTTTTGCATAATATAGCAAGCCCATGATTTCACATGTACAGTAATTCATAGAAAGTGATAGTCATCTTGCTTAGACACCTTAGTTCTCAAAACTAGCTTGCTAAATATAGTACTCCTCAGACCCATATAAGGTGCCATTAAAAAAAAGAAAAAATAAAGGTCAAAGTTTCCCCACCCACGAATTTGGTTATAAAAACAGCAAAGCAGGGTTTTTCTGAACTTGAATCAGTAAATTTTTAATTTAAATAGTATCCTGTTTTGACAAAGTGCTAAACCACAGAAGTCTCAGAAAGACACCATTAAGCTTTTGTCAATACCTGCTGGCATCTCTCAACAGGAAACTTTGGATGGCTTTTGTTGTCATTTTGTGATACACTGACAAGGATTGCGTGCCCTTATTTGTTGCATCCGGGAAATGGTCAGAGTAGCTCTGGTGCGGCTCCAGCCTGTTTACATTAACTTTTATATGTTGCATAATCCTTTGCCAGACAAAACCTGTATTGTTCCTTTTGTTAGTTAATCAACATTAGATTTCTGACTTTGCTAAGCGCACCTCCGGAGTGAGACACAATGCGGTGTCACACAAGTTCTGTCCTCTGACCTAACCAACAAAGAATTGCGCCTGCAACCCTTTCCTACATTGGTCTTGTGATCTCATCAGTGGTCCAGTTCAACTATGTGGGGCCTGCACAGTTCCTGAATGGCCTGGACTCTCCCGAAGAACTCCAAGGTACTATAAGAGCTCTTTGTTGGAATTCATTCCTGGTCTCTTTTATCTCAGTTTGTTGCATGTTGAATAGTAAGTTGCATTTTACTGTAAAGGTGACTGCATTTTTCTTATGGGGCCTTCAGGGTAAACAGCCGTTCGTTTCCATCTGTGAACACACGTGTAGCTTGTGTTGGAGGAGGGTGCCCGGTGCTTCCGAAGTCATTATTTTTCTGTAATGTTTATGCTCCATGGTTGTGCATAGATAGATTCCATGCCCCAGTGCCGGATGGGGAGGTAGCCTGTAATTCCAGCTGAATGTGTTACAGTTGAAAGTAGGCTGGAGTGGAAGCAAGTGACGGATCAAGCAAATAGCTTTTAATTTTACATAAATTGGTTTTCTACTTTGCTCTGGGGCAGAAGTTTGCAGCCCAGGGTCACATTAGACGTCGCTCACGATTTGGAAGAGAGGCATTCTTGGAAAATGTCTGGCAGAAGGAACTCCAGATTTCAGTCCCCGCCTCTCTTTGACTGACTTGGGGAAATGGGAGATGGCGTCTCTAGCCTGGGATTACAGCCCTTAGCTCTCTAGCAGCTAAAGACACTGGAGATTAGAAAAGGCGAGAATTATTCCAGATTCTCCAAGGATAAAAATTAGTGTGACGTTTATTAAATGTGTCCCCCAATACACTTTTTTCTCAGTAAATTCATAATAATGACATTGGTATGTTGTGTCACCATGTAAGGCAGAATTAGAAGATTCCCTTTTCCACCAGGCTCACAGATGTCTTTTCTGTGGCATTAACTAGCAGTCCTCGATGGGTAAACTGGAACTGCGGAGCACAATCAGAGTGGGCAGAGGCCTCTTTTTGCCCCTTGCCCAAGGACAAAAGATGGGAGAGGCCAGATGCAAACATGAGACACTACTTTCAGCTTTAAGGCTACAAAGAACCCAGTTATGAAGGATTTCAGTTTGATATTGTTAGTTCAAATTTTGGAACTGTTAGCCACACAGTCAAAAGAATTAGCTCTAGCCTTAGAGGCACCGGGAACAGTATCTGAACCCCGACCCACCACTGTCACCTTGGGAAAGATATTTAACCTTTTCACTTATGTTTGTGCTATGAATAATGTCTACCTCACAAGCTTGAGGTAAGGACCAAATGAAAACTGGAATATAACACATCCAGCCAGAGACACCCAGCCTGTGACACACACTTAAAGATGTGAATAATATTATCAGAATTTGATGGAATTGTTTATGATGACTATAAGATACCAGGTTAATATTAATATTCATTATTAGTAAAAAAGCCATAGGACCTCACTAGTCTTTGGGTAGAATATCATAGGAACATGAGAATAAATGAAATTTTGGAATGCTGAATGTTAATGAGGTAAAGTAAAAAAGCAAAATGAAAGGAAAAAAGTAGCTCCTAGCTGTTGATGAACTGGACAGAAAGCACAATAGTGTAGAAATAAGTGGATTTGGACAAGGTCATTGAATGAAATAAATAAACAAGCCGCTAATGGAGAACAACAATTTATTGCTCAAATCCATATATTTAAACAATGATTAATTTAAAAATCACTTTATAAAGGAGAAATAAAAGCCTTTAAAAAATTAACATCATGGGGCTGGCCTCGTGGCCGAGTGGTTAAGTTCGCGCGCTCCACTGCAGGCGGCCCAGTATTTCATTGGTTCGAATCCTGGGCGCAGACATGGCACTGCTCATCAAGCCACGCTGAGGTGGCATCCCACGTACCACAACTAGAAGGACCCACAACGAAGAATATACAACTATGTACCGGAGGGGCTTTGGGGAGAAAAAGGAAAAAATAAAATCTTAAAAAAAAAAAATTTCTGTTATTTAAAAAAAAAAATATATTAACATCATTTAAGGGGAAGTTAATCCGTTAAAAACTTATCCTGTTAAAATGGCCTGATCTCAGTAAGTGATTACAAACAACATTGCTGTCATAGTGGACATATTGAAATGGGCCACCCTGAAGACAGAATGTATTTCCCTAGAATATATGGATTACAAGAAAATAGTTGCTAACAGATTTCATAAATCATTTACTTCCAGATTCTATGAAAGTAAGACTCTCATAGCTTGGCAAATTGGACCTGGAGAAAAAGAGAAACTTTAATATCAAATTCAAGAAAAAGGGAGAAACAGATCCAAGAGTGAGGAATCAACACAGGGTTTGTAGAAAAGGACAGTAAAAGAATTTTGAGTGAAAACCCATTGAACCAAGAAGTCTTAATCGTACCTTCATCATGAGACCTTGGGGGGACTTTTTTTTGCTTTTTTTAAAAAAATTTTTTTAGACAGTGAAAATGTCTTGAAAAATTCCCAGGGCTTGTGAATAAAAGACACTTTATTGAATTGTAAAGTGATGTTGCAGGCCGGCCTTGATAAGAAACTTGTAAGTTTGGGTGATGGGGAGAAAAATGCACATGTGGTGCATTGAAACCTAGTGATTGATGCGTGGCTGGGACAGTCTGAGCATACTTGGGGTTGACTCGGGGAATCCCTTCCAGAATGGCATCACATGAACCAAGATTTGCCCCTGCCATCAGGTGCTTTGGTGTTTCCCTCTTGCTATGCTTTTCAAGGTTGATTGATAGTATTAATATAACTACTTCCTAATCTCCTTGTGGAAAGAGGTACCTTTATTAGTCAGAACCTTGTCACATGCAAATACCAAAACCCAGCTTAGACTGGCTAGTGATGAGGGGAAAAGTCTGTTGGTTCACAGAACTTCAAAGTTCAAGGGTTAACCTGGCCTCAGACAGCTGGAACCAGACACTCAAATAAATGTCATCAGGACTTGGTCTAGCTCCATTTTTTGGTTCTGCTTTCTTTTTGTGTTGGCTTCATTCTTTGTCAGGTTTTCTCTTGGGTGAGGTAAGATGGCTTCTGAGAGCCCCGGATTCACAGCTGAGCAAGCTCTGCAGAAAAGAGAGTATCTCTTGCCCAGTAATTCCAACAAAAGCCTCTGAATTGACTGAATGCTTGAGTCATCTATGGCTGAACCAATCACTGTGGACAAGGGGATGGGAGGATGTTGATTGGCTGGGACTGAGTCATGTCCCCACTTCCAGATTCCCCTGGAGAACCACATAGATAAAGAATAAGTACAGGGTAAATTGTTAGACCTCAGTTTTCCTTTTAGAGTGTGGAGGAATGGATGCTGTATAGACATTTTACCCCACATCATCTTAAAGAGAGTGAGCCATACCATATTGTTAATGTTCAGCCAGTCAGCAAGTTTAGTGGAAAAATCACATTCCTAAGAGTTGGACAACTTAACATTCGGTCTCAACCGTGTGACTAACTGCTTATAAAGCTTGAAGAGCAGTGTAAATAAATTTCCTAGCAATCAGTTTCCTTATCAGAAACCAAGGACAGTTGGCCCTAGAATATTTCTACAAGTCCCCTGTTTCTAGAAAAAGTCTGTATTTCAAACTTACAATTCATCTTTGTAGTGATTGTCATATTATGCCCATTTCATGGACTGGTATGTTCTAGACTATCAGCATTGTCTGACAGAATTTTCTATTGTGGTGGGAATGTTCTATGTCTTTGCTGTCCAATATGCTAGTTAATGGCCACACTGGCTATTGGGCACTTCAAATGTGGCTACTATGACTGAGGAACTGAATTCTTTTTTTTTAAAAAAAAAAAAAGATTGGCCCTGAGCTAACATCTGTTGCCAATCTTCCTCTTTTTTTTTTACCTTCTTCTTCTCCCCAGTGCCCCCCAGTACATAGTTGTATATTCTAGTTGTAGGTCCTTCTAGTTCTGCTATGTAGGACACTGCCTCAGCATGGTTTGATGAACGGTGCTAGGTCCGTGCCCAGGATCCGAACCAGTGAAACCCTGGGCTGCTGAAGCAGAGCACGCGAACTTTAACCACTTGGCCATGGGGCCAGCCCCAGGAGCTGAATTTTTCATTTTATTTTATTGTAATTAATTTAAACTTAAATAGCCACACGTGATGAATGTCTGCCTTATTGAAAAGCTCAGCTCTAGATTAACGGCCAAATAGAGTTACATGAATTTTAGATAAGTGACAGTGGAAGATGACTTAAATCTCGACGTCCTCTGCTTTTGGTGAGTCACAGTTAAATATATTTTTCATTAATAATTTGTAGTTAAAATAAAAGCTACCACTCGTTCCAACAAATACAGAAAGACTATTGTCTCCCTACATATCCTCCAACCAAAAAAAGTATTAAGTGTTGGAGGTTGATTATTTTAGTTTTTGTGGTTCCTCAAGCATCTGCCCTACCAGGTGGTGTGAGGCAATGGAAAGAATGCTTAATTAGGAGTCAGAAGTTTTGGGTTCTGGTGTCGGTTCTGCCAGTAACTGCTTAGATGTATGACCTTTGGCTAGTCATTTTTCCTTCTTGGGCATGAGTTTTCTCATCTGGAAAATGAGGGGGTGGGATTCAAATGATCTCTAAATCTATTCCAGATCAAAGTTTCTATGATTCTAAGTCTTTTTCTTCGTTCTCATGGCCAGGATGTTGGCTGAGAGTTTCTCTTTGTGTTGTCACTGAGTGTAAGTACAGGTGATTGAAAGAACTGGGGAGAGACCTTGGACCATTTCTCCGTATGAACTGTGGAGTGTTGTAACACTTTTCAGATTTCCATTGGATCTGAAAGGACCCTGAGGAAAGTCAAGTTCTGCTTCAGTATGGCTTAGTGTTCTAATCCAAGGTAAATCTAGAAGAAAATGAATGACAGGTAGCATTAAGCAATGCATACTTAATTAAAAAGTTATTTTCGTCTGAGATGGCCTTGTTATGCTACTTCCAGAGTTGAACATGGAGGTAAAAGCTTTGGAGAGGGTGTTAGTAAGATGGGCCAAAGTGAAGAATATTGAGTGAGGGACAAAGAGGAACAATTGTTAGCCTAAGTGAGCATGAGAAGTCAGTTCAAGTAAATCCATAACTACGTCTGCTTGGTGAGCCTGAAGAAGGAAAATCAGAGATGACAAGACTTTCTTTGGCACCCAGGGAAGTTAGGGTTAAGGGAGGATGTTTGGAGTGACTTCATCTGTAGAAGGTTGGATTTTGAAAGAGGAGATGAATCACAAATGAAGAGAAAGGGGAAGGAAAGAACATTGGCCAGATTTGCAAGAGCAGGTAGGAGGATTTGAAGTGTTCCAAAGGACAGGGCGGTAGGATGTGTCAAACCAGTCCAGAGGGAGAGAGGCATCAGCTGGGGCTGAAGAGAAGCAAGATGTTTATTTGGTGATTTGATTTTGATGTTCAGTAATGACATGTGCTAATTGTGTTATTGTGTGATAAGGAGGCACAGTTAAAACGTGTAGTGATGTGGTCATGCTAGTGAATTCCCATTGTCAATAAAAGCTACACCGTCTCCATAAGATCCTTTAGACACAGTTGCATCTTGTAGCTTTATTTTTATTTTTTAACTGGCTATCTTTATGTATGGGAACAGTCATCTCCAGAGATTCATTTTCATTTCAAAAAACTTCTAAAGGTGTTAATTGCATTTTTTAAAACTCTTATGTAATTATTTAAAATTATTCTACCGGCACCATAAATCAGAACTTTTCCCATTATATTGCCAAGGAACATTTATGACCTGTTTAGATAGTTTTGATTTATAGGTTTAGGAAACAAGAATATAGAAACCATTGCCAGGTTTTAATTTGGAAATTTCTTTAGCCACGTCTGTTTTTGCAGAAAGGAGAAAAAGAAAGCTGGTAGGAGAGGTGGTTGGGGCGGTGTGGCCCACACTAATGATATGTAAGAAACAGAGGCACAAGACCCAACTGGGGGGTCCTGCTCTGAAATGAGCAATTAGTGTGTCTTTGATATGTTGTTTAATAATCTTTCTAGGCATTATTTGTAAATGCTGGTTCCCTGTAATGGGGTGCCTAATTCTGAGTAGGTTATTTAATTTTCCAGACCTCAATTTCCCCATCTGTAAAATGTAGACTAATAATAAGATCTCTTTCCAGGGTTCTGGTAAGGATTAAGTAAGTTCGTTCATTTATGCATTCAAAAAACAATTGCTTATGAAGCGCCTACTAAGATGTAGGCACCATATTAGGTGCAGAGTGAGGGTGGCAGGAGGAGCCCACACTGACGCCACGCCCGACCTCTCCTGGTGCTTTCAGTCTGAAACAGGTGATAAATGTGAATAATCCCTGGCATGAGGCTGGTCTTGGTAATTGTCAAATAATAACAATGGTCCTCCAGTTTAGGTGTTGTGAAACACTGGAATGCACAGATTTAGAAAACTGATCACAGTACATCTCAGATGATGCGATTTGAGGAATTTAGAGACAAAAATTGTATGTGTCGAAGAAGGAGGGAGAAGAGTTAATATTCTGTGACGAAGAATCACAATTTTTTCAAAAAGGTCTCAGCAGGCTGAAATTCTGGATGAAAATGAAAAAGATATTTAATGGGAATAAAGCAAAGCCCAGACCACTGCCCAGGTGTGGAGTGAAGGGCTCCATGCTCCCAGCAGTTCATGTGACAGTTAGTTAGGAGTGACTGTAAAATCAGTAGAGCCAGTTGTGACCTGGAGGCGGTGTGGGCACCAAGGACCCTGGGCTGCATTAATAGAATAATAAAGAATTGAGGGGCCTGCCTGGTGGCCAGCTGGTTAAGTTCGCACGTTCCACTTTGGCTGCCCGGGGTTTTGCCGGTTTGGATCCTGGGCGCGGACCTGGCACCGCTCATCAAGCCACGCTGAGACGGCATCCCACAGAGCAGCACTGGAAGGACCTACAACTAGAATATGCAGCTATGTGCTCTGGGGCTTTGGGGAGAAGAAGGAAAAAAAAAAAAAGAATTGAGCCTCCACCCTCCTCTGGACTAGACAGATGACACCTGGCTGGCAGTGCTCATTTCTGAGTGCTGCATTTGAAGGGGGTTGTGGCAGACCAGACTGGAAGGCCTTGATTATCACATATCAAATGCTAGCTATGGGTTTGAAATAGAACCAGAACCTATTAAGCACTTTAAGGGAGGGGGGCAAAAGCAAGACAGTGTGAGGCCTTGGTAGGAAGGGGCAGTTACTAGGGTGCAGAGATAAATAGCATCAGCTCTGGGGATTAACTTGGTCCCTAAGCCTGCAATTCTCAGAATCCACGTGACTAAAGAGAAGCAGAGGTCATGCCAACTCTAGGTCTTCTGCTTTTGAAGAAAAGTGTTCAAGTTGCTACTATTTGTGACTGTTCAGTGGCCCCAATGAAATGTGGGCTGTAGCCTTCCTGTACGTTTTCCCTAATCTTTCTCTTTTTTAGCTGCTTGTCAGGTAAAAGCCGTGGCAGAGGAAAAGGGAGTGGAGATGCCTTGAGCAAGGAAAACCCAGTTTCACGGTGCTCTCATTTTGGCAGCAGCTCAGGAAATTGGTTTTCCCACTTTTCCATGCTTATCTCCATTCAGGATTCTTCTCATTTAGCAAAAGTAGCAAGACAAGTGGAAGAAAGCTGATTTTTTAAAAATCTGGATAGTTATCTCCCTTTAGTAGGCACAGTTGTGTTGGACCAAGTGACTCGAGTTTACTCACAGCTATAAAATCTAGAGTCATTTGTGTAATCCTTGATCATAGGATGTATTTATCTTTTTAAAATTTTCTTTATAAGCCATTATGACCTCAATAAAGTAATTGAAAAAAAAACAGTGAGAAAACTCTTTATGTAAAGAATGGACATCCTTCGAAAGATATGAATAAAAAAGGTTATAGGAAGTTTTAAAAAACTAATGTAGAAAATGGGGATCAGAAACACAAAAAATTATTTCTGTACAGGAAAAGACTGAGAAATAGTAAACAATGTTTGACATAGTTGAAGGGTGAGCTATTTTCTCTGGTTCATGGGCCTATGCTTATTTTTGATTATTGAAACTAAATGAGATCATTATATGCTGATTTTATCTTTAATCCTTATAACTTACATTACTACTTATGCCTATTTAGTAGAGATATTTTGAGTCTTTAAGTTGTGCTATGATAGAGTGGAGAAGAATTTTCTGGGGACAGCTGCTTTTTATGACAAATGATTTATAGACATAAAAAAACAGAAAAAGAGAAATGATGGAAAAAAGGAACCCTTTGATTCTTTATTGTAAATAAAGGAAAAATGATTTGTTAAGGGGGAAAACACTTTCAAAGTCTCTGATTGTATTGATTGCTATATATGAATGCATTTTTTGCATGTGAGGTCACTTCATCATAAAATTGTCATCATCAAGATTTTAGCCCCTAACTTGGCAATATAGAGGTGCTTCTCTTGTCACTGAATGTGCCTGTTACATAAAGAGATGCTGTTATTTAACGTGTACTTAGTTACTTTTTCCTTAGCACTATGCTATGAACTACAAGTTGAGAAAGAAGAAAGAGTATAGCATTTGTCTCTTGGTGCTTATAGTTTAGGGAAAATAATGCATGGAACAAATGAAATGCAAAAGAAAGAGGAAGGAGGAAACGAACCAAAAGGAAAGAAAAGAAAAAACATTAATTCATTTGTTTACTCATTTATTTATAAATTCATCAAATATTTGTCAAAGGGCTATTATGTACAGTCCACTCTTTTTGGCATTTGATGAGTGAATTCACTATTTGATAGAATGCTGAAATGACTGGCATGGACAGTAAATGCTAGGAAGTCAGGGAAGCCACCCTCAATTTAGTGCCATGGGTGATAAGATGGCAAAGTTTGTAGAGTGGCCTCTTCCACTCTCTTACATGTACGTGTGTGTTTGTTTTTCTGTCGAGGAGGATGATCTGCCTAATAGAGGAAAATTTTTTATTTAGGCTTGGCTCCGTTCTCCTTTTCTATAATATTCAGTTTCACAGAACAAGACAGGACTTTAGTTGTCCTTCCTGCCCCCAACTTAGTTCAAAAGAAACAAGTGACTAAAAATGAACAAGAGGGCCCTTCACCCCAGCACAGCTATGCTGCCTTCAGAGAAAGCACACTAAGACTAGACCTCATGGTTGAGCGGTTGGAGCCTTGCTGGAAAGAGAGGGAGTGACGTGTGAAAGACCAGTGGAGGTCTCGACTGTGCTGGTTTTGTTAGAGTTCTGTTTTCTCTCCTAAGGAGTTGGCACACAAGTCCTTCATGCTTTGTAAGTTTGCCCCTGTATAGATGCGAATTCTCTTCACGCTTTTGTTCTACCTAATTGTATAAAAAGATGTCCATATCTGATGTGATGCTATTTAAACCCTTGGGTGGCAAAAATATCTAATCTTTAAGTCCATGCTCCTTAACGTTATAGTAGTGGTTCCCAACCCCTGGGTATATGTTGGACTCACCCTCCAAAAGATTCCAGAGGCACATCACAGATTCACTGAGTCAAAATCTCTTGGTCGGACAGATTGGAGTTGCAAGTTTGGAGCATGCCAGGATAGGAATAAAGAACATCTAACTCGTGGCCAGCCGTGGTGGCCTAGTGGTTATGTTTGGCGATACACTTTGGTGGCCTGGTTTCAGCTTCTGAACGAGGACCTACACCTCTCTGTTAGCAGCCAGGCTGTGCTGGCAGCCCACATGCTAAAAAATCGAGGAAAGATCGGCATGGATGTCAGCTCAGGGCAAATCTTCCTCAGCAAAAAAATAAATAAATAAAAGGCATTTATTTTAAAAAAAAAAAAAAGAACATCTAACTCTGCAAACTTAGGGGAAATGTGTGCGTTTGACCCAGCTGAGGTCAAGGCTAGGAGAGATCGTGTTAAATACTGGATATGATGTGCGTGAAGAAAAGAGACCATACCCCAAACAGGAGGAATGACGAGAGGAAGAGGTGAATAAAGGTTTGAGATAGGAAAGGCAGGTGAAATTGGGAAAAAGAACTCTTTGATCTCAAAGGAAGGAGAGATGCAGCATGAATTACAATTGTCCCAGCCTTGTTAAGTACTTCACCGTTGCCCAGTGTTACGGCTCATGTTATCTCCCATGTGAAGGTTTGCACATGCTGTTCCTGGTAGCTGAAATGTCCTTCCCCACACTGCCTGTCCAGCTACCTGGGGCAGAGCATTATCCTTAAATATTCAGCATAATACTTGTCTTATTTTAGAAGTCTCCTTATCCCCTTAGGTCAAGGTAGGGGCCCCTCTTCTCTGCTCCCTGTGAGCATCTCTCTCTTCTTTAAATTCAGCAAATGATCAAATGATGGCTGATGCCATGCCACATGCTCTAGGAGCACTGAGGGAGTTCCGTTCCTTACTTTGGGTGATGTGGATGTTGGAAACTCTGAATTTCAAAATCAGCTCATTAGGTCATTAACCCGTGATCTGTTTGGGTGCAAGCTGAGCCCTTTCTGGAGCCATGGTGGCTGGGCTTCCAGCGAAGGCTTTCCTTCCCAGAGACAATAGTAACAAAATATCATACAAACATAGGCTGGGGGCCGGCCCCATGGCCGAGTGGTTAAGTTCACGTGCTCCGCTGCGGTGGCCCAGGGTTTCGCTGGTTCGGATCCTGGGCACGGACGTGGCACTGCTCGTGAGGCCACGTTGAGGTGGTGTCCCACATGCCACAACTAGAAGGACCTGCAACTAAGATATACAACTATGTACCAGGGCGGATTTGGGGAGATAAAGCATAAAAAAAAAAAATAGGCTGAAGCTTCCATAAATTAGGTCTTAGGTTGGCCAGCCTGCACATTCTCAGCACTCAGGGCAGACCCCTCCTTAGATTTTCCCAGTGGGTCCTTGAGAACTCGTTTAACAAACCGTCAAACTCCTTCACACGTTCCAAGAGATGAATGGGCTGATGGATGTGGCACACCCAGTAACCTGGAGGTAGAGGTTGGGCTGCCTTGTTACCCCGGACTTAAAAACCAAAACAACCAAGTATCTTCTTTCATTGTTGAGATTAATTGGCTGAAAGAGCTGCTGCTTGGTTAAATTTTGCAGTTAGGATCAATACCACCTACATCACAGAAAAAGAAGAAGTCTAAAAGAGTGAAAAAAACATTTTGCCTTCAGGTATTTCATTATAGCAAAAGGAAGAGAGTGAAGGAAAAGTGGTGTGTAGTATCAATAATAGTGATATTAGGAAACATTTAAGTGCTTACAGATGCCAGGCACTGACCCAATTTATCTCACTTAATCCTTGTAACACCCCTCTAGGAGAAGTACTAGGATTGGTTCCTTTTATAGATAGGAAAC
This sequence comes from Equus quagga, assembly GCF_021613505.1. NCBI lineage: Eukaryota > Metazoa > Chordata > Mammalia > Perissodactyla > Equidae > Equus > Equus quagga. Next base: position 118,004,398 of record NC_060267.1, read on the forward strand.
TGAGGCACAAGGAGATTAATAATTTACCAAAAGTACAATCAGCATTAGAGCCCATGGCAGTCTCTCTCCAGAGCTGCCATACTAAATCGTCTGGGTGCCTTTTGTGATCAGGGACAAACTAAGCCCCATCACCATGATGTTTCATCTTTACATCAAAGACATTGTCTGTTGCCAGGAGAACTCAGGCACTATCCAGACTAGGGCTGCTGGGCCACTGCCTGGTGCTCAGTAATGTGTTGGAGGGAGATGAAGAGACAAGTCTATCCACCTGTCTGTCTGTATCTTTCACTCTCAGCAATGGAGATGGGAGTGTGTGAGAAGCTCCTTAATTGAGGAGGAGTAACTCAAAAGGATGCATGAGCCCCTTGTCCCACTCCCTCATCCTACCAGCCCAGTTGTGGGTACTGACAGATTCAGGGGCAATTTCACATTTGTGTGGTCCGCCACGGTGGTCACTGTGGATTCATGTAAGAAGCAATAGAGGATATCAGAATTTTACTTTTGTATTATTTCAGGTTCCATTCATACCGACCAATCGGTGACTCTTGGTCATGTTTGTTTTCCAAAGGAGTAAAACCAGACCAGTCTTTCTGTTCTTTCAAGCTTAGTTCCAGCCCCAGCCTGGTCTCCAGCTTCGCATATGGGACCAAAGCCTTGTTTTGGAGTCATTCAAGCCCCTCTTCTCCCCTTATGAGCTGTGAGATATTGGATAAGCAATTTCAACTCTCAGAGTGTCCATTTCTTCATTTGTTAAGTGAGCACAATAATGCTTCCTTCGTAGGGTTCTTTTGAGGATTGAGAGAGATTATGGGAAGTGCCAAGTCCATCATGGGCTCGCAATAACTATTTGCTGTATTTCTCACCTATCTTGTTACTAGGCACCAGCCTTTCCCTTATTTTCCCTTCCTTTGTCAAACCCTGTTCTGAGGTCCCAATGCTTACCTCCCAGTTTGTGACTGGTACCTTCTTTACAGTATTTCCAATACCTCCTTGATCGTGATTGGCTCTGGTCTTTGTTTTCTTAGCTGTTATCTCAAGGTCACCTGAGCTCTGTAACCAGTAAATGAAGAGGGTCCCTACTGCAGAAGATGGAGCTCTAGAGGAGAAAATCACATCCCAGCTCTTCTATTCACCAGCCAAGTGCTTGCCGTCCGTCAGATCAGATAGTCACGCCAGTACTCTCGAGTCAAGGAAAATGCATTTAAAGACTGACACCCCCTCAAAAAATAATAAAATAGACATCTATCTACTATGAGGCAGATAATTGTTCCCACTTTATAGATGAGGAGATACAAACAAAGTGAACTTTTGTGACTTACCTGCTTGCTGGTGAGTAGCAAAGCGCATATTCAAACCCACGTCTCTGACACTCAAAGGTCCAGTTGCCTTTCTCCACATGCAATGGATATAATAGGATTCCTGTTTTGTGGGTTATCTTGAGAATGAGGAGATAGTATATGGCAGGGCTTTGCAGCTTCAGAAGCCTGGCCAGAGGTAAGAGGTATTGTTGTTGCTGCTATTCTCCTGTATGTGCTGAGCTGGAAGAATCAGGAGTAGCATGAAGTAGAGAGGAGAAAGTTGGAGGGTGGAACAAGTTGGCTGTGCAGGGGGCTGGGGAACGGATGGGAAAGGGTGTCAGAGAACGGTTAAACACAGCTCCCTGATTTCAGAGGTCTGGCCTGTTAGGTTGTGACATTACATAGATGTGTCCTGACCCATCTCAAAAATTGGACATCACTGAATTTAATTAAGATCAATTAGACATTCCTCCTATTGTTCAAACACAATACCGTATTTGTTTGAGAAGAGGGAAGTTCTGTATGACCTGAAAGCTTCCTGCTTCATTGGCTGCTTTTCGTCATGAGGGATGAAATGCCATTTAAAATAATAAAAAATAAATAATTGGCCTGCAAGCTGGGCTATATACTTTTCTTCACGCATTTTCTCAGGACAAGAGTTATTAGACCTCAAAAGGAGTCTCTCATCTCTGAGATACTGTGCTTCCTTCCACATTCCCCTTGCAATCCCCATTAAACCTTACCTGTGCCTTCAATCTGAGATGGAAATGCCACCCACCACCAGTAGCCACCTGATGCATAAAACTGTCCACTTTCCTCTCTTCTTTCCAGTATGAAACAGACAGAAGCAGGCAAATGGCTTGGGAGGTCAGACTGGAAATTCAGAAAGTCATTTCGGTGGGCACAGCATGATGGAAAGAGAGAACTTTGATGGTTAAAGAAGAGGAAAAAAATCACAAGGACAAAGAACATAAATATGTTTGGAAGTCAGGTAGTCTTAGAGTCCTCATCTGAGGCCCCAACTAAATCTACCAAGTCTTAAAGCATGTTATGTGACTTATTCTAGGGACCACAAGTTGTTGGTGTTTCACAGGGTTAATGACCTACAGAAGCTCAGAATAAGGACTTTTGAGTGGTTTTCCAAAAAGCATTTTTTCCCTCCCTTTGTTCCCTGAATTACCGTGGGCATAGTAGTGTCCAAGATGGCCAAGCTCTAAAATCTTCTTCATATTTTTTAACTCTATTCCTAGTATTATCATATATAACCTTAATGGTAAGCTTGAAAATACCTAGAGATTAGTCCTCTGCTTGTGTAAAATGTGTAGCTGGGACATAATAAGCCTTCAGTAATGATACTTCTTATTGTTGTTGTTGTTATTATGAAAGAAACCATAGAAAGTATCTCATCCATCTTCCTCTGTTAGGTGAAGTGAGTAGGCTTGGAGAGCTGAAGCGACTTGCCCGCAATCGCACTATTAATTCATGACAAAGTCATTAATAGAACCCTACGTCACGTCTAGTACTCCTGCATCATCTCAGGGTTACAGATAGCTTGAGGCCACTTTGGACTAGAAAAGATCTGCCTATCTCTTTATGAGCTTGTTGGGTGAGGCCCAGTCTGGAACTGTTTGCAAATGACCCGAGCCTTCAGGGGATGGGATGTGTGGACCAAAGGTCGTGCAACTCCGTGGGTGCTTCAGACTCTGTCCTGAGTGCTTACACATGGCCACTCTTTGCAGCCTCCCTTTGCCACCCCCTGCCCGAAAGACCTGGCCTCATAACTTTTGTCTAGAAAAGAAGACGAGTCTTTGGATATTTGTGTGGTCACTCTTAAAGGTAGGGCTGTGTGTGTGTGATCGGTGACTATTAAGGAAAGAAAATCCACAGGAAACTACAGGACCCCAGAAAATGCTTTCCGTGTAGCAGTTTCCATGCCGCTCAGTGTGGAAGGCAATTATCTTCGGAGGGGATTCCACAGCTCTGCGCCGGTTTCCCCGCTGTAAGATTTATTGTCGGCTGGATTGGGTGTTCTTTATAAGAGCATTTACTCAGCATCTAAAACGCTGTCAAGAGTGCTACTTCCTGAATGCTTTTGAGGTTGCAACTGCTCAGCTTCATTTTCCCGTCTTGGAGATATATTTTTGAAATGGTATGCAGGGATTTGTAAGGCCTCGTGCTTCCCATTGACACTGACAGGAGTTGCACCGTTAAACCCCTGCACGCTGCTGCGGAAATTTACCCCCTAATGCCCAGAGCCCTCCTGCAGGCTCGCCTGGCCACACGTGCGAGGGGTCCTGTAGCGGGGAGAGGGCGTGGGAGCGCGTCCCTGTTGCTTGGTGTAAGTCACGCCAGCTAATCAATCTCAAAGTTAACTGCTTTCTTACTTAAACAAAGGATAGGTGAAAGCTCTTCTTTGCTTTTTTTTTTTTCCCTCTCCCTTTTATGGATCTCCCGAACGCCAGAGAAAACTTGAGCTGCGAGTCAGCTAAATATACTGTATCATGAAACCTTGGGGACCATTGAAATGGGAACAGTGGCCCTTTACTGCTAAGAAGGTGTTTTATTGAAAGCACCAACATGCTCTCCCCGGAGAGTGAGCAAAAGAGAAGGCAAGATGCGCGACAGCCATACAGGTTGTTCTCTTAGGCGAGCTAAAATATAGAGTTTGGCACTCCTGTGCTGTGAGCTAGCAAGCAATAGAATAGACGAATGTGTGTTTTTACATTAAAGGTGCCATATTTCACTAGCGGCGTCCCCTCCCGCCTTTTTTTTTTAAAGTGTCTTAATTTATATATTCCAGTTAATAGTTCATTACATGTCCTCTCTCTCTCTCCAGCTTTTAAAAGTCGTCTTTTGAATAAGTCGAGGTACTCAAAATTTCCTAATCCTGGCAGGCTTACCAGCAGAGGGCAGGCGTAAAGAAGGTTTTGACACGAGGGTGTGTCAACCTAGGGTCACAGGAGGGTGGCGTTGAATGGGAGGGAGACCTGTGAGCATTGTTCAGAGGGCAAGATAGAACACGCTTCCTTTGCCTCTGTGCAGGCCTGTTGCACACCACAGGTCTCCAGAAAAGCTGACTTTACTAAATAAAGGTGGCCAGTTGCCTTTATCTGATATTCAGCGATTTCTACATAATTAAATATTAAAAAAATATTCAAATGTAATTTCATCCCTCAAGAGCCATCTTTTCTTTCCCCTTCAATGACCCAGTTCTGGTTATGCTTAAAATCAAGAGTTTGCATGTGGGTGTGCCATAAATGCTGTCACTCTTTGGAGGGGAAATAAGGATTTATGCCTGATGGTGGTAGCGATTCTTTTTTCTTGATCTCTGAAGGATAAAGCTCTTTGGGAAATGCTCTCCTGCCCTAAAACATGTCCCTTTTTGAAAACTTTGTGCACTTCAGTGTTATCTGTTCTAACCTTACAGTAGAAGCAGTCCAGTAATACATTTTACATTATATTAAAACAAGGGATTATAGTTTTATCGTAATCAAGGGAGAGTAATTTGTTACTGTCAGTCAGATGCAAAGTTAGGATAGGATGTTGCCATTTTTCTCTTCCATACTTGATTTTGTTTACCAGTGATGTTTTATGAATGTCTTTACATTTAGAGTGAGGGAATTGGGGGGGCAGGAACCCACATTTTCCCTAGCTTATGTACCCATCATATTTATAAGTCACCTGAATGTTGACATGTCACTCTGTAAATATATAAATTAATCAGGAACACTGGCATTATAAAATGTCGCACTAAATGAAGATGGTAATGGCAGTTTGGAGGGTGTCATAAAGAGAAATGTAAACTCCTGTGGAAGAGTGAGAACTCACAGTCCTTTCCCTTGGCTATGCAGGCGCAGAAGAAAAACAATATAATTAGCTTCATTGTAAACATAGACGTAACAGCGACATAAACAATATCGATGTGGAGCTAACTGCCTTAGCTCCCAGTAGATGGGTGATGTATTAATTTATATTTTTAAGTAAAAGTGCTGCTTCAATCAAGAAGGAATGGTGGCTCCTTGGAGACAAATGCCCAAATCTCAAGAATCGGGCATTGCTGGTGCAATTTAGTACCTCTAATTGGCTGCCAGTCGGCAGTCTTTGGAGACATCAGAAATACTAAAGCTGTGCTCTCCCTGGAGAGATGCGCTTCCCTGGGCAGCTCATCAAGCCCATTACTGGAGTGAGGGCCTAAATTTCGTATTTCTGTTGTTTGAGCGTTTTCTCTCTAGCAACAGCATCAGTCAGTCCAATCTTTCGAAGTTCTGTCGTTTCCGAATGTGTTCTGGGTACTCCACGAAATTAATTGGAAAAGGGAGAAGAACTAAGTGTTAATACAAGTGTCGTTTGGAAGAAGATGAGGAGCTGAATTCAGGTTTTGGCCTCTCATCACGCGGTTGCTTTTTTGACCCATCAAATTGTTCATCAATTTTTATTTCGCTCACTGTGGCAGATCACCTTTCTGGTAACAGAAATTGCAACCGTTTCCTATGAGAACATGGTACCATAACTGACATCTGGGCAGGTCCACCGCTCTCAGTGTTGTAGAAATATGTGAGCTAGTGTCCATTCATGTGACCTTTCTCTGATTGTTTCCAAGAAGCTTGTGGCAAAGCAGGACCTCAGCTGGAGCTGAGGACTACGTGGGCCCTGCACCCTGGCTGGTGTCTCCTTCACTGCCTGCCATCCATCAGTGTGTGGGAATAATGTCCTGATGATATGCTCCTTCTGACTCTTCCTTCAGTACATCTTATCTCCATTCTCAGTGCTGAATGGGCAGTAAAACCTTTCACTTTCTTCTGCCTTCAAGGCTGAGGCTCCTCAGAACCAAATACAATCCATGATTTTAGTCCCAGGTGTGTTATTTGGTGGTTAGAGTTTGGTGTGGGATCATAGTAATCTGCTCTTAAGTACACCGCCAGCTGCACAATGGACTCATTTAGCAACTGACAGGTTTCTTAATATGTGGTGTTTGAACAAGAGCTGTATCTGTTGTGGGTGTTAGGATGTGGGCATCAAAAATATTTTTAAGTATGGTGTTTAGCATTTCCTTCACTATTCCTTAAACATTAGCCTTTTTTTTTTTCCTCCAGGTATTCATTTTATATTATCATGACCTCTCTTTTTCTGTAACAATTCAGTATCTACTTCCCCTTGCAGCCTGTGGTGCTGATTGTGTTTAATTCTTGGAGGGGAAAAAAAAATCACTTTGCTTTTCTGAACTTCAGTTTCCTCCTCTGTAAAATGGGGATTGCATAACTATTCAAGTTATGGCAACTAAAGGAGACCCTGTGGCTGAGTACCCATTCTAAAGCCCCCACAATCCAAATTCTTCTAAGGCTCAAAATGCTGCCTTTTTTTTTTTTTTTTTTTACCTTTCTGACCCAGCCTTTCCAAAATGATCTGGCACTCATAGAATAAATGGTATTAACTAAGTCTTCTCAGTCACTGCATGTTTTAACAGTTTATATTGTGCTCCAGCCGTGGAAGGTTCTAGTTCTCACTGAATCCCAAGCACAGGGCAGGTGGACAGGACCACATGGAAGGGGATCTTGAGAGTCTAGAAGTAACCAAAATGGCCGAGGCATAAAAAGCTTATCCCTGTTTATCACTGATGGTACCTTTCTTTGCCTAGAAGTCTCTGAGTCATGTTGGGAGAGACGGAGAGAAGGGCTCCAGGTGGCCTCAGAGTTAGCTTGCTAAGTCACTTCCCTCTCTATACTGTCACCTCCCCCCTTTTCCAAACCATCAACCCTTTAAACACCACCTCCCCAAGAGACCTTCCCAGACGTCTCCTGCTCCCACTGATCTCCCCCTTCCCTGTGGACCCATGGTGCTTAAAGCCACTACCGTGCAATTTAGTCCTTGTGTAACCAGCGCATTGCATCACTAATGATTTTGTGTAAGGCTGTCTCCACAGCTGGGTCATGGGCGTCTGTAATGTTTGTTGTTTGCTTGTTTGTTTTGATGCTCCTGGAGACTATTAGCTGATAAATACTGACCTGCAAAGGAGGTAGGCCCACTTGTAAAAGCATGCGTGAGTTTTATGGCGGCCTCATGAAGAACTTGTATTTTAAAAAAATGAGTTGCGTATTCAAAGTGCACCTCGATTTTGTTTACAGGCGTTAAATCTCAAATTAATTTTAATACCTTTGAAAAAATCACATGTGTATTTTGAAATTACCATTTCCACTTTCTCTCTGTGCATTGGTTGGAGAGAACTTCCTATATTTCTATTTCCTGTCTTTGGGGCCTTGCATGCCCCTCCGGAAGGAGTCCCGTGTCTCTTTAAGAGTCAGAACTCAGCTGATTCCTGGTACATTCTGGCAGATTTAAGTCCCCTCTCCCCCAAAAAAAGAATACCCTTGGCTCCCTATTGAATATTCATGAGAGGGTGGGGTCACATTTTTGTGACCTGAAAAATCCCATTAATAAATTTGTTATCTGCCGCAAAAACACTTTAGGGTGGAGAGCGATCTGTGCTGCACCCATTTAACATCCGATCACAAATTGACGGTCTCCTGGCACTTTTGTGTCTTTTGCGCCTAGATTAATGGGGGAATTGTCTGCTCCCCCACTGACCTTATTGAAATCCAGGCATTTGCTTGATTGGAAATATTATCAATGTTTTCTGGTTTGTAGTAACCTGCATTAACACCTCAGATGGAAAAATACTTTCAAGTAAAACTCCTAGAATTACTGGGGTGGGATTTGTGGCCCTCCCTTTTTTTTTTTTTAAATTGAGGGGAAATAGGTAATCATTAAGGTCACTCATCCATTTCCTCAAATATTTTGAGAAAAATAATAAAAACGATAGTTTTTTGTTTTTGTTTTTCAAGTATAGGCCAAGAAGTTTTTACCTATATTTAAAGATAGTAAAGAAAGAGTGATTTCCAGTGCTGCCGAAATTGACTAACTTAACCTGGCACTTCAGTCGTGCCAGTTGAGCCAACAAAGTTTAGCATATTGGGGACTTTTTTTCAACGCTATACTTAGCTTTAAATAGCATTGAAGAGCAGTGACTATTTCTGATAGAGGTCATCTTAAAGTGCTTATTGAGAGTAGCTTTTGTTGTTGCTGTTGTTGTATAAATAAGAAAGGAATTTAAAGAATTATTTCTTAGCGAACGCGTGGCAGATGCTTTCTTCAGCAGCTGTCGCCCTACAGGGGAAGTCGCTTGGTTCAGCGACGAGGCACGTTTGGTTGTTATTTATTTCAACTCCCGTGTCAGGTTAGTTCTCCTCGGCGCGCCAAGCACACTTTGGCGAGCCCGAGTCTTGGAAAGAAAAGGGGGAGAAAAAGAGGCCAAAGCTTGGGTAAACCATCGACGTGAAGCGAAAGTTCTCCTGCAAAGGCCGTTTTCGAGGAAAGCGCTTCTCTGCGCTGCCTCTGAGCCCCGCATCCCCTTCCGATTCTAAATAGTTGCTCCGAGCGGTCGGGCGGGCGTGCGCCGGGCGTGCCGGCTCCCCTCCTCTGCCTCTCGGGTTTCCCCGAACGGTTCGGACAACTCTTTGTCAGTTTCCAAGACGAAAGACGCAACCCAACCAAAAGCCCCAAACAGGCAGCCCCGGCCGCAGGGCGAGATGCGCTCCGTGCCCGGCTGCCGAGACGTCAGCCAGAGGCAGGTCAAAGGGTTAACAGCAATTAAGTGGAGTTGCGCTAGAGACAAAAGCAGGATTGCACCAGAGCGTGATTTCACCTGCCGCGCGGAGGGGGCCGGGGCGCGCGGGCGCGGGGAGCGGGCCGCGGAGCCCATTGTGTGGGGCGCGGCGCGGCGCGGCGCGGGGTGTTTAGAGGCGGGTTGTGATTGGTGGAGCAGGGCGGGGCGGGTGGGCGCGGCGCGGCGCGTCTTGTCAGCCCGCGAGCCGGAGCGCCCCTGCGCGCGTGCAGTCCGCCTGCACGCCGAGGCCGCCGGACCCCACGCCCGGCCCGCGCGGGCGCCCCGAGCCGGCTCCGCGCGCCTGGCGGCTACATGGAGAGTGTCAGGTTGGTCCCTATGATTGATCTTTGCCGTTCTGCTCTCCTTCCCCGGGCTCCGCGGGGCCAGCTTCCTGGGGCCTCACGGGGGAAGGCAGGAGCGCCCGAGGGTTTCTAAGTTGAGTCTTTTTAAAAAATAATCCTCACAATCGCTGTTTACTAACTTGGATGGGAGTTGCGCTCTGGATAGTGGAGGCGGGGGAAGGGAGTGGAGGGGTGGGAAGAAGGAGCTACAGGCCTGTGGGTCCTGGAGAGAGAGATTTTCCCCCCTTTCTCTCTCGCTCGCTCTTTTTTTAAATGTTCATGGGTGGGGTGTAGTTGAGAGTTGGAGGAAGTCCTGCTTGTGTGTTGCTCTCGCGCTCTCGCTCGCTCTCTCTTTTTCGTTTGCGATTCATTTTCTGCTGGTCTGGCCTTCACGCAGCCACTTTGGTAAAGCCCTCGCCATCACTCCATTCGGGGGACGTATCTGGGGTGTGATTTATGTCACTTTCAGAGCGTGTGAAATATACAAGGAGTCTTCCATCTCAGTGTAACCCGTGTGGATGTTTCTTTGCTTCTGATAGTTTGTTTCTATATCTGTCCAGGCTATTTTCAGCATAGCTGTTCAAATTCAAGGAGTTCACACAGTAAAGCGGGGTGGGGGAGGAATAAAGCCCCACACCGAAGCGGGCAGGCCGGCGAAGGGACACTCCGGCAGGTTGGGGAGTCTCAGCCTCTGTTGTATTACTTTCCTGGTGAATTAAGTAGTGAGCGGGGTTTGGGGTGGACGTGCAGGGTACTCCCATCTGAACCGGCTCTAAATGTGGCTAACTCAACTGTCAGAACTGCTTGAAAGAGGGTCAGTGGAAACGAGACTTCTTTTTTCCCCCCCCCAAGTGTCGTGATGGGAAGGAGGGGACCTTTAGGAAGTGGGTGGTAAAGTTTTAGAGCAAAGTACATATAGACTCTTCCTCTTTGGGATTAACTCCTTCACGGCCTGCCAGTTATAAGAAAAATATCTAATAATTTCCTATTCTTCTCACAGACCAAATGTTCTAATCAAGCCAATTTAAAAATGCAAATCACCTAATTTCCATAGATTCCAACATTCTGAAAGTGACACATTTGGGGGAAAAATTAAGCCTGATAACAGGAAATGTGAATCATACTATCAGTGACTAATCTGCTTAAGAAAAAAAATAAGTTACATTTATTTTATCATTAGGAAGTCTGTGTTAAAGAACCCGATTTTTTTTTCAGTTTAAATCAAGTAAAGTTTTTATTTTAGAAGTGGCCCTGTATCGCTTTTTTTGTTCTTTTGTTGGTAATGGATTTTCCTAGAGGAATGTGTACGTGCCATCAAAGGTGGTTGATGTGGTAAAGCATGTCATTGTCGCAGACCTCACACACGATCATGTTGAGAGTCTAGTTGAGGATGTGATGTGTTGCTGTTATTGTTTAAAAGAATACAGAGCTTTCTTGAACGTTAAGACTCCTCACTAAGTAAACCCAATGAAGACAGAAGCACACTCTCCTAATTGATACCCTCCGCATAAATTGAAAGAAGGTCGGCTTCTATTTTATGTGATTCATTGTAGCTCCTGACACATTTCAGTGAAAAGTGTGTAAAAATGAAACCAAAATACAGACTGCCTACCCAGAGACACTGGCTGAGTTACTCTAGGATGTGATAGAGCTGAGCTGAGAACGGATTGGGCTGACACTTGATAATCAAAGTTGATTTATTGTTCATTAGTACTGCATTAGCCCTTTCAGGCAAGACAGTTATTTGTGTAGTGGCCTGTCAAGAACGAGACTGCAAGCACCTGTCATTTCGAAGGCATGAGATAAGCAACCAAATATTAAGATGACGCCAATAAAAATACATTGGACTAGGTAAAGGGCCACATGCATGCTCATAAATTTTTTCTTCTTTTTTTTTTTAAAAAAGCATAGGTCAATACCAATCCATAAGAAGGAATCTGTTAAAGACATTTTTTTTTTAACCCTAAGGACTACTTACAGAATGAAAGTATGCACTGGACTTTATATTCTCCTGTTTGCCCAAGAACTTTCTTTCCTACCCATATGTGCAGCTCATCTGATAAAAAGTTGGTCAGTGAGGGAAATGAGAAGCATAACATGTCAGTTATTTAATCTGAGTAATTCAAGGAAGGTAGGCTTCCCGTTCGTGTTGTGTTTTTAAATAAACATATTTCATTAAATGAAACTCTTCTAAGCATGGGCTGATTATATGAAAATGTGATGACATCATAGCTAAGCTATGATAATGTCGGATAATAATGTCAAGTGCATTTTCTGCAATGTGTTTCACTCTCGATTTTTTTCTTCCCTCCCTGGAAGGGAATGATCTCATGACATAGAATAGAAAACAAGCTAAGTGTCAAAAGAAAACAAAATTAGTGAACTTTTGTCTGCAGCCATAGAAACGCGGATTAACTCATATTTTTCCAGAGGATGGAATGGAAACATTCTGCATGAGGATATATAGTGTATTGTCTTCTCTGAATTTTCATTTGACAGGGATTTTAGAGGCTGGGATCTTAATTAAATCTCCACTAGCTGAAATAACGCATCTAAAGGCATGCAGTGTTGCGTAACCTTGCTCAGTTGGTAAACCATAAATCATCAGAAAGCTTATGATAGGAATGGTTGGTTTGAATATTTTTTTTTGTTTGCAGTTAAATGTACCTTAAAAACAAAACCCTCACCATCGCTGCCTTGTATTTGCACGTTGTCAGGAGCTGTCACTTGAAAGATAAACTCTTTCATGACACTGACCAGTTCTGCAACTTTTCAGCCAGCCTCCACACAAGTGCAAGATACAGTGAAATTAAAATCCAGATTAATTAAAAGCAATGAAATTCCAGATTTGTCTTGGCTAATGTGGCAGAAATGTGTTTGAGTTCCTATATTTCTGAGACACTCAGGAGAGAATATTGTGAGCAGCTTCTGAGCTTCAACTAAAATTTGAGTAACATTTGAATTGGCAGAAAAGAAGGTTGCAGAAATTCATTTTATTATGTGGTTTGGTTGTAGATGAACAGCACTAAAGAGAAACTTAAAACTCTGCTCTTAGTAACTGGGCAAACACAATGGCCAGTTAGAATCCACTTCAGGTAGTTTGTGATTTATAAGCGAGGAATAATGCAGCAACAGTTGACTAGAGAAGGTTCGAGTAAATAAATACATAAATTGTGTCTGTGAGTGTTACATGTTAAAAATATGAATTTCATGACGAGGAGTTGTAATCATTAAATAGCTATTAATGTCCAGGTTTTACAAATTCTACTAGTGCTTGTAAATACTGGGTTCTTTACTTTTAGTGCCTTTTAAACAGCTGTTTTTAACTGCTGTATTTTTGGGTTCATATGTATACTCTAGTAGAAGAAGCTATCTACATATAAAACTAGAGAAAGCTATCTTGTGATACACTGATTTTATGTATCTTTGTAGATAATATTTCATGTGAGGCTAGGAGTAAAGTTGTGTTGGTGGTGAGCTGTAGATCTCTTGGGGCAGGAATGTAGCTTTATGTATACCTGCCTGGATAGATTTGGGGATCGTCTTAACTCCCTAAGCTAAATTTGTTTTTGTTTGGTGAAAGGCTTCTTTTCTTGGAAGCAGCGTGATGTTTCTGGACATTCGTTTTAGTCATTTCAGAGTGTGCAATACTTTCTTGCCTCTTCATACATGGCATTCTGCATTCAGCTTTCTTTTCTTTCGTTTAAAAAAAGAAAACTCAGGTAGCTCTTAGCTAAACAGTCCTCTGCAGATTGTGGGGACCTGAATTATCTGCAGAGCTAAACTGGGCCTCTCCTTTAGCATTGGAGGCATAATCTTCTCTGAGTCCCTCTTCCAACCTGGCAGTTGTTTGAAGAGAAATTAATTTAGAATGAGAAAAATGAATATCGAGCACATGGTTTGTGCCTCGTTTTCAAATCCGGTTAAAAGCAGCTAATCAATGAAGATGCAGGCTAAATGTTATGGCGCACTTTTATAGAATACTTTGGGATCATGTTTTAATTTTTAAGCTTTATCGTGCCCTTAAATCTGAAACATCATTGTTCAAATAACTGAGAACAAGGTAAATCAACAACATCAAAAAGGTCGGCTTCTGTGATTTCTCAAGGGCTTGTTATTTTGTACTTCCCAATTCTATTTGATGTCTTGACAAAACAAGATGACACAGGGGAGAATGCATTAAATTTTGATTTTTTTCATCTAACCTGTTACAGTTGTGGCAGCTTAATTTCGGTTACTTTTTCCTGAAGATGGCTTTTTGTACAATTACTCTAATTGTCACACCACCTCATGAGGCGGGTCCTCACGCGTTTCCCACTTGCCTTGATTTTTACTAGGCGTTTTTGAACCTATTTTGACCTTTAACACGTAGGGAGCTTTTGGTTGGGCTTTGTCTTCATTAGAAATAAATCAGTGAATGGTGAGATTGTCAAAGAAGCAACTGATGTTTTCTCATTAGAATCTGATTTGCACCCCTTCGCTTAACTGTGATGTCTAAGGTGAAGGTGTTGGAAATAGGCCTGAGAAACTGCACAATTTGAGAGACTTATGTTGTACATGATTCTAAAAAAAGGCGATTGCACCCTAAATAAGGCCTTATAAAACTTTGGAGTGACCTGCTTTTGGCCGACCTGCGTGTTTAAATCCAGGTATAGCCCTCCCCCCTCCATCTCAAAAATATGGAAAAAAATACATATCTGCACTTAAGCTCCCTATAATTTTTACTGTGCTGGTTAAAGCATGAAGAAAGCGGAGCTGTAAATTTGATTCTGAGTCTTAGAAAATATTTTATTGACAGAAGAGAAACGTTTTATTTTTCTTTATTGAACAGTATCTGTTGATCTACAACTGTGTCTGCAAGTTCTCTTTCCTTATTCTAATCATGTATGTGTCTCAAATAGGACTGGTACAGTTGCTATGTCTCTTTCACCATTTTTGAATAATGCTTCAATTTAAGAGAACTTATTTAGCCAAGGCCTCTTCCTTTTCTCTTCAAGAGCTAAAGATCTGTCGATAGAATCTTTTCTGAGGTCCCTTCTTGGAATAGTTCCCCCCTCCTCCTATTTGCAGCACTTAAAAACAATTTTTGTTGTTGTTAATATAAAATGTCATAGCAGGTTTGATTCATGTGCATTAAATTGTTTTGCATCCCTCCTACAGGAGAAAGAGATTGAGGGAGGCATTTTTCTTGATTTGAATAATAATAATAATAGTTGCTAGGTTGAAAAGATCAGTGCTTATTGGATGATTATTTTCATGTGTAGCTTCCATTGTTTCCTGTATTTAACAATCGCTAATGGGAGAAGCGATTTAATTTATGTAAACTTTACATTTTTATGCAAATGAAGCTGATATTTATTAGAGCTAAAACAATTATGCTGGCACTTAGTGGAGTAACCTTGTCTGCATGGGAGATGTTAGAGGAGAGCAGTTGAGGTTCCACTATTGCCTGTGCTGTGAACAAGTAGGAATTTAGGCCACTTTTTAAAATTTAAAGACAAAAGAAGAGCTCAGAGAGCTTTGCTAGAGATTGCTTATTAGGGTTGATAACCTGAAATAACTCCTGATTGGCAGGCAAGTGTTGGCCATACAATTCTTCCTGAAAGAAAGATAGCCTTTCTTGATAGAATGTAATAAACAAAATGATAAAAAATGAAATGCTAATTGCATTTTAAAGAGGTCTTTCTTTTTCAAAAATTTTAATAGGTGGTTGTATTGTTACTGAGAGAACAGTTATGCTAATGACTGACTACTTAGATGATTTTGCATTAATATAATAACCATTACCTGCCTTAATGCTTTGTACAGTATTGTGGCAAAATAGCTAAGTCTAAAAGAGTTATACAAAAAGCAGAATTCCATAATAAAGCAGAATTATACTTCTAACATGAATAGTAGGCATTTTTTTTTTATTTTTTGTAGACTGAAATATTATGTCAGAAATGTATTTTCTTTCCTCTGTGATACAGCTACCTTGCATGGTATCTGTGTGGGTTTTTTTTTTTTTTCCTTCTTTCTAAATACCATGGGGAATAGATAGAAGGTTCCTAACTTTTCTGTTTGCCGAAAGATCAGTTGTGTCCATTGGCTTATTAATTATGAAAACTGTTGCCTTTCACAGGGGGCAGTGGTAGTAGTGTTTATTTTCTTTTACTTTCTATATGGTCATATAAAATTTGGCATCACTGTTTTTCCTTTC
Organism: Equus quagga; assembly: GCF_021613505.1. NCBI lineage: Eukaryota > Metazoa > Chordata > Mammalia > Perissodactyla > Equidae > Equus > Equus quagga. The sequence goes on from NC_060267.1 coordinate 118,019,896, forward strand.
TTTTTGTTTTTTTTAATGAATCCATTTTCTTTGCTTTTGTTTTGGTGTTCTGGAGCCTTCTAATTTAATTTGTTTTGCTTTTATTTGATGAACCAGGTAACTCTGCCTAACCTGGTCAGTTATCATCCAGACACAGCCTGAAGTCTAAAAGGGACTTGAGGTTCTTGGGACGTACACATGGTGAATAACCAGAGATTAAAAACGGTTTCTAAATTATTAATCCAGATGATTGGAAATAAAACAGTGTTTTAAAATTTTCTATCTTCTCACTTTTATTACTTGAACACATAGCAATATGAGAAGATGCTGATGTACAGACTTTATGTGTATTTATACTAGGCAGAATTGTAGTTAACGGGAGGTAAGGTAAACTAAAGTGAAAAAAATGATAATGTGTTATTTTCAGTATTTATATTGTGTCATCTCCCCTCCCACCCAATTCCTCCAATTGTCTCCTAGATTAGAAATAAGTATTGTTTCTATGGGTGTTTTTATTTGTTTGTTTGCTTTTTAGATTTTTTTCCCCCTTCCCATCGCCTACCCTTGCCCATTAGGAATAAAAGAAAATAATGAGGCATATTATTTTAATACTCTTCTAGCATTCAGATGATATAAAGTCATTTTGAAGTAAAAGAAAACTAGATCAGGCAGAATTTACACGGCAGCGTAAGGGCCTTTAACAGCACTTGTTAGTGCTAACGACATTTTCCCAGTTGCTGGTATTAAGGTAGCAGCAGGCCTGTACTAGCAGCGTTCCGATGGCCCAAGCACAGCTGTATTTCTGCCATTCCCCTGGGTTTGTGTGCACCTGGGATCAGCCACACCCAATTGGTATCAGTCAACAAGGTATCATGCGATGTGTGTTTTTTTTTAATTCACGATTTCCTCTTGAAACTCAGGGAAAGAGTGTTAACTGTGTGTGTGTTTTTTTAAATTCAGTTTTGTATGCTCGCATTCTTTAAATGTCTGCCAGAAGTTTAATTTGAATTTCTGATCCCTGAAGGCAGCTAGACAGAATCATTCTAGTTCTTCATAAATTGCCTTCTATGATTCATTGTTAACTCATAAAACATACTCATTTCTATATACTCAAACAGAGAGGGTAGTTACAGTATCGGGGATATAATTTTTTTTTGTATTATATTGAAATTGTCATTTGAGAGAGAAATCAAAAATTAGCTTGAACTCTGCAGTTAAGGCATGAGCCCTGTAGCACACAAAACGTCAGAAATTAATGTTTTTATCTCAGGGAGGTTAAGGCAGATGGTGTAGAATCGGGGGGGGGGGGGGGGAAGTTTAGTTTTGACTGAATACTCCCAAAGAGGGGGCCCATAAATATTAGAGCGCTGTAGTTAAAAACTCACATGACTGTTTTAAATACTATTGATTTAAACCACTGGCTACATTTTATGAATCAAAGTGTAATTTCTAAGCTTTGGCCATATTTCTCAATGCTAAAGCTCTCTCTCTTGTGTGCCTTTAGCTGCTTTCCAGACATTCAACACAGGATTAAATGATAGTAGTTACAGTGATCAATAGGTTAAGACCGGTACAGTCACTCTTGCCGCTAATGACCTCAGTAGTAATGGGCAATAAAGTGTGGGCTATAATAGCCTCTCACTGGTACTGCCTGCCCTTTGATTCTAGTATTAGTAGGGACTAGCTACATGAAAAAGTTGGATGTTGGGAGTTAAGGGAGTGGATATGTAGGCTATAATTCTTAACTATTTAAAGCCTTAACCTGTGCTCAGATTTTTTTTTTTTTTTTCTTTTTTTCCTTTTCTACCCCATGATGGTTTCTGGTTCATTCGGATATGTTTGTTAAAGCTTCCCATAATCTATTTTCATGACATGTTGGAGCCAAAACTTTGGGGAAATCTCGGTTTTATTTCATTTATAAATTAAGCCCGAGCCCACTTTGGAGGCTCAGAGCTAACTGGTGTGAAAATGTGGTTTCAGATAGTAAAAGCAAAGTTAAGGCCGTCAGGATATAATAGCCTACTTCTGATTATTCAGCGACCGATCACCAGGCTGAAGGATTACTCAGGCTTCTTGCTTTTTTCCCTCCTTTGGCTGTGCCTGCTGCTTTAAGCATTTTATTACTCATCAGCACCTCCATCAAAATGTCCAAAGGGAAAAAAGAAGGGGAGACTCAAGTTCATTTTACTTTTCTGTAACATTACTACAAAAATTGAATAAATAACTGTGGGAAAAGGAGACTTGAACTATTTGCTGTGTGTAAGGGTTTAAACATTAACCGTATGTGTCAGTCCTTTTTTAACTTCTTCAGTCGATTTTATTGAAGTATAATTTACATATAATAAAATGTACTCGTTTTAAGTGTACGGTTGGAAGAATTTTGGCCAGTGTCTGCATCTGTGTGACCACCACCCCAATCGAGAGATGGCATTTCCATCACCTCCAAAAGTTTTTTTTTGTGTCCCTTTCTAGCAGAGGCTTTCCAGCGTTCTTTTAAAAATTATGACCAAGAGATTGTTTCTATGATGATTTCTGTTACAACACTGTTAATTTTGTGTTCATCACCAGTTTAGATCTTACACCACCCTATTCCTGTCTGTTTTCCTGTTCATCACCATCAGAAATTTGGCTCAAGAATATTTATATTGTACATCATCCAAGAAACGCAGAGGAAAAAAGAAACCTTAAACATGGTTCTTTTGTTTGCTTGATCAAACCTCCCTGTATGATGATGCAACTCTCAAGGAAAAGTAAACTTCTATTGTGATGTGTTGGCCTTAGCAGCTCAAAGGATAGTGATTGGCACCCAATACATATTGAAAAATTCAGAAAGTTTCTTCTGTATGAAAGCAAAGCAGACTAATTGGAATTAATTTATAGATGGTTAGATATTTTGATAATGTCTTCGTGGTGTTTGCCCTAGATTGAATGCAAGTTCACTGTTCTAATCATTGGTGATATTTCATGCTAGGAAGTATCTTTTTAAAAGGATAATTTATCCATTCATATACATCTGTCCCTTATTGCATATAAAAATATTCAGACATGCCCATCTGTTTTAAATTACAGTGTATCTACATCTACACTTAAAAGGCCACTGCAATAGGAAAAATTCGTTGATGACCTTCCAGAGTTGGGTTAATGAAATTTTTCGAATGTTCTAGCTAGTGTTTTCCAAACAATGTGAAACTTGTGCATAAACATCCCCACACAGAAAACGTGCCCACAACAACAGTGGAGGATGTTCACTGTACATGAATCTGACCTTCAGGAACCATTTTTAGTTCATCAAAATTAGTGATGCTGAGAAATCGGGACATCAGTGCATAATGACTGTGAAATTAGGAATGAGAGCTCGCTATGCAAATGACAGGACAAATCATGTGAAAAAGTCAAGATAAACTGCATATTAAGACATTATGTTACATAAAATTAATACTGCATTTCTCCCTTTTGCTTACTGCTCCCCTGAAAGATTTTTTAATTCTTTTATCTTCTGATCAGCTATTGTCTGCCGGATTTTTTTTTTAAGTGGCACACAGGCAAAGTGCAAAACATGTTATTACCTTTTATTGTAATACATGAGATGACAGCAGATCCTTTTTAACAAAGCATATCCTTTACTGCTTCTAGCTTCTTGCTGTCACATGTTTGATTAGAAACCAAAGAAAAGTAAGATGCTTAAATATTACTGTTAGAAGACACAGGTTTTGTCTTTTCTTTCATTGTTTTTTTTCTTTCCTTATCTTTTTATTTGGGGGGGGTTTCATGAAATAGTCTTCTTGTGTTACGGGGACTGACAAAATGGTTCTCATGTAGTCTGCAAATTAAACACAAGTGCAGTGATTATTTTGAATAGCTAAATTACATTCTAGAAAGCTTGCAGAATTCATAGCATTGTCATTAGGTATCCGCTTGAATACAATTTGTGTAACCTTGGCCAAGACAGCCTGTCATTTTAATGTCAGTGTTTTATCTGAACAAGACATCATCCTTTCAGATACAGTGTGCAGGTTCCTTGCAGAGATGCCCGTGCAGAAATGTGTTAACAGTTGCAAATATGAAATGCTATCAAGTTCATCACTGTAGCTGTTTGTCACTGAAATGTCATGGAAAGCGGCTTTTAATGGTATCGCACATAATATGAAAGAATTGAGACATCTGTATGCTGGGTGAATAAGGAAGGGTAAAAGGCATCATAGGAAGGGTCTATGTTCAAGTTCGGAAGGTGCGCCCAAAGTTCAGTTATCCACAAGACTGAGCATTCATTGATTATTCTCAAAATCACTGTCCACAGAGGAAGTGGATCATATTAGCTCCAGCCGCAAAGGTACTGGTTCCCATTTGCCTTCTTCCCTAAAACAGAATTCAAGTTTGTGTTAACTTCCTACAGCTCGCTGCGAGTGAAGACTCATTCTTAATAAGAAATTGAGATCTTCTAACCTAACTCCAGAGAGCATTTATTAAGCCTTCGCTCCTTGTCTGCTTTTAAGACTGCCTGGAACACCTGTCAGGGCTGCAAAGGTTTTCTTTTATTTTTCTTTATTTAAAATAAACTCCATAATAGATTAAATAGGATTTGTTGCCGCATCCCCTCTGGATCAATACGTGGTGCGTGGGAAACTGGTCAATCCTTGAAGCAGGCTGATGACGTTCTGCCACTGAACCTGGAAGGCTGAGTGCTGCGTGCGTGCGATTTCCTGGCTTCCTATTTATCCTTGATTAACATTCTAGGTTCCCGTGTCAGTGGCTATGATGACACCTCAAGTTATCACTCCCCAGCAAATGCAGCAGATCCTCCAGCAACAAGTGCTGAGCCCTCAGCAGCTCCAGGTTCTCCTCCAGCAGCAGCAGGCCCTCATGCTTCAACAGGTAATTGTCCTTCCTCCTCCTCCAGCATCCCACACAACCCAGGGCCCATCGCTCCATTCAGAATTCCCCTCACCTGAGCAGCTCCTGTTCCCGTTGAAGAGTAAGCAGAGCAGGATGGGTGGGGCTGGGCACAGATTGGTCCAGAATAATCAGCTGTATTTGCATCCCTGAAAGAGAAGGACCCTGCCAAAGCAATTCAGGTTTGGGCCTGGAGAGTACCCGATGGACTGAGATTAGGGCTGTAATTGGACTTGGTAGAAATAAGATCTTTTAGGCTTATGTGGCTTTACACTCTTTTATTTGGTAAGCCCAGAGGCTTCTAAATGGTGTGAATCAAAGCAAAACGGGGAGCATGTTGGGAGCCGGTTTAAATGTGACAGCTCTTGAAGTCCCCATTTCAACTCAGAAGCTTACAGAATTTTCCTTTTAAACATAAAGAAGCATTTTGGAGTTGGTTAATTGTGAGCTGCCAAGTTGATTTTTCTTCTTTCCTGTATGCTGATGCTGAAATGAACTTCTGGCTGCCGTTGTGCTTGGGGACCTAATATTCGGGCTTCATGGACTCCTGAACCAAATAGATGAGATTTGGTACTATAGTGACAGGAGTCGCTGGGCTGAGGTGGTGGGGCCGGGATGCAGAGGAACTGCCCACGCTCTTGATGCATACACCGAACAGCCTTCCACACTGCCCAACCCGACCATTTAGAAAGCACGCGCACATTTCGCTGTAGAGATTCACCAGACTCTCTCAGCAAGGGCGTTTTAGCTTTGTTGTACAATCAAAGGTCATTCCTTGCCTTATTTTAATTAGTTTGTGTAGAAAATGGTATGTTTTTCATCAGTTCATTTTGGAGATTACTTTTCAAACAATAATGCCAAGAATAGTTAGTGTGCGCTGAAATTTATTGTCAAGTTTCAAACTAAAGGTCAGGCCATTACAGATAAAAGGATGCTATTTTTCAAATCACAGTTTGTGTATGGCACCGAAAGGGACAGTGGATTGGCGCTACCCTCTGTTACTTACCGTCCTCTCTTTCCTTTGTAGCAGCAGCTTCAAGAGTTCTATAAAAAACAACAGGAACAGTTGCAGCTTCAACTTTTACAACAACAACATGCTGGAAAACAGCCTAAAGAGGTACCGACAATACATATTTTACTTTCAAACCACAGATCCCAGAGGACTATCTAGTGGCTATTAAACTGTCATTCATCTTTTAAATGATTGCACAACTGAGCTGACTCTATCGGTTCTCAGCTTTCAGACCAAGAGTTATTGTCCTGTTTTCTCTCAGATTTTTCTGGGTTCCATTTGCTTGCCACCACATATTTTATAGCGCCACTTCAGGTGTCCCTGTGTCAGTACTGGGAACAGGAATCGTGGGCAGGTCCTTCAGGGCGACTTTTGCAAACTGGTACAACTGAGGGCAACAGGTACCCCGGGGAAGCCGAGGGCTTTCAGTAAAATTCTACTTGGACACACACTTGAGGTTTTTTTTCCCAGCTCAGAGAGCTTGGGTGTGTGGTGATGGCCTTTTCCTTTGGAAGAATAATCTCTTGGGAGGTTGGACAAACAAACAAACAAGTTAGAACAAGATTAAACACCCCTATCTGTGTTTCACTTCTTCCTGCAAGTTGTCCATATCGTAATTGTGAAAGGCATGTATGAGAGGGCACGAGTTAAAGGTAGAGACGACTCCAGCTTGCGTTATTTGTGTTTTCCTGACAAAAAATGGCATATTACAGTAGCTTCTGTGTGCACAGTACTTTGTAAGAACACTAATTAGTGCATATGCCACACCAGTCGGTTAGGTGACAAGATTGGCTCCATCAATGGTAAGGCCTTCACAAGGAGAGTTTCCCTCTCGCCTTCTAGACATTTCCATGTGGGTAAGGCCCAGTCTCTTGGGGGGCGATTTATGGGCTTGTATGCATCATCATGACATCCTTCTACCCATTCCAGAGTTATCCCTCGTAACTCACCTGCTCATATTTTTACTATGGACTGAATTCTTTTCATTTAACTTCTCCTTGGACTGACACAATATATAATTTAATAAACAGCTCACAGTTCAATTTAAGGGCTTCTTCGCTGGCCCCAAGCAGGTGGCCACTTTCATTTAGTTTGGAAGGAGTCTTAGCAGGTGACTCTCCACTTCCTTGTCCCTCCCGTGAGTGTGGATGCCGAGCAGCGCCAATTCGCCGTGCTGGGAATGACCCAGTCATTCTCCCTTCGCTGGCTCCTCCCTCTACACAAATTGGGTACATTTTCTATGCCCTGCCAAGTTTTCACCCTGGAGTCCTGTTTAGCAGCATGGATGTAAACCCCTGCGGAGTAGAGGCATTTTTGGGGTGAAGGGGAGGAGGAGTTTTAATGAAAATGCTGACACAACCTTAAGTACAGTGGCGCGCTACTGGGTGCTGCTATAATAAAAAAGGGAACAGATTAAAAAGTGTCTAAAATGTAAATCTAAAGGACTAACAGTAATTAAAATGGAAATGGCACAGGGAGGGAAGGCATGTAATTGTGAGATATCACTGTGCAGAAGGCTCTCAGCTTTGTTTTGCTGGCTGTTTTTCTAATTCAGTAGGGCTTACTCATCAGTGGCAGTTCAATGCGCGTTAATGACTCTGGGATTGCAGGCATCACTCTGGACAAAGAAATGATTATTGTGCGGTCAAAAGAAGTTCAAAGACAAGAAGGGAATTTCAGTTTTTTCCTTAGAGATCCACATTCAAGAGCATATAAATTAAGCCAAATGTTAAAAACCACAGTCTGAAAGCTGACTTCAAAGTCACAACTCTCTAATTAATGAACTGCGAGCTTCAGTTTGGACAAGTTGTGGTTTGATGCGCCCATAAATCAACATGACAGGCCTGTTTCACAGTCTCAGACAGTGCTTGTCATTCAGTCACATCAGATGTAAACACAGCAGAAAAAAGAAGGGATATGAAGGAGGTGCAATTGATCAACAGAATTGGTAAAAACCCACTTTTGAAGCACATTATGCATGATCACAGGAAATGGTTACAGCCTCAAGAGGTTTCCCCTTCTGCTGTTGCTTTTTTGAATCAGATTTCTAACAGCCTTCAAAAGGGAGAATAAGAATTATGGAGTTTCTCCCCTGTGGCTCGCAGGCAATAACCCCCTGTTGTTATTTTGTGCTTCTTCCTTTTCAAAGGCATCAAAATTTAGTTTTTTAAAGATCTTTAACTCTATATTTGAAGACAAACAAAAAAGGGCTGCCACTGTCATTCTTATCAGTTACCAGGGATTGTGTTTTTCCTTTCTGTTGCCACTTCTTATTAACCTCTTATTTGGTCTGTTAGACATAGTTTGGAATGCACGTCTGCATGCTGGGAGAACATGAAAGTTCACATGAGCTCAGAGGGCAGATAAAGAAATGAGAAGGGGAAAGTTACACAGCAGAAGGAAGGATAAAAGTTAACTCTCCCAAATTGCTGCTGTCAGAAAGGGGGCATCTCGGCACACAAAGATGATGGTGGTGTCTGAGTTTGGGAAGGGAGCGGGGAGAAAAAGGGAATACTCTGTGTCTGCACAAGGAAAAGGTGAGGCGTTGTAGGAGCATTTTAGCATCTCCGGGACACTAGGCTTGCTGTGGTCACGCTTTGTCATCTATTTTGAAGGCAAAGGTGATACAGGAGAGTATGCTGCCTTAACGTCGTGAAGGGTAGGCAGACCTGCAGGCAGGTCTCCTTACATTCCACTGTATGTTCACGGTGCCAGTGGATTTGGCCAAGACCTCTTGTGACAGGGATTAAGAGCACCTTATTCTCTTGAGGTAAGGGGGTAGGCTCCTGAAATTATCATGCAGGTGGTGGTCCTTTTGTGCTACAATGAAATAGAGTCTCATGGTAGCAATTTCACAATGCAGACTGGTGGTTATGATTTTAACAAGGTTTGAACTTGGATGTTGACAGATGGAGCAAGTATATTAATTTACTGAATCCCCAGTCATTAGTGGCTCATAATTTCGAATCATCAGCTCCCTTCCTTTTTCCCTTTTTTGATTACCTCTGCAGCAAGACCCTAGATCCTTAGCCAGAACAATGTACCTTGACTCTGTTTTTTCTAAAGTTGCCTCGAGATGTTTCCTTAGGAAAGTTAGGCTCCACGTTGAGTTTAGACCTGAGACCTTCCTTAGCAGATAGATCTCCTGTAGCCCAAACAGCTCTTTAAGCGACTGCTCATTAATATTTGACAGAACCGGTGTGGAAAATAGAAGGCAGAATTAATTTTAAGTCAAGCTACAAAAAAAAGACCCCATCCTGTGTGGGTGAGGTAGGCTAAGTTGATTGTTTTAAAAGGGCCGTTTGTCCCGGCAGTTATGACAGTTTATGTTAGGCAGTAGGGAGGAGCTGGAGAAAGGAAAACAGACCTTTGACTGCAGCTCTAGGGAGGGGATCCGAAATGTGAGGTTTATCAGGGCATTTTAGCATTTTAACACTGACTACTGACCTGTCGAGAGGACTGCTCCGAGACCTTTTTTGTATGCATTCAATTGTGAGAAGTAAACAAACCAGCTCGTATCCTGTGTTTGGTAACTGGGTGGGGAGCACCGTTTGGCAACCAGTGTTGCTTTTAAATTCTTTCTTTGGACAATGGGCCTTGTATACTGTTATATCCTGGCTTTTCAAACGTGGACAGCTTTCATGAGCTGTTAGGGATGGCCATGGAGACAACAGAAAAGACATCAGTCATTTTATATAAATACAAACTTTTTAAACATTTCATTTACAGTCAGACAGGAAACACCCTCCCCAAAGTCCGGCACTCCCCCATTATTTTCTCCTTCAAGAAGAGCTAATCCCTCAATCTTTTATTCTATCAGTGTTGTTTTTTCTCTCTCTTTTTTAAATGTCGCGAATTAATATCTGTAGAAGAAGTGAAAAAATCGTTTTGACATGAATATAACTATCATTGGGTTTTACATTAATGTGATAACTTGGGAAGGGGTGAAAACAATTGGATCATTTTATGCATGCTGTTCTTAAAATGAAAACAGTGGCTTTTCATTTCGATTTATTTAAATTTTTGTTGTCAGTGATAGAGAACTTGTTTTTCGGAGTGAAATTCAATTAACTCTCTCAGTGGCGTGGTAGTAAGTCTGAAATTGGTTGCTAATATGAGAATGATGGTTTTTACTGTAAAATAAACTACATGGAGACCGAAAGGAAACCACCATTTTTCTCTTCCTTTGAACTTCACATCGGAAGGTCTTGAGAGGCGCGTACCATCTTACGGATGTATCAGATCAAGGTCATGTCTTAGGCTCAGTGACTGCAGTTGTTTGTAAAGGATAGTGATTGGAACCTCCGAAAGGGGTGGGTAGTCCTTTCAGCTGTGAAAGTCTCTCTGATGTTTTCAATAATACTCAGAATTAGGAAAACGGATCTTGTTCTTTTCTGAAAGAATCTTTTTTTTTTGGCTACAAAGAACCCTTTGCAAAGAAGGGTTAATTTTCCTTTCGTAATTGTTAGCCATAATGTGGCTAAGACCTCCACCTCGATTTGATTCCTAGCAGATTAAGGATATTAGATAATTTCCTTCTATTTATTGTACTACTGCACTGTATTATCTTTCTATCACTCAGATAATTACTGAGGAAATCTACATTAATTTTTTTGGCTGGAGCAAGGCCTGCTAAACACAGGAATGATGTATTGATGTTTTACACAACAAAAGTTTTCCTCCTGTCATTGTCCAATCAACAAAAAGATATTTATCATATCGTAAAGCCCCTTCTTTTCAAGAACAAAGCGGGTGGGGAAGCGGGACAAGCAGGCAGACCTAGGGGTTTCTGAAACTAAAGCCAAGTTAAGGCATCTGAAGCTTAAAGTGTCCTTCACATTAAACACTCACAGTCGAGTACGATGTTGTTTGCTAAATTATGAATGTGTGTAATTAAAATCTAGTGGCTGTTTCTATGAAAGATTTACAATGTTATTTCATCGTTTGTCATGGCTAATTAACAATATTAGATGAAGTTTTTCTTCTTCAAAGGTCTGATTTTTTCTCATTTATTTATGTCAGAAGTGATAAACACAGTAGTTAAAAGCTCCTCCCGGCCGGTGCAGGGGTGCAGGCGGGAGGAAGGCAGCTTGTTCTTTCACACCTCAAAGGTTCAGGGTTCAAGTCCCTCCGGACCAGAGTGGTGCAGTCTTCTTTCTAGTGTGAATAATTAAAAATTCGAAGTCTAGAAGTTCACATCTTGACGACAGAAACTCAGGCCTTTGAAACTGTAGGAAGAGCTGACTTGATTGACAAATTGTTTTTCTAAGGGAGCAGGCGGCAGAAAGGTAATATGTCCACCCCTCACTTCTCTTCAGAGGTGATGTCTTCTGTCCTTTTGAAGCCAGTCTTGACACCGAGCCCTCCACTAAACTCTAGTGACCGTTCCCAGTATTTGACGATGCCCGCATGTTTTGAATCATCCATACTTTTAACCTTCCTTGGGAAGCGGCCATCTCATTTTTTTTTCTTCCTGATTTCTTACAGCAACAGCAGGTGGCTACCCAGCAGTTGGCTTTTCAACAGCAGCTTTTACAGATGCAACAGTTACAGCAGCAGCACCTCCTGTCTTTGCAGCGCCAAGGCCTTCTAACAATTCAGCCGGGGCAGCCTGCCCTTCCCCTCCAACCCCTTGCTCAAGGTAAGCATTGATTATACAGAAGGCGTCACTCTGTTACGTCTTGGGGGCAGAGGTGGTGGGGTGTCTCGTGATATATTCCAGCTCATTATTAAGGAAATTGTCCATCTAACACATGCATATGCAAACTTAGAAGAAAAGCTGGCTAGGGTAGTAATGATGGACCTTTGTAGAAGCTGAAGTGCTTGTTGATGCCAAAATGAAGACATGGGGTGGTCTCTGAAGGCTTAGCAATGGCACTGATCCCATGGTTGCATATTCTTAGAGTAAGAGAAAGAAAGACCACTTTGACTTGTTGAGCATTTTAATCAGATCTTCTAGTGTTTTCTGTTTGGAATCACAAATGAATTTTCTTGAAGGCTTTTGTTAGTCATTTTAAGCTGCATTTTATATCACGTAACTTGTTCTGTTTTAAATCTTAATAATGCTTTATAATGCCACTTTTTAATATCTAAGGATAGATTCAGGTTTATTTTTCTGTGAACGGTTAAGATTCATCTCTTTCTGTTATAAAAATCAAAGTTGTTTTTTGTTGAGTTTTCTCCCTTTTTTCTTTCTGCTTTGCTTTTGTCTGACTTGATTTTTGAGGAGGGCAGTTCTACACTCATCAGAACAGGTAGCATTTCTATCTCTATCTTTTCTTCAAAAACTGGAGTTCCTTGAAAAGTAACAGGATTTCATGGCGTTAAAAATTTCTTTTGAAAAGGCATCGACATGTTGTTCCTGTGGGTGTTGGGCATGAGAAACAAATGAGCAGCCTAGCTGTTTTTAGGACATCCTCTTGGTTTAAACAGCTCTGACTTTCACATGTGTAATGTGAATGCAAATGGATTATTCAGAACCAGAAAGAAGGGAAGGAAGGAAGGAAAGAAGAAAGTGTCTGCTGTGTTTTGAAATATAATTTCCCGTCCCATACGTGGTGTAGCAGATTTCAGTTGCCCCAGTCCTTTCAGTTCTGGTGGGTTTGGGTGTATGTATGCTCATGCCTTAAAGGCTGGTAGCTAAAGCCTTTGGTGTCTTGGGTTCGGTTGCCTTCTGAAGAGGGTTGACGATGGGGAACCTCCTTCACCCTTCATGGGTGGAAGGCATGGCCATGTGTTCAGTCACTCTTGGTGTCAAGTGGAGCCACTGAGGCATGTCTGCATTTGAATCTTTTCTCTTCAGTCAGCCACACCCAATTTCTGTCCGTCCTTTATTTTTTTTTCATTTTTGTTTATGTTTTTAATGTTGAAACCAGAGCTTTTTCCTTTAACTTCCCCCTTGCCCCTCCTCCCCTTTCTGCCATTACTGCTCAGCTGCTTGATACATAATCAGCATTTCTATCACTGTCAAAATAGAAGATTTGGTAACTGAGCAATACAGGGGGAAAAGAAACGACGCATCGGCTAATGCATTTTTGTGCTTGCAAAATGTTAGAACGTGCATTAATTACACCTTCAGGTTTATTGTTGGAAACCTTGCAGGCTGTTCTGACACACCCACTGGACTCAGGCTTCAACCTCTCTGCTCTTTTCCCACCGCTCCTATACTATTAAGTTTGCTCACTAAGGTTCATTGTTAGACTACATCAGTTAAGCTGTCCAAAAGAGGGCAATTGGGCAGTGACAAGACAAGCTCATGTGTAATGTGAAAGAAATGAATGTGGTGATGCATGAAGTGTAATCTCTGCAGTAACATATCAGAGACACCGGTAGGTAATTCTCTAGTCATGGCATTGATTGATATGCTTAGCAGTCTGCTGTAACTATTAGCCTCTGCAACATTAGGAAGAAGGGTATTTAAAATCTGAGGGGTGCCTTTATGTATGCCCAAGATGCATAAACGTAAATATAAATAGTTCCGGTGTGAGATTCTTGCAGTGAAGTGTCGTTGCCATTTTTCGTGGAATCAGGAGGTTGGTTTTGTCTCCCCTACCCCCTCGCCCAAAGTGGCTTGAGAATTCAGTCATGTTGGACTACAACACAATTTTTTTTTATCAGAGAGATGATGGCTTAAAACTGATGTCATTATGAGGTTTAAATCAACTTTCTGCTTGCTTGAACATGGTCACCTGGGTATGGATGTACAAGGACAGAAAAAGGTTGATCAACTCTGTTTGTCTTTGAGCCAGAGATACCTGGAGTTGTGAAATTGAGTTCCATGAACAGTAATCTGTCAACTGTCCCCACAACATACATTTTTTAAACCTGTGTCTGCATTTTCTTTTATAATGAAGGGGCCAGTTGTCCTGGAAAAAGAAATGTAGCAAGGCACAGGGGTTGCATGTTAAAAATGCTGGTGAGCCCACTTCATGGTAGTCATCAAGATTCTTTTACATACCTGCTCATGGCCTTGGTTAAGTTACCTTAAACACGTGCATAAAGATCCAAGAATAGGAATAGGTAAAGAGTAATATTTTGAAGACTTTTTTTTTCCCTGAAGCTTTTATGTTAGGAAATGTATATTTTTGTTGTTTTTAAGGTTATTGTAGGGCCTTCTGTCTGATTTACATAATTAGCAGATCTGTTTTTCACTGTGGTCTCTTTAATCACCAGATCCTCCCTAGCACCAGTAATTCCATATAGAAGTATACTTTCAATATCATTCTGATCTCCTATTTTTTTTTTTTAAGATTGGCACCTGGCTAACAACTGTTGCCAATCTTTTTTTTTTTCCCCCTGCTTTATCTCCCCAAACCCCCCCTGTACACAGTTGTATATCTTAGTTGCACGTCCTTCTAGTTGTGGGATGTGGGACGCCACCTCAACGTGGCCTGATGAGTGGTGCCATGTCCGCGCCCAGGATGTGAACCCTGGGCCGCTGCAGCGGAGCGCGCGAACTTAAGGACTTGGCCACAGAGCCAGCCCCTGACCTCCTAATTTTTAAATGTAAGCTATAGATAGGAGAAAATTACATGCTTGAGTATGTACCTGTTCATGGATCTGTTTACCTTGGTACTTTTAGTCCTGTCTACCATTTTGGAAGAAATGCATGCTTCCAGGAAATTTGATAACCATTTAGTGTGATGAGTGACTAGGTTCCCTTTTATCTGTCTTAATTCTGTCGTGAGATCTTGGCTGTCAAATAACATCGTCCTTTGGTAGATAGTATTCATTGGACTAACAGTTTAGCATCACTAACAAGGTGTAGCAGTGATGGAGAAGACTGACTTGACTGCCTCTCTATAAGTCTGATGAGAATGTTCTTAAATGTGATTATCACATTGTACTTTGACCCAGAAGTACGCCTGATGTCTGTCAGTGAGTTACTATTTTATTTACCATTTCTCCCTATGGATGATGAAAGTGATCTGCTAGTCCGTTGGCGTAAAAGGAGAGTAGAGTAGAGTGACGTTAGAGTCCTCTGTAGGTGTAACAAGTGTAAAAAGACATTTGTCTTTATCTTTATTTGCTGGATGAACAGCTTACTTTTAAAACAGCTTCAAAGTCCTGCTTTTCTCGCAGGGAAAGTGTTAACACAGTTGTTAGAAACTGTGTTCTTCCATCTCCCCGCCTCCCATGCAACTGACCCAGAAATCAATTAGGTTGAGTTGAAAAATAGGCAGCTTGTTCTTTTCGTGTGTATTTACTCCCTAGAAAATAAAAATAGGTGTTGACTTGTGTGGCTTTATATCAATATGCTATCATCAACAGACAAGCCTATTCACTATTGTTTCAGTTGAGTAAACAGCGGTCCGAGGGTCAGCCACATTCACAGGTAATTGTTGGTGAGCAGACAGCAGTGGCAGGCCTGATAGCTACAAACAACATCCCACGTGTCACTTCACAAGGTGTTTGAAAATAATAGCTCAGATGCAGCAAAACCGGACATGGAATTGTGTAGTGACCTTTCCCTTTGTTTAATTTGCCTCCAAGGTTTAATTTCAGGGGACAAGTAATAATTGAATATGCCTAATAACTAAATGCTCATTTGGGACAAAATCCATCAAAATGTAATTGGCATTTGATTTTTATGAAGGAAGAAGAAAACTGACTTGGCTGTCGAGGATGCTTTCTAAGAATATCTGACCACTTAATGTATCATTTGAAGCCTCCTTTATAATATATATTAATTGCAGATACTTGAGTATTTGAACATTTTCGTGGAGAACTGTTAGGAGAGACCAACTGTTTTTGTTAATGCTCCCCTCAGAAAGGCGGGGAAGGTTATTGGTCTGCTGTGCAATAATTTACTCCTCTTTGATATGCAAACGATCCACGGTGAATATAAAAAAATCCTATCAGACTCATTTCACAGTTCTTAACCACTCGGATTCTCTGGAGTCCATCGCCTCATTAGACCAGTGCTCTCCAATGCTAGCATAATTAAAATCTTTAACAGTTTAGCAAAGTAAAGATGTTTGGCTGATCACGTTGAGATGATTATCTATCCATTGTATTCTAAATGACAAAAATAAATTAAATTTAGACCTTGGCATTTTTTATTATGTGTTTCAAATGAATATAATGCACACAGCCTTCTTTTTTAATTCAGTACCTTAGGTTTGGTAAGAAACATGCCCGTTTCAGTTGCTGCTATATAGTCAGAAAATGGCAGCCTTTCTAGGATAGCTGTGTTACAGTTGATTGAAACAATGAACTGCAATCCAGACGTCCAGTTCTAATGCGGAATTTCCTTACGATGTACAGGGCTCGTGATTTCTTTTAGGTGTCTTTTCAATGGAAGCAGCTGGCGGTGTTTGTTGTTTTTGTTAGTTGCCATTTAGAGTATTTTTCTTCTGTGCACGTATATGCACCAGAATGGGCGTTGAGGTTGGGTTTGGAGATCCTGGGCTGTGGAGGCATCCTGCCAGAATAAAGGCTACGAGGTCCACAATAGTGAGATTGACACACTGATTGTAACTCTTCTTGGGGGAAAATATGGGTTGACACTTACTCCTTAAGACCCGTGTCCATTTTGACCCTCTTAAAAAACAAGAGAACTTTATTACTCACAAGTTTATTTTACGTTTTCATTTTATTCTGCAATGGTTCATTAGCATTGCTCTAAGAAATGACAGTAATAATAGTGTTACTTGTATAAAAAGTTATACAGTTTTTCAGTAGACACATCCATCAATTAAGCATGTGGTACTAGAAACCAAAATTAATGAGGAAGATAGGTGTGTTAATGAAATAATCATAGTATAATCAATTTGACTGTTAAAAGTTGAAAAGCATTTCAGGAAGACGATATGAATTCATAATTTATGTCTAAAAGTGATTAATAAAAACTATATTTAATAACAAAGCTATTTGTCATCATTTAAGACTTAAGCACAAAAATTATTCATTTTGTGGTTCATGTTGTCATAATAGTATAGTTGAGCAAATTTATTTTGAGCCCTTCTTTGTGTCTAAAAATACAATAACATCTATCCACTTTTTTTCAAAAATCTAGAAACAACAGTTTGGATGGAGGTTTACCGTCTTTGCAAAGTAGCTGCCTTTTGAATCCTCTTCACGGGTGTCTTTTATGTGTGATGAGGGCACTTCAGCTCCACTGCTCAGGGGGAGGACATGGTTGTTACTACTGCCTTTGCCTGAGTTGGGAGGGAAAAAAAAACTGCACACACCAAAACCCCCCGAACACTAGGCTTTGTTTACTGACTCTTTGATTTAATTACTGTTTGAAGAGGGACGGAATTAGCTGTTAATTGATTTAATTATCCAATTTGTTTGTTTCAGGCATGATTCCAGCAGAACTGCAGCAGCTCTGGAAAGAAGTGACAAGTGCTCATACTGCGGAAGAAACCACAGGCAACAATCATAGCAGTTTGGACCTGACCACAACATGTGTCTCTTCCTCTGCCCCTTCCAAGACCTCCTTAATAATGAACCCACATGCCTCTACCAACGGACAGCTCTCAGTCCACACTCCCAAAAGGGAAAGGTAGGAACGAGCCGCTGAGATGGGTCCAGAAACTTCTTCAACTTGGAGGGGTGGGTGGCCTCATATCACCATATCTCAGTGATCCCTAATTGGATCCATGTGACTTGAATGGGCATATAATTACTTAAGAATGTCTTCAATATGGTTTGGGTGTGAAGCATCTAATTATTTTCACCTTTCAACACGGAATTAGCACTTATGTAGATCTAACCTAAGCTTAGGAACCCAGGCCGAGTGTTTCAGTTTCTCATTGGATGGGTTGGATTTCAAGGCTTCCAGCCTTATTCTTTCTGCCAACTGCTCACTCCGTACAAGCTGATTTCCTTGGCTCTAAATGTCTTCTATCTGCCATGGGCAATTTGGAGTCACGGTTTGAGAAAAGATAGAACTTATGCTACTGTGCACTGCCCGCCTTGAAGGCAGGCCCATCTTTTTCATCATTGTGTCCCCAAAGGATATGGCCTTTTTTGTGATAAACCTTTAGTGAAGATTTGAAGGATGGAAAGATGGAAGGGATCCATGTATATACACACACAGACATGCACAGTGCACTTTTTCTTGATCATGGGGGATATGTTGTAGCATTGTCTCAGTTGCCGTACTCCTATTTGGAAGTTAAGACTTTGTATTTTGTAATTGCCCTGAGCTTCACTTGGATGTTAGTGGAAGCTTGAGGTGGTTTTAGAGATCCAGAGTACAGCCTGCGAGTGTACTGTTCTAAGAAAATGAAGCTGTTAATCCATGTTATTGTACCTTAGCACCCAGAGTATTAATACTGCTGTTGAATGCTTTTCAAAAGTGGACTATATATAGTGCTCTTAAAATTAAAAAATTTTTTTTAGTTTACTGTTTTGTGTGTGTGTGTGTGTGAATGAGAGGAAGATTGGCCCTGAGCTAACGTCTGTTGCCAATCTTCCTCTTTTTGGTTGAGGAAGATGGTCAGCTGAGCTAACATCTGTGCCAATCTTCCTCTATTTTATGTGGGATGCTGCCACAGCATGGCTTGATGAGCGGTGATGGTTGGCGCCTGGGATCCGAAGCTGTGAACCCCGGGCTGCCAGAGCAGAGCGCATGAACTGAGCCACTTTGCCACCAGGCTGACCACTCAGTTTACTATTTTTAAACGGTTTCCTATATATTTCATGTACAGAGCTTCCACACATGAAGAAAAGAGACCTTAAAAGTGTTATGTGATAGTAAATGTCATTTCCAGCAGGAAAAACAGATTCTATATTTTGGTTTTTAATAAAAGTGACTGAGTGAAAGGTTTTCTAATTATATGTTTTACTGAAGCAGTTACAAATGTAATTTCATATATTTCTTGAAATATTGAACATTAACAAGCCCACTGGTTGAATTAGATGTGTGTCTTTATACCAGCAACATTTTATCTGTTTGGAGTTTAGTAATCACAGAAAAAATTATCTGAATATGTGTGTGTGTGTGTGTGTGTGTATGATGTTCAAGCATGAAAACTATGAGAGGTGGCCAGAGATGAGCATTATGTATGTTTTAAACAAAACTTGCAACTGTTCTTTTAAGACCGGTTTGGAGTTTGCATGGCAGATGTGGAAGAACGAAAAGATGCTTTAGACTTAGTGGTTTAGAAGAGTTCGAAGAATAGGATGGTGGACAGTAGGCATCAGTTTGGAGCCCTTGCACCCAGTGTGCTTCTCTTATTTCCAGTGAGGATAGATTTGTATGTCTGGAAGCCAAGCTTAACTCTCGCTTATAAATCACTTATGATGTCTTTGCAATTTAAAAAAAAAATACTAAACCTTAGATCACTTTAAAGAAGAGGTTCTAGGCTGTCGTCCTTTGCTGTACTTGCTGTTGGTGTCCTAAGGCCGATGCCATCCATTTACTGTGGAGTGATTGAATTACATCTTTATCCATAGGCAGAGCAGGAGGCCGTACGCTGAAAAATGCCGACTGGTGCACTTAAGGTATTTGTTGCAATCTTGTCGGCCGTTGTGGAGCCTGCACAGATTTCCTGTGACACAGAAAACTCTTCTTGTTTAGATGCACTGTTCAGTTTCATTCTAAAAGGTTATGTATCTGCAGTCAGCTGATAGATCAGCAATGAGGCAAGTGGGAGAAGAATAGCCCTTTTCACGTCTTAAGGTGCATTTGAAAGTAAGTGGATCTAAGAGACTGTCGAATTCCAGGACAATAAGTTGGTTTGACTTTTTTTAATGGTCCTTATTTGTCTGCACAAATGTTGGGCTTAATCTTCATTCTACTACATGCTAGAATCAGAATATGGATCAGAAAAGAATTCACATTCCACTGAGCCTTAATCTGGATGTAAAAACAGGCTCAGTTTTCCAATGGTACGTGCAAAGAAGAAACAACTCTGAAATTATATGCCACTACCTTATCTCTTGGATCTCTCAGATTATCTGGTAGGTTCCTAGTTGTGGCTTTATTAGAAGAAAATTCTCGTCAGCACGTTTTGACTGAATATAATGAACAAGACAAATGAGCACCTTAAGTTAAAGATAGTTCAAAACTTACGAACTTAGAGAATTGATCATTAAAAATTCAATTATTAGTTAGCCAACTCTGCGTACCTAGAGGTACTTAGAAGTATTATGTGGTTTTACCTTCCTCCAGTTTATTTTTGTGACGTGTGTGATACTTTGTTTAAATAGTGGAAAATGGTAAAAAAAAAAAAGGCTATCACTATAAAAATATGTTCTCACTTACACATGGAGTTGTCATTTGTCTCAGGAGTCCCTTGGAGAAGTTTGATCCCTTACTCACCAGTGCCTTTGTGAAATGCACAGCTTTCCAAGCTCTCCCGTGATTTCTGTGTAATATTCTTTCCCCCTCCGTTCTGCTGGAGCAGCATCTGAACAAGCAGAAAACCCTGCCACACTGAATAGTAACGTAGCCCCTCAAACTCAGTCTTAGGTTAACAGCTGAAGGATCTTTTTGAGAAGATTTGGGAATGCCTGATGTAAAATTTGTTGGAAAAAGGCACTATCGCGAGAGTTTCTGTTCATTTTTAGAGTGCTGAGATGTCGAATCATGTCAGCCCGGCTGCCGCTTGGAAGGCTCCTCCTCTCGCGTTCCCCTGCATTTTGTGGACTCCTGTGAGCAGCCGCTGCAGCAGCAGCTCTGGGGTTTGGTGAGCTGCAATCTGTTAAGGAGATAAATAATGTGCTTGGCACGACACTCCTACTCTCCTCTTTAATTTGTCTTACACCAGGAAAATTATAATTAAATCATTCAGGGTAAACCCTTGAGTGTAGAGAAGGGAAAAAACACACTTTGCTCAAGATTGCCAATAGAAACCCACTTCCCCGTTGTGCAGGATGGAGACTTTGATCAATATTCAGCTCTATCGCGGGAGGAGAGCGGCTCATGTGATTTGTGAGGCGGGTACCAACGCTCAAATCAAGACTTGTTAAGACCCTGTCCCTGTGCCCTCCTGGACATTTAGCATCATTAGAATTCGGGACTGGCACCGTGCTTCGTGCTCTGATTTTTTTCCGACAGTTTGATCATGTTTATTTTGCTGACGTATATAAATTGATTGGTGCAGTAAACATAGCTCCGCTGTCAGCGCCTGAGAGAAGCGTGGTGGGGATGAAGTTCAGCAGGCAGACGCTCAGGGGAGCTGCAGGAGGAAGCAGGCTCACTCTTGCCTCTCACTGTCATTTTATTCCACAGGACCAGAGAGGCGTGACTTCTTGGGTAAATAGACAGAACTCAGACCTCGGATACCTGTAAACCTGAAGATATTTTCCTGTTTCCTTAACTTGCCTGTCTGTCTTGCTTTAGGAAATTCCAAGTTTTGGTGTGGGTAAACAAAATCAACGGAATGCAAATGAAACATTTATTAAAATGCTAAATTTAGGAAAGCCCTTTGAGCTTCTTGGATCAAAGCAGCTATGTAAATACAAATAGCAATTACTACTTAAGTAATTGCCTGAATTAAAATTCTAAATATCACATTATCTTATGGTGCACTGGGGAAAGGAAAGGGAACTCACATTTCATCAGGTCTTTCTCTGTGCCGAGCCCGGGCTCAACTCTTTGCCTTTGCAGTGATGTCTCATTTTATCCACATGACCACTGGGAAACAGTGGGGCTCATTATACCCATTTTACAGAGGAGGAAATTGAGTCATAGAGATTAAATAACTGACCTAGCGTCACGGAACTGGTTAGTGGCATATCCATGACCCACATTCAAGTCTCTCTTTTAGTTTATAAAACAGTACTTAAAGTCTCCTTTCAGTTTAAAAGTGAGTACCTAATTAGGCTAAATTAAAATCAGTGTTTCTAAAAGAAATTTTAAATTTAATTTAACAAAACGTGTATTGACTTAGCCTACTGTGTGCAAATCAGCGCACTGAAAGGAAAATGCCAGAGTTTCCCCTTTTAGGTGGATGCAGATATTTATTAGGCCTTTCATGAAGGGAGGGGATGGGTAGGATTTGCAAAATATAAATCATTTACGATCTGAAACAGCACATAAAGAACAAAAATAAACCCCATGCAGGATTTGCACACAGGCAAATGCAAAACAAGCCTCTCTCTCCTTTACAAGTATCCTCGCTTTCCTTCCTGCCTTATAAATCTTGTGTTTCCTCGTTGAACACATCATATGGTCTTTATTCCCTTTCAGCTGTCCTCTGTAGTCCATGTCAGAAATATTCCCTTTTCTGATCCTTCCCAGCTTTTTACTTTCAGTTCAACCACCATTAGTAGATGTTTTATAACTTGAGTATTTCTCAGATTCATAGCTTTTCTAAATATTTGTTCAAGGCTTCCTTAAGCATTTGGTGAAAGCGGTTTCCTTTAAACTCTGGAAAGGTTGCAGTTGTTCAGCATCTTCTCTCTTTGAGGCTATTATATTGTTCTCAAAGTCAAGTGACCCAAATCGCGCCCCTTTCTCTCTGAGGGCTAACCTACCTTCTGTCTAGGCACAGAGTTCCCTCCTTCGTTCTCATTCTCACTTCTCGACACAGCCCCATGGATTCCGGTGGCTTGCGTTTTCTACACTTCACAGTTGACGGCTGCCTTCAAACAACCCTGAAGGTTTTTGCTTGGCTAATGTACTTTCAGACAATTTTGCTTGATACACAGTCTCTGGTTTTGATTTGCAGCCTCTTGACATATTGCCATGTATTTGACTATATAACAATAATATTTGTGTTTACTGGCCCCGCTATTTTCAAAAGGCAAGGAACTCTGAAACGTGGACATGCCTGGTATTTCGTTTTTCTTTCTATCTTTTTTTAAGCTCAATTCTGTGTTGATGAATAAATATTGGTGCTCTTGGTTTACTTGCTAAAATTCTAGAGGCTCGGTTTCAGAAGTGTTCCAGTTACACAAGCCTTTAACTTTTGCATATTTTCATAGTCATATTTAGGGCCTATTGAGCCAGAAATTTAAGCAGTAATCTCTAGCTCCTACTGCTCTGAACAGCTCTTCCTCTTTTCAACTTTTTTTATTTTGTTTTTTGAAAATCAGATGATTTCTTTTGATTTGAAGCATTTGAGCAAACTAGTTACCCCAGATCTTTCTTTCCCATTAGAGCATTTTGGAGAACCTACGGTCAAATTGTCCCGAATTGTCTTCAAAATTGTTTCTGCTACTTCCTGCCAATATGTGTTGAAGCAATTGATCTGTAACAGAGGTCAGCAAATTACAGCCTACCAGCCAAATCTGGCCCACTGCTCATTTTATAAAGTTTTATTGGAACACAGTGATGCTCATTCATTTACACATTGTCTGTGGCTGCTTTCATTGCTTTCATGCTATAATGGCTGTCTTGCACAGTAGCAGCAGAAACCATTTGGCCCACAAAGACTGAAATATTTGCTAACTGGCCATTTACATAAAGAATTTGCCAACTCCTGACCTTAACATAAGACCAGTCTTTCTCAGATTCCTGATAATATTCTCAGAGGTATTTGTTAAAACATACAGCTTCCTAGGGCTTCTCCCAGGAAGACTTGGATTCCACTGGTCTGTGATGGGGTGGGGATTTGTATTTCTCATATGTACCCTTGATTCTTCCTACTCAAAGGCTGCAAGCCAGCAACTTTAGCATCACCTGGGAGCTTCTTAGAAATACAGAATCTCAGGCCTCACCCCCGACACCTGCTGAATCAGGATCTGCATTTTAACCAGATCCCTAGGGCTTTGGCATACGCATTCAGGTTTGAGAAGCAATACAAGCGGCACGTTCAGTTCACCTGGGTTTTGGCACTGTTGAGAAGGACAGAGTTTTCCTCCCAAAATTTGATTAACATCCCACACATACTCAGTGCACAAAACTAATGGCTGGCCATTCTTGTGTGAGTCAACAGAGGGCAGATAGTATTGCTGGAAGGAATGGGTACCTGGCAGATGATGGTGGTGATAATGCAGCTGACATTTATTGACTATTACTTTGTGCTGGACACATACATAAAGGACTCAACATAGGCCTTGACACTGATTTTCCCGTTTCATACTCACAGTAACCCTATGGGGTACTGTCCTCTTTGTACCGGTGGTGTTGTTGGGCCCAGCACAATTTTATAAGTTGCACAAGCCACACAGCTAGTTGGAGACCAGGCAGGGGACTGGAACCAAGGTATCCCCAACCCTCAAGTCCTTGCAATGACTGCAATATTCCAGTGGTTCCCAGGTCCGCTGCTCATCAGAACCACCTTGGCTCCACCCCAGACTCCAGGGCGTAAAGCTCAGAGGTCAGGACCAGGCCATAACCTTCAAGGTTGGTAGCCTGGGGCCAGACCTGCGTGTTCAGCCATAATCTGGGAGAAGCCCCAAGCAGTTCTCTGCGGCTGGCTCTCCACCCTCCCCTCATCTTCTTGCAAGGAGATAAGTCAGGTGACTAGCAGTGGAGAAGGCAAAGAGCAGACCAGGCATGTCATGTCAGGTGTTGTAGGGGACCAGAAAGGGAAGTGGGCGCGGCCATTTGCAGAGGCCTAAAATTCAGGTGCTTCTTTCTGCTCCAAAGCAGACTCTTAGCAGTGTCCCCTATCCCTGTCTGTCTGCACAGGAAGTAGCCTGTTGAGGGCAAAAACGTTCCCGTTTTATGTCAGAAAGAAGCACCCAGGGGCTTATCAACATTTGGTACCCAAACATGCTACTGGGTGTTAGGTCACCATCATACTTTGAATACCTGTGATTCACTTGTCTATTGCTTAAAACCAGTTGCTTCTGGGTCTTTGAAGGAGGAAGAAAGGCTCTCTTGGGAGAGTGTAGCATGGTGCTGATCGCCTCTGGTCATTCACACGTGCAGGGAGGGCAAGGGGAGAAAATCTTTAAACTATTGGCATCCCATGAGGGATAGGTTTATGGATTTTCTTGACTGTTCACTTTGTGTGGCGATTAAAAGACCAAAACTCAGCCATTATTTTCTAACAGCTGTATGTCTTATCTCAATAAAGTGCCTTTTACCATAACACGCCACCGTTAGACTCTATAAATCTTTTTCTGTTTATTGTGTTTAAATGATAGATGCTTTCCAATAAAATGACATCATTGTTCTGGAGAGTCATATTCATTTTATAAGTTTCTCTTAAATTAAGTCAATCTTAATTTTTTTTCTTGGGCTATTGTATAATATAAATCTTGACCATGGGCTATTTCATGTCTGATGTGCTAGATTTCCCACACAAACCAATATTTGAACCCTCAGCTTCTCTCATCGTGTAGGGTAGACATTCTTTTCTGATGAGTTGCCCCAGCTCGTAGGGTTTTTTTCCTGCCAGATCCCTTTGTTGGCACCCAGCCATTGTACAGGTGTTTGCACTTGTGTGGAAGGGCCTGTGCCCCCTCCTCCCAAATATGTGTTAGCTTTCTTAGCATTTATTCTACACCAAGGGTGTGAAGGAAAGCATATGGCAGAAGAACAGTAAGGACCAGTCTTTTGGGGACTCCGATGGTGTTGTCCACTGACCTGGGTTTTTCCCAAAAGGTAAAAACCTATAAAAGAGTCTTGTTGAAATGTACCCTTTACCACTTGGATTAAGTGAATAGAAAATTTTCTTTGGCAGATATTGGATCCATCCAGAAGTAGAAGGGGAAGCCAAGGGTCTGCAGAAGGTCATATGGCTTGGAAAACTGGTGTTATTCTGTTCTCGTTTAAATGGCAACCATAGATTCCATATACTTAAGCTAATAATGGGGCAAAAGAGGGGGGACCTATATTCTTAGGCCACTAGTGGGGCCAGTTGGGGGAGTACCTGTGAAAGAGGCTTACACGGGAGTCATGTTGTTCTTCTTCACGTCTTACAAAGATGCCTTTTTGCACGGGTGCTACCCTGTAGCCTGCCTCTGCTGCTCTTTCCAGGGGAGCCACCGCTCTGCTGACTGGCTCACTTGGGTAATGCAAATGAGCGTGTTACATATGTATAGCAGCCCTAAAGTTCTTTATTCCACCCCCTTTGTAATCAGTCAAGGCCTAAGTATATTATAAAGTATATTCTCCTCATTAAAACAATAGTGGAAGCTCACAAAGGGAAATTGTTAATATGTGTTCCAGCTTGTCATTTCTGCCTGTGTGAATAAAGAAGATAACTGTTCCTTTGGGAAACTATTTCGGGAATTGAGCAACAGATATGCTAGCCAGAGAATTCTCCTAACTGTAATTTTCTTTTTTGTGTGTACTCAAAAATAACATCCTGATGGGCTCCTCAGTGCCTCTGCACATGCAGAGCACAATTGCCACAGCCCAGGTGGTGTTAATATGGGACAATCCCCCGGGCACATGTTGCCAAGAGTTGTACAGCTTGTTCAGTGGCTTCGTCCATATGGCAGTCTGTCCCATTCACAGAAAGGCGTCGGGGCTGTGCCTGGTGGCTACCGTGGTCAGTGTAGTGTGAAGAGAAGGCTTCCACTCACAGCGGCCTCTGTGGCACGGTTTGTTTTATGGTAGATCTAAGTTATAATGTGCACACACACTCACCTAAGAAATTCCACAACAGCCTTGCTGGTTTCCTGCCCCCCCGCTTCAATTTCAGAAGCAAATGGTTAACTCAGCAGGTATAATTCAGGTGCTTGAAACATACCTGGTTTATAGAAAGTCAGTTAAAAAAAAATACACACACCGAGACCTTTCTGGGTGGTTGTTCACGGATTAACTCAACTTGAGGACTGCATGCCTGTACTAGAATTCTTCTATAAACTCTGTGGCTTTCGTTCTCTCTCTCTTTTTTTTTTTTTTTTTTTTTTTTGCATTTTCAGTTGTGCAAACTATTTTTACTGTGGAGTTTGGATTGTTGGGCTCGTTTTTTTTGGTTTTTAAGTCTTAAAGTTAAAAAAGGGAAAGGGAAAAGAAAATCATTATCAGCATCAGAAATCTGAGAGTGAAACATTCCCTGCAGGTGTTAGAACCGAAAAGAGAGAATCAAGAAAACAGAGATTTCCCAGTGAACAACGTGGAAAAATAGGGACTTTTAAAAAAAAACACTTTGGAAAATTTACCAGAAGGCAAAGCCTTCTCCATTTATAGACTCAAATGTTGTTCTGCTTTTGTGTAACTATTTGTGCGCTTGTTTGGTAAACAAACAGACCCCATAGCAACTGTAGCTGATGATATTTATACTACCTGTAAGACTTCCCTAAACAAATAGACACACTTTGTGACCTTCAAATTTCATTCCTTTTATAGTCCAAGGAAATCAGTCTAATAGCAAGTTGATCTCTTTCTTTCTTTCTTTCCTTTTTTTTTTTTTTTTTTCTTTAATGCTTGGAGGTCTATCTTTGAATGATCTTTCCTGTGTATGTATTTTACATCTTGGCTGTGAATGTTGGAAGAGTTTGAAGGTGTATTATGGCAGAAGGAAAGAAAAACCTAAAGTGTTTGTGTAAATGAGGTGGTGTTTGCTTTCAAGAGGGGCCATTTTAGACATCCGGTGGAATTTCAGGTTATACATCCAAAAGACTAACACTCCACTGAAATTATTACTATGGACCTTAGAATTGGACAGGTATCTATGGCTATGTCTCTGACTTTTTATATCTGCAACATTGATGGAAACATTCTGGTAGGTATGAGCCCCTATATTCAACTTACATTTTTCCATATGAGTCATTTTTATGACAAGAACAAGATGTCTCGTGTTAAAGATCAGTGTGAGAAATAAATGGCAGTTTACTTTAATAAGGAAAAAAAAATGACACCGAGAGCTGGAATAATCCAGTGGTGTTTGAATAAATTAGAGGATTGTACAGACAGAAGTAAAAAGAAACTTAAGGGTAAATGAGAAGTTGTCCAGTTTTCAACAAAAATGTGTTCCTAAGTGGGACAGAAGTCGCTGGACAGTGCAAACACGTATCCATTCATTCCACGAGACATACCAAGCTCTAGCCACGTGCCAAGTGTCCTAGGCTCGAGGGGATACGGCCATGAGCTAGACAAAGTCAGTTCTCATGGAGCTGACATTGCAGTAGAAGAAAAATAGCACAAACAAACAATTGTATAATAAAAAGACAGAATTAAGTTCTGGAAAAAAAAAAAGCAGGGAAGGGGAAGAATCGGACAAAGGTTACTATTTGGATAAATTGGTCTGGCAAAGCCTCTCTGAAGAAGTGACCCTTGAACAGACATGAGGAAATAAGAGAAAAGAGCCCTCTAGGCTGTGAGAGCACAGCAAAAGCAAAGGCCCTGAGGCAGGAGCAGAAAGAGAACATGTTTTGCTGGGTCATGGCCCATACCTCATTTAGTGTGGAAGCAGCCGTGTTGTTTAGTGGTTATGAGTGTGGACTCTGTAACCGGACTGCCTGCATTCCAATACAGGCTGCCCACTTAAGTTACTTAATCTTAGATTAAGATTAATCGCTGTGCCTCCGTTTTCCATCTGTGCAATGGGTATGACACCAGGCCTTGCCTCACAGATTAACCATGAGGATTAAATGAGTTAATACACATTTTAGTCTCTGGCACATATATGTGCTCAATAAATATTAGTGATTATTGTTTGTTGTCAAAGTTATTTATTCATTGAAAAAACATTTATTGAACATTTGTTCTATACTAACTATATAGGTTCTGAGAATTAAAAGATGACTGTGACGTAGTTCTTTCCCTTAAGGAGCTCATAGGCTAATCGGAGAGACAAACATGGAAACAGACTCTTGCAACACAGTGTAATCAAGTGCAATGATATGGATGTCAACGAAATGTGATACACGGTGCATGATGTGTTCAAAATGAGCGCTAGTGGAATATCGTAGGATATGTGTTTCCACCCCCTTGTTACCCCCCCCAATGTATGCATCAGGTGAGTTTTTTTTTTAACGCAATGAGCTCGGTGAAGGAAGGTTCCTTGTCTCTTGTCAGTTGCTCCATCCTGATCATCTGGGCGTGCAGTAAGTGCTGCATTTCATTGCAGAGCCTTGATGAAATGTTCAGAAGCAGGTGAACTAATGAGATGTTAAAGATCAAGAACCCATTAAGAGTAGTCATGTATTTGCTGCCCTTTGGCCACAGATGCTGTAGAAGTAATTGGTTAGCCTTTGTTGATACTTAGAGATGCTCTAAATGAGAGAGAAAATTTGGGCTTCTGGTAAGAACAACTCTCAATCTTTAGCTTGCGTCAGGATCTTCTGGAAACCTGGCTGAACTCGAGCCCTTGTGTTTCTGATTCAGTAAGTTGGGGTGTGGCCTAAGGATTCGCATCTCTGGGAAGCACTCAGGGACCATACTTTGAGAACCACTGCTCTAGCACGCCCCAACTGCTGTCCTTACACTGCGTCATTCTTCCCCTTCTACTGTTCAACGTGACAGAGAAGTGATCTGGATAACTGTTATTGTTATTTAGGACAACGTGTGTTTCAGTGCCAAGACTCATCATTTCAAAGAAAGAAATTCTTGAGACTTTGACCCAAAATAAACTATTTTATGGAACAAAATTCCTTTTAAAAAATTCCTAATATTGACCTTTAAATCCTTGGAAGTACTCTGGTTTTGTCTTTCTTGTTTTTTGTTTTAATGCCTGAAAATGCTTTTTGTGCTTCAGTCCTCTGCCTGCTCTCATTCTGTTCCTTGTGGCAGTTGAGCTCCTATTGATACTTTAAAGCCCAGATGAAATATTACAGAATATCCTGTTCCAGCCATGTGTTCAGTTCTCTGTCTCTCCAACTGGAGAATCTGGCAGAACTCTTTCAGAGAGAATGAGAACTTAGTCACGGCCTCCATCAGTGACCTCCAAATGTGTTTGATTATTCACCCCATCAGTACTAAAAATGTTGAATATGCACCCCTATTAAGTGGACTCTTAATTATATACTTATCTAATATTTTACCTACATTATAAAATTAGAGAGTAGGAGGGTGAGAACTGTGTATACATATACACACATTTGTGTATTCATACAAAGGTTCTAGTATTATCTAAACACGTTCGTGCAGAAGTTTTAATATTATCTTACCACCCACCCATGATCTTCTTATAAATCCCAGTTTACAGACTTGATCTAGGAACCCAACACAATGCTCTCACAAAGTAGATGTTTAGTAAAACAGATTGAATTAAGGGTAGAGAAGAGTTTAATCCAGTGAACATTATTGAAGCATCTTGTACTACAGAGAGATAAAAGTAATTCCATGAAGCAGAAAGCAATTCTAAGGGAACATAAATGCAAGTGCCTAACGATTTTGAGCCATTTTGTATCTTTAACCCCCTCATCCCTTCATCTCCTGCTTTCTCATCTGGCCCTCACCCGTCGGTTACGTGATTCTTGTGGTTCTGGAGTGCAGTTGTGCTGACTTCCGTAGCGTACTGGGGACAGGGATTAAACAGGAAGAATTAGTATTGGAACTTTTATTTATGCTCTTTGGTTTTCTGAGTATTGTTGGTTCCTCTCACATATGGACAGGGTTCCACATAGACCTTGTGACTCACCAGTGCAAACACACTTGCACTGACATAATGAGAATGCCTGCCTAATGGTGTTAATAATTTCTGGATTAGTGGTCCCTATGTCTGTATTGACACAGTTGCTCACAGCCACTCTTTGGAAAGCATTCTGTTTTCTTAACGAGATCCCAGTGTTAATGCTGCCAGTGGTGAACTCTGGCTTACAAACTCAGAATAGCCCTTATTGGTGGCAGAAACAAAAGCTGCACCTCTGCCTTTTCTCTTTCTTTTCCTTTATTTATTTCTTCACTCATCACCATGCAAACACAGGCATTCTGCCTTTGTCATCAACTGCTCTGTGTTTGTGACTGCCTGGTGGGAACACACCAGACAGCCTCAGATCCTCAAACTCTCATTCTCTCCTCCGTTGTGCTCTGTGCCACATACTCCTGGCATGTGGGAATCAAGATGGCGCGTTTCGCCCAGTGCAGCTGAAAAGGGAGATTGGTGATGTGGATGGTAAAGGAAGTAACTGCCAGACTTACAACCTATCATGGCCCCCAACCTCAGGTTCTTACCATTGGTAAAGCAGCCAATTACTAGTCGCATCTCCAGCCTATGCGTGAGATGTTCCTAGATCCCGAATGATCACTTCTAGTCCTAGAAGCACCAGACACACTGCACTGTGTTGTTGTGGCCTTTGTGGGTCTTTGTCCCGTAATTCCAGGATGACCCTGAGGCTCTTCCTTTCCAATTGAAAACTCAAATTAATGTGTGTCTTCAGAGACTTGCCACTGGTTCATTGTCAACTCAGGAAGTTCATCCAGCTGCAGACTGGGTCTCCTTGAGGAATACTTCATGAGCTTTTGGTTTCCCAAACTTTAGTCATTTGAATATGTGTCCCATTGTCATGAGGTTTGCCATATCTGCTTATATTATTACTTATATTATTTTTTTAAATTGAATCATTTTTAAATTTAAATAAAATAAGCCTCATTCTCAGAAATGATATCTGTGAAATCAGAGGTTGGAGAGATACTAGATATATTTTTGTCTAATACAAATTAAAATAAATATGCCAGTTTTTAAAGATATGTATCCTTGCTCCACCGGACATTGTGTGGGCCACCATTGAGTGCGTGTATATCACATATTGGAATATTTTGGTAGGATTCCTTCTTTTTGCCGAGGAAAGGGACCTTGGCTGAACATGCTACAATGCCAGTTGGATTGAAACCCCGCTTTCATGGTATACCCTGGTTTCCTAGAAAAGCCCAAAACTATCACTTATCTTCCTAAAACATTAATTCAACATCCTGCTTCTTCACACACACATCGTCTACTTGCAGGCTCCTGGTTACCACCCAGCCTTAGAGGATACATAAGGCAGACCTCAAGATTGGGAACTATGAAGTTTTGAGTTGTTGTCAAACCCACTGACTTAACAGTTTACGCCAGGGTATTCCTGATCAGTATGTTACCTGACAAACTTTATTCACTGACTAAATCACTCAACAGATTTGTGCTAATGTAAAGTTGCTGTTTGTTAAACAGAACCAGGAAATTGTTTTTCCCTGTGCTAACTTCCTTCAGTCTTACCTGTTTTACTATATTAAAAAAAAAAAACCCTTGCATGTAATTCTTAAATAACTTTGGGCCATGAAGAGTTCTTATGAATTTGCAACTATTGCCTGGTGAGGTTGCCCCCTGCCTCTCCTTTCCATATTTATCGAGCTCCAACTTGCATTTCAGTCCACAATTAATAGAGAGGGCTTTTTCATGAGTGTCTCTTTAAGCACAATCATTTTGAGGTCAGATACAGAACAGGAAACTCTCAAGGTCTTTAGTGCTCAAGTTGTGGTCCCTGGCCCAATACTGTTGGCATCATCCAGGAGCTTGTTAGAATACTGGTCTTGGGCCCCACCCCAGAATTACTAAATCAGAATCTGCATGTTAAAAAGCTCCCCAGGCGATTTATATCCTTAATAAAATTTGAGAAGGATTACTCTAGGAATAGCGAAGATCGTGTGTTTTTACCCATAGACACAATTATAACCCTTTGTGCCCATCAACGATCTTTGAGTCATTCTCCAGCTATCTTCAATTTTTGCCATATCTCCCTATACCTATTACTGCTTTTTACTCACTATTTTTCTTAAAATTGAGTAACTTAAATAGGTTTCATGGAACGTTACCACCGAGAAGTCATGAATCTGATATATTAGTCAATTTCTGTTTTCTAGTATCCATGAGTGTGAATCCGTAACTACAAAAGTGGGGGTATTTGTATATCACTCAAACTCACCCAACACACCTCCTTAGCAGGCCGCACCCTGAGGACCATTGTAGAAAGGTGACCCTGTGTTTTCATTCAGGATAATTTGTAATTTGAGGAGGAAAAAAAACCCCACCATGGACATAAATGGTTAATAGCTTCTATTTTGGATGTAAAGTTAGTTAAGGTAGCCCTCACATCTCCAGGCACAATCTGAGAGCAGATAATAACAATAATCTCCATCATTGTTTAAAAGCACAAATCTGGCACTTAATAGACTAATTCACAGTCACTCCAATTGCAAGTTTTACTCATGAATATCATATCACAAGGGAATGTGAAATCCTCTAATTAAACATGATTTGAAAAGCAGCAGAAAATTGAGATGATGAGCGTTCTGGGGAAGGAGAGTCAAGGAGTCACTGCGTGAGACAGTGAAAGAGAGGGGAGCGCGTGTGTGTGTTCCAGTTGGTGGAGAACTCCATCTTTCCGTCAGTCTAGGATAGGCCCTTTAATAGGCTTTCATGAGACACCCTTCTCTTTGCGATAAGATTATAGAACCGGCTGCCAATTTACTTTTGGAAAACTGATTAATAAACACGTAGGATGGTGTATTTCTGTAATGAGTGAAAAGCAAAAACTGAGGCAGGATGCTAGAAATGCAGTATCTCAGGCGTCTCCCATCTCTTCGGTGTGAAATAAGAAACCCATCTGCTTCCCGAAGTGTTTTCAGTGAAAGTTAAAGGAGAAAGGTCATTTTTACAAAGATATAAGGAGGAAAGACGCAGTGCTCACATCAGTATTTCCCCTGTTCCCACGTAGCATTTGCACCTTTTTAGGCAGGTGTACGACCCCCCCACCCCCCGATACTACCCTACAACGCATGGAGAAACTTGACCTGTCGTTTTATTTTCTGCAAGAGACTAGGATTTGACTTCTGGCTGATTTTGAGGAGATACACAATAATATAAAAAATATCAGAAATAAACTGTACGATGGACAGTTGTGCTAGATGTTTAAGTGATCATCCTTTTTTCCTATTGTGAATCTGCATTGCTCTTCTTTATAGGGTCATCTGTGATAAATTTCCAAAGCCAGCTCACCTCGTGTGGTATCATTCAACTTGACTTATTGTATTTATCACAAGTATTTGATATCAATTAGTTTTTGAAAATTCAATACAAAAGAATCTGAAGTCTGGTTATGTTTTCAGATATCGCTTTATCACTAGAAATCAAATTCATACTCCCAAGTTCATCCTAAGAAATCGCTGATAGGTTACTTAAATCTCTTTGAAAGTAGGATGTGGTAGCAAAGGAGAAGACAGGGAAGTGTGATAGGAACCAAACAGTGCAGAGAAAGAAAGTAGGGTCATTTTTGTGTAAGTTGTTGTTAAAGAATTAAGCAAATAAAAGAAAAAGCTTTAAAATAGAGGCTTCTGTTGTTCGAGTCATAATTGATTATAAGGCCCTTTTTATTAATATATAGCCCTGAATCAGTGTATCAAGGGATCACCTTTCTGGAAACCTGAGGTATCTGGAGTAGCTTCATGTTTTGGCTGGGGGCCAGCAGCCCTTGCCACCCAGGCCAAAATCATAGGCTGTGCTGGATCTGAGAGGGGAGGATTCTGTGGCTGACAGTGTTATTGGGGTGGACATAAGGAAGCATGTGCACGTGGACATGAGACCAAAGAATTGGAAAGGAGACAGTCAAGGGGGAGACTTGAGCCTTAGGGAGGCAGAGAGAGAGTTTGTCAGAGAACTGCTCTTCATCATTAGTATCCTGGGTGCCTGGCTCCGAGTCAGCATTCCATTAATGTTGGCTGACTGGATGAAAGGCCAGAATGGTGGGAGAGGAAGATGGCCAGGGGCCCGCGGGGAAGGGAGGGAAGCAGAACAGCTTCTAAGTCAAAGGAGGTGGGAAAGGGGCTTCCTTGTGCTTTTTGGTGTATGTCTTTGCAGGGGGTGGGGAATGGTTTAAAAGGGAATAGCTTCCTCCTGCACAGCAGCCTAAGGACTCCGTTACTCCTCACTGGAAGATGTAGATCTCGTTCATTCCTTTAACCAGTAGTCATTAAGCACCTGTTCCTTATTCATCTTGTCAGTAACGTGATATGTCATTTGTGCCCATTTCCTATTCTGTCTGCGTATCTTTGGTAGAAGTTTGGTGGAGGTTTTAGCACTGGCAGGAGCAACGCTGGTCATCTTGTGTGACTCCCTTCAGTTTTCAAATGAGGAAATGGAGGGTAGGGCAGTTAACTGACTTGCAGGGTCCCTGGTTATTTAGCGCATCGGTGATGAGAAGTGAGGTCTTCATTCACCCAGCTCCCAACCCTCCCCATCGAGAGTACTGGCCCTCAATAAAAGATTAAGTTACACTCTGTTTTTGTGATAAGCAGAGAGATCCGCAAAGCACATTCTGCAAAGATTTTTCAGCACGCCAAAGGATCACCGGGGTCCGGGAAACAAAGTTGTCCCTAGGCACTTATTCAAAAAGTTTAGTTGTTAAGGTTTTATTTTTATTAAAAATTGATCTCTGCCTCCCACCTCAAACTTCAAAAGTTATTTTATAATTTAATGTAATTTCAAAAGTTATTTTGTAATGTGAGTATAAATTCTTTTGAGAATGGGAGCAGTATGTTAGGGGAAAAGAAATCTAGCAAAAGTAAAGAAAAAAAATTCTCCTAACCTTATATTTATGGTCAGTTGGCTTTGGTAAAGGGACCAAGAAAATTCCTTAGGATAGAATTATCAATCTTTTCGTCAAACGGTGCTGGAACAAAATGCAAAATAATGAAATTGGACCCGTACCTCACACAATATACAAAACTTAAAATGGATCAAATGTGAGGACTAAAGCTCTGGTTTGTTAAATGTGACACCAAAAGCACAAGGAACAAAAGAAAAAAGATAAGTTTTTAAAAACTTTACTGCCTCAAAGTACACACCATCAAGAAACTGAAAAGACAGTCCACAAAATGGGAACAAATACTTGCAAATCATATATCACATAATGGACTTGCCTGCAGAAAATATATATATTAAAAATACTCTTGCAGCTCAACAATAGAAAGGTAAATAATCCAAATTTTAAAAATGAGAAAGCGTCTGAGTAGGTGTTTTTCTAAAGAAGATGTACAAATGGTCAATAAGCACATGAAAAGTTGCTCAGTATCATCATCACCAAGCAAATACAAATCAAAAGCACAAAAAGGTACACTTCACATCCACTGGGGTGGCTAAAATAAAGACATACAACAAGTGCTATCAAGGATGTGCAGAAATTAGAACCCTCAAGCCATGCTGGTGAGCATATGAAGTCGTACAGCTGCTTCGGAAAATAGTCTAGCAGTCCTCAAAATGGTACCCACAGAGTTGTTACCACATGACCCAACAGTTCTACTTTTAGATATGTACCCAAAATAATTGAAAACATACACTCAGACAAGTACCTGTACGTGCATTTTCATATTACCACTATTCACAATAGCCAAAATGTGGAAAGAGCCCAAATGTTCATCAACAGATGAATGGATAAACCAAATGTATTATATACATACAGTAGAATAGTATTCAGCCGTAAAAAGAGAAATGAAGCACTGACACATGCTGCAATGTGGATGAACCTTCAAAACATGTTATCTGAAAGAAGCCAGGCACAAAAGACCACATACTATATGATTCCATTTATTTGAAATGTCCAGAATAGGCAAATCTCTAGAAACAAAGTACATTAGTGGTTGGCAGGAGCTGGGGGTTGAGAAGAAATGAAGAGTGACTGCTAATGGGTGCAGGATTCTTCTGGGGTGTGATAAAAATGTTCTAAAATTATATTGTGGTGATGCTTTCACAACTCTGTGAATATACTCAAAACCATTGAATTATATACTTTAAATGAATGCATCGTATGGTATCTGAATTATACCTCAATAAAACTTAAAGAAAAATATATGTGATAATTTCGAGTGATTGGAGCATGACCAAGAGTCTTCCATAACTTAATTTAGACAACAACATGCAAGTGAGATAAAATGCAGTTTCTAATTTTGGTTTAATTTTTTGGGGGGGCAGTGGAGGAGAAGGTATAAACCCTAATGGGCACAGATGTAGCCTTTTATTAAGGATGAATCAGAAAGTTAGGAAGAAAACGGAGAGAAGACAGATTGGAAAAGGACACAAAGCGATTGCGGGAGACTTAGAAGACTGAGGTGAGAACGTGGGTGAGAGCACAGGAAAAGCTGAGAATGTGTCTTCAGGAAGAAGGAACATTGGCATTTACATTGGCAGGAAATGTCTTGGGGTAAGGAGGTCTCTATTCTCTTCATCTCCTTCAAAGATGATTCTCCTCTTGGTTACCAAGGGAAAGTTAGCTTACAAGACTAATAGTGTAAGGACCGCTGAAGTCTGCATGCTGGAAAGGAGCAGTTGTTCTGTTTTAGCAGGTGAATCATAGGTTCCAATTTTGAGTTTTGGTTAAGCGGTGAACTTGGGAATGTTATAGTGAATGGTCGCCACTGAAGAACCGTAACCGTTATACAAAATCTTCTCGAAAGCTGAAGTCAGTGTTGGAGTTAAGGCTCTGGCTGGTATTCTTTGACATAAAAAAGAATAAACAGAAAAAATTCTTAAATAAATGCCATTGAGAATGACACCATTACACTGTCCTAAGTATATACTGTATTTAATATCATGTAATGTCGGGGATTGTTATTACATATTTATGTGTAATTATACTTCTCATAGCAAGTTGGTTCTTTCTAATCTGAAATGCTATCACTATTCTTGTGTTAAAAATATATTTAATTTTTACATATCAAGGATTATCAAGAGAAATTTAAATCAGCTGGCTTTTCTCCATTGCATACTATTTGTGTTTCATATATTCAGAATAAAATTAAATAATAGAAAGTGTCAAAACGCTATTTTCTCAAGTGGATTGGCATCATTCTGGTTTTTACCTTCAAGAATAAAAAGAAAAAGGCAAACACTAATTGAGTGTATATCTACATAGAAATTAAATAGAATAATATTATTTACTGCCTGTTCGTTCATGAATCCATCTAACATTGATTGGGCTCATGTTCCGTGTGTGAGGTACTGAGAATGTGCAGATGAATTAGACAAATCCCTGGCCCCTAGGAGTTTTCAACCTGGAAATTTATAGTAAAAAATACTTCATTAAACAGTTGACCCTAAATTTTTAAAAATTTAATATAGGGGCAAACATCTTCAGATCCCTTCCAAATCAAATACGTCTTTATTCATCACTGACCTTGGCAGCTTTTCGAAAGTCATACTTCTCACATTGGTGAGTTACCCTTGAACAGTTTATTTAAATGATTAGGCTTCACAGGCTTGATCTGCCCATCAGATGCTCAGATCGTCATTTTTTTCACCATGTTTCATCCTGTAAATGTAATTCTAAATTAATTCAAGTTAAAAATTTCTTGTACTCATTTTTTTATTTCCCTTTTTGTCCCTTTTTGGCAAGTCCCAAAAGGCAGTAGGAATATAAATGCTTGTTCCACTTTTCTGATGAAACAGAAAAGCTCCCATTCAGAGGTCCAGCTGGTGGTGTCTGATGGTGCTTCATGCGGAATGACTCAAAGGCCAGAAGCCAGACTCAGCCACACATGCAGTGAGTGTGTGGCATTTGCTGTGCCACCGTCAGAGCTGAAAATTGAGTCCTGCATAGCACGATTTTGTGTGTGTGTGTGTATCTGTGAAAAATTAACAATTGCACAGAGAACAAATTCCTACAATGCACAAAATGAAAACTTCAGAAGATATATAAAGTGATGTGGTGAAAATTTAGTTTCCCTACTTACCCCTGGCTCCCAGGACCCCTCCCCAGAGGCAACAGTTGTTCCGGTATCTTCCATGTCTGTCCAGAGAGATTCTGCCAGGGCACCACTGCCAGTCTGTTCCTTTTCCTTCCAAAGCCAAGCACTTTATTTCAGATGATTGTGTGTTTAAAAGTATCCAATTATATATTAAATATGAAAAGCAAGTGACAATAGTATGTATAGTATGTGTCCATTTTTGTGAACTAGTAATACATTAGAAGAAAAATGCAGCTCAGTGATGTCCCATAATGTTAGCAGTGTCATGTAGAGTGGCGTTATTAGGTGTGGGGTAGAGTGGGGAATAGACTTTCTTCAGTAGCCAATCAGTGTTATATGAACTTTTTAAAATGAGTATATTCTCTTTTCATAATAAAACAATGGTTTTAACATAGCGGCCCATTTTCAAGAGGTCTTCTGAGTGTGTAAATATGTGTGCATGTGTGAAGAGTTTGAGTTTCTCTAGGCTTAGGTGTGACTGGTTGTCCTTCTAAGGTGTTAGTGAATTCTCACCTGTGCTTATTTTGACATAAGGATACCAAGTTGAACTAAATAATAAATTCTTAAAGGAGAGTGGTTTTTATGCAGAAGATGGAGCCCTCACAAATAGTTAACCAAAAATGGAGGGGTCTTGGGAAAAATGGCAAACAGCGTGTTAAACCATGTACATTTTATTTCTAGTCATGAATTCCTCTGGTGAACACACGTCATTTTCTTTCATACTATTATTTTCAGGACACTCAGCTTAACCTGAGAAGCAGAGTAGAACAAGCATTTGCAGTTTTTAACTAGCGATATGAATTTTATGTCCTAACTAGTTGAGGCTCCTCGTTTCCAACTTAAAGAATCACACAAAATATGGATAGTGGCTAAGAATGTACTCGGCGTGTAGCATTCTTCAAGAGCAACTTAATAGAGTGTTCACAGGGAATTTTCACATTTAGTATTCATTAATTGAGTGATTCTGTTTCTCTGAATGTATCTCCTGGTCAAAATCAGTTATAGACTAGGGTATTTAGTCTGGTAAATTTTGTTCATAAATATAGGAAACATGGAGGGGATCTCAGTGTCCAAAATAGAGGAATGGTTAGGTAAATTTTGGCATGTAACTAGAGCTAAGATGGTATATGAGAGACTGTTACGCATCAGTAAATAAGGTTTTTTATAGATCAGTTGATAACACGAGAAATTATTTACAAAATGATGTTAAATATAAAAGAATGATATAAATCCTTATGCCTTCATTTGTCAGAATGCATATATGTGTGTATTTGAGGGCAGTTTTTTCTTTGCAATATTTTTCAAGTTTTCTATAACAAATATATTAACTTTGAACATGAAAATAACTTAATCTTAATAAAATGGATAAAGAAAATATTATGGTTATTTTTTTTCTTCTTTTCATTTTAGTTATTGACAGGAACAGTGTTTTTCTTTAAATGATTTCCTTTCCTCAGAATACCTGAGAATTCCAGTCCTGAGACGAATTCTTTAATTTCCAATATTGTCAGTAATTTTTAAAAATTCTATTTTTGAACTGTATTTTTTGCCGTTTTATTGATGTAATTGACATACAGCATTGCATCAGTTGTATAGCATAATGATTTGACTTTCATATATCGTGAAATGATACCACAATAAGTTTAACATCTATCATCTTATATAGTCATGTCTATTTTTTTCTTTAAAAAATTTGAAGATGGATAGGTAGAAAGTCTTTCCTTCAATCCATTGGAATTTTACTCTCTTAACTGCTTAGAGACTGTCCTTTATCACTGGGCTTTATAAACCTCACTATAGCTATCTTATTTCACTTGTCTTATTCTTTTCTCCCATGGGGGCGCCTTTCAGTGCTTTCACAAGTTAGATTTCTGCAATTTTTTTTGGTTCCCAGATTTATTTTCTATTTTAAGACAAAATAGCTTGTCATTATTTTCAAATTATATTAAGTTTCCAGCAAAATCGTTCAAAAGCGTAGGGAGACTTACTGATCTTTGATAGAAGGTGTTGTTCTGTGTATTTGTCTGTCTACTATTAATGATCTTTAGTTCAAATGTTCATGATACGCTCACTCCACAATGATTATAAGTCAGGGGCTAGTGGCATTTGGGTATGTCTGCTCTATGAATGTGAATTGATAAAATATATGAATACACATCCTAGTGGTAATATAAAATACAAGCCCCTCGTGTGTATATGTGTGTGTGTGTAATCATAATTCACAGCGCTTGAAGTTCAAAGTCAAGCAGAGGCAGTGGAATAAGTTGCAAAATAGCTAGCTCCTTGAAGAGAATGTGCTTGAGTACAAAACAGAACTCTCAATGTTAGTTTTACATTTCTATTTGATGGAATCTAAGGTTATAGAAACGGCTGTAAAAATAATTTGTCTGAAAGAAGTCTGGATGCAGAAACCTAATAGAGAAAATATTTGAGAATATGGTTCATCAGCGAGTGCAACAGATACACTTCCCCAAGCGCCACGTGGCGCGGATCAAAGCATCCCATGACTTGGATCCGAGTGGCCAAATCATTACGTATCGATTGGAACCCCACTGGAGGATTAACCCCTTCGCGTTCATGCCAAGTTTTCTCTCACTCTTGGTGTCCGTATTTTTAGGGATATAATCTTCCTGCCACTATCGCCTTTTTCTTTTTTTAAGA
The DNA here is from genome assembly GCF_021613505.1 of Equus quagga. Lineage (NCBI taxonomy): Eukaryota > Metazoa > Chordata > Mammalia > Perissodactyla > Equidae > Equus > Equus quagga. The sequence goes on from NC_060267.1 coordinate 118,060,896, forward strand.
TAATCGTCTAGTTGGATATCATTTATCTTTCAAAATTATTTTGTTCTTATTCTAAATTATTTAATGGCACTATTCTTTGCTTGAACGCAAAAAGATTGTACAATTATGCAAAAGCAGTTCGTGGCGGAAGGGAGGAGGAAGAAATGTGTAATATTCTGGGTACAAGACAGCAAGAGAATCTCAAAATCAAGTACAGATTTTATAACTTTCATTATGTAGATTAAATGGTAAGTTCTAGCTTTTTAAAGCATCCTTTGCAGTCTGAGTAGAGAGTTTGCCTCTCACAAAAGCGTGTCAGACACTTTTCATACATGGTGGTACATTTCTAGCACTGGACCATTCACCCTTTGGAATTAACTCTTGCTTTTAAATAACAATGCAGAATTAATTAGTAAATTCCAGGGGAAAAGGAAAGCACAGGTTCGTTCATGTCCACATTTGGCCATGTGGGCTCACTCCTCTTGCTTTTGGCGTCTGCTGGGATGGTTTTTGGCAGCAAATTCACGCTCTTGCCCTCTGTGTGTTTTCTTTCAGTTTGTCCCACGAGGAGCATTCCCATAGCCATCCTCTCTATGGACATGGTGTGTGCAAGTGGCCAGGCTGTGAAGCAGTGTGTGAAGACTTCCAGTCATTTCTAAAGTAAGAATGATTTTATATTGCTTGCTTCTTTTACATAGCCATTACCTCCCACTGTCCATGCTTTTCCTCGTAAAATGCCTTTTTGATGGAGGGTTTCACACCACCGTTTGGAGAGTGGACTCTAAATCACCAGGTCTAGCACACTGTCATAGGAATAGTTACAACATCTATTGAGGGTTGCACAGTAAAGGGGAAAGATTTATACCCAAGAGTAGTTTTGATACTCCTAGGACGAGCCTATGTTTACCTATATTTCCGTGATTAAATAAAAATGCTCCCAATATTAAACTTGAAATAATTCCATTTTCACTTTTATTCATGTCCTTCCACACTATCAGTGATATATGCACTGACTCTTAATTTTATAAAATCAGTGTCAATTACTGGCCAATTGCAGCTTGGTGATTGGGCCTCCTTGTTATTATACAAATGACTTTATAAACTTAAGCAATGGATGCTGAGGAAATGCTACCAACTTAATTCTCATCTTTTGATATTGCTGTTGACTTCTGTTCAGATTCTTGTCCTTATAGGGAGAATGGAGTAAGTTTAATTTCTGCAGCTAAAGTATGCCTAAAACTTGGGTTATCCCATTTGAATCTCTAAAGCTGATAGAGTGTCTCTGTAGGTGAATGATAGGTTAATCCTCTCGTGGCGGAAGTGAGATACTCCTGTACTACATCTTAATATTTCCCTTTCCTATGGTACCTTGTCCTTTAAAAATATTTAGACTAAATTGCCTTGCATTATTGACATCACATAAATATATTCATAATATCGTTGAATCATTGATGTATGGACTGAATGTAATATTACATTTTTTAAAATATATTTATATATCGTGCAGCATATCTGGGTGCATGATGGTTTACAAATTGGGTATTGGGGGGGCTTTCCCTCTGGTTTTTCTGGCTCATTCAAGCACCAGGAAATGGAGGCTGGCTGATTTATGGGCAGGTCTCTGGTTTTATATAGTCTTTACATTGTTAGAACAATCTCTATACCTATCTTTATGGACCTAGATACAAATATTGTGATAAACACACGCTTAGAGATCTGTCTATGTTACCTGCAAGCAGTTTTGGTGAATATCACTTTTTGATTAATGAATGGAAGCCTGTGAGTCCACTTCATAGCTTCCTAGCTTTAATATTTTACTTCATGAACATTATGTGATCATTAAAAACTTAAGTACTTATAATTTTTTAAAACGAGATATCTAAAATTGTTTCTAAATATCAGCCATCAAGAGCAGTGTGACACTATTTTAAATTAAGCTACAGCCCTTTACAATGATTATGATTCAAGTTAGTGCTATTGGGCTTTGTTCTCTTATAAATCACTCATTATAGAATCTTTGTTTTGTTATTTCCCGATCATCTGCCTAATTGTATTTAGATAATGAGAAAAAGATCTTGGCAGAAACCACTCTTAGATTCTGATTTCTCCTTCTGCACCCGTGCTATCTTTGGTAAATATCTTGATGCTAATTTTACTCATCTATAGAATGGCCAATAAACATCTATGTATATGATTTATTTTTATATAGTCTCTAGAACTATAAAACTGCTGTCAACATTCTCAGTGACATGTGTCAATTTTAAAGTCACAAGGGAAGAGGGCAGTTTTCCAATTTTGACCCATTTAAAAAATGTTGTGAATAGCCTAAGTATTTCCACTGTAATCCTCAAATCGTGTCTGTTTAGTATGTGATCCGACAGATAATTTATAAATAAGTAAATACAGCACATATATATATGTGTGTGTGTGTGTATACATATGCATATGTACAGTCATGCAGTGCTTAACGAAAGGGACAGGTTCTGAGAAATGCGCTGTCAGGCGATTTCACCAGCGTGCGAGCATCATACTGTGCGCTCACACAAACATAGATGGTATAGCCTGCTACACAGGTGGGTTGTATGGTACTAACTTATAAGACCACCATCATATATGTGGTCTGTTGTTGACCAAAATGTCATTATGCAGCACATGACTGTGTGTTTATATGTGTGTGTGTATGTGTATTTTTAAAATATACCTCCACAAAGAGACAGCACCCTTCCAAACCACATCTAGTACTAAAGAAAAGAATCTAAAGATCATTAAAATTGGGACCTAGACTTGATTGCTATGAAGAAGCCCTTTTCTCTTCTAAGGATGTGAAGAGTCTGGCTCTTGTCTGCGAAACCCCCCATCAGTTCTTTTTTTTAAAGATTGGCACCTGAGCTAACAACTGTTGCTGGTCTTCTTTTTTTTTTTCTGCTTTTTCTCCCAAAATTCCCCCAGTACATAGTTGTATATTTTAGTTGTGGGTCCTTCTAGTTGTGGCATGTCCGACGCCACCTCAGCGTGGCCTGACGAGTGGTGCCATGGCCGTGCCCACGATCCAAACCAGCGGAACCTTGGGCCGCTGAAGCAGAGCGTGCCAACTTCACCACTTGACCATGGGGCCAGTCCCCCCCCCCCCCCCCGCCCCCCCGCCATCAGTTCTTTATTGTGGTTTTGCACATGACATGACATGTTCTCAGTTCGCGTTTGCTCAGTGGAATTGGAATGCCTATTATGAACCTGCAGCTGTTGCTTGTTTATTTCCTCATATTTATTTATTGACTTATATTTGTCAGAAGACTTTTGTTTGCAAGCTGTAGAAACTCAAAGTTAAGCCAAAAAAAAGTGGGGAGGGGGTAGATGAGGGATGATAATTGGCTCCTGTAACTGGGAAGTCCACTGGTACAGCTAGCTTCAAGTATGGCTGGATCCAGGTGCTTAAACAAGGTTATGGGAGTATTGTTTCTTTGTCTGTTAGCTCTGTTTTCTTCTGTGTTGCCTTTATTCTTAGGCTGTTTCCAAGTGGAACCAAAGAAGACAAATTTATGTGCCACAAGTTTATCAATCTCAGAGTGCATCTCTTTTCCCATAATTCCAGAAAAAGTCCTGGACAGACTGTCATTGGCCCAGATTGAGTCATGTGTTCTAGCTTTAACCATCTAGAGCAGAAGATGTTCACCCTACGTGAACCACATGGGGGCTAAGGATGAGTGACTTAGTTCCTGAGAGTGAAAAATGAGTATTGTAAACTAGCAAAGGGAGAGTAAATGCTGAATAAGAAAAACCTTCTAGCACTCAGTTCTCTTGGTGCTCTCCTGAGTTACACATTGATGGGCCATGTATGACAAATTCAGGGTTTTGATTTTCCTTTACGGTATGACTTTAGCTCTTGGAAATTCAGAGTTGTCTTCAGGTTTCTGGATCGCGCCTAACGTCGTGGAAAATTCGTCTGGCAGATTCACATCTCCCACACCCCTGGCAGTCTAAAGGGTAATCACATTGGCTTTGACGAAACCAACTTTGCTTTCCGTTGAACTGGACTGGAAGAGTTACCGTACTTCTTGTGGCTCAGACAAAAACCGCGTGGCCTTTTTAAATGATGTTATGGTGGAGTCATTGTTACCGGGAAGTGAAGTTGTAAGCATTTCTTCTCAAATTGCCAGATTTCTAGACTCTGAAAGCACCTCTTTCCTGGGCCCACTCTTCTCTGCCATTATCCCGCTAAAGGTGTGTTCTTATGGTTTAAGCAAATTGATACCAGTGATGCTTGGATTCTCCAAGGAGCTCTTACTCAACAAAATGGAGCATTGCTCTAACCTTGATTTAGGTGTTGCTTTGTAGATTTTTTTCACCTCTCTTCTAATCCCCTAATTTTATATTTCCCTATGAAGAGTTCATAATTAAATAATCCTGAGCTGTGCAAAAGGCACAGTTCCAAGTGCTTTACATATATAACTCACATAACCACAACCACCTTGTAGTGGTAAGATTGTAGTATTACTCTCAACCTACAGATAAGGAAACCAAGGCACAGAGAGGGTGAGTGATTTTCCCACGGCCTCACAGTTAATAAGAAGTGGAGTCAAGATCCAAACCCAGGCAGTCTGGCTTCATAGTACTTGCTCTTAACTGCTGCACAATACTGCCTGTTAGAAGCAGTGGGATTTCTGTATGCTTTCTACTTATGGCAGTAGGTTTAAAGAAAGCTTTGAAGAGAGGCAGATTGGGTAGTGAAGCTACTTAGCATTAGTGTGTTCTTTGAGCTTGTTACACAGCGTCCCTGAGCCCCCGTATCAGCATATGTAATTTGATATGATAATAATAACTACCTCTTGGGGTTAGAATTAAAAGGTACATCATGTAAAGTGCCTAGCCCATAGTAGGCACTCTTTACACATGTTAGTATTTCTTTTGTTTTCTATTGAAGTATATAGATAGATAGATAGATAGATAGACAGAGCTATATATGTAATTTCCTTTTTTTTTTCTCGTGAGGAAGATTGTCGCTGAGCTAACATCTGTGCCAATCTTCCACTGCTTTATGTGGGATGCCCCCACAGTGTGGCCTGAGGGGCAGTGCTGGGTGCACGCCCGGGATCTGAACCTGCAAACTCCGGGCTGCCAAAGTAGACTGCTCAAACTTAACCACTACACCACCAGGCCAGCCCCATGAAGTATATTTTTTAAAGAGGGATAATTTAAAATATCCAAACATTTCTGATCTTGTACCTAGGGAATGGGCTCTGACTATGCAAAGCATTGATGTGTCAAAAGAGATCCTTCTTTAGTATTATTTTTTAACTATAAATTTCTGGTAAAGACTCCCACACGATTGAATGTGATCTTAGGACAGGGGTGGCAAACTTTTTCCATAAAGGATCAGACAGTACATATGTTAGGCTTTTGCAGGCCATACAATTGCTGAAGGAGCCATTGGACCATATGTAAGGAATGGGCGTGGCTGGGTCCCTTAGACCGGTTTCCTGACCTCTGACCTAGCGTAAAATTTTTGGTATCATCACATTTTTTTAGCTGAGAAACGTTTTTGCATTGCTAAATGTTTTGCATTTCTATCCTGGGTTATTTTAGTTGAGCTTCACAGAGCCCTCATGTTTATTCATATTTGGGGAAAATATCCATGCATGTTTTACCCAGTTACTTCATTCATCAACCGCAGTTTTTATATTTACATGGGCGTGGGTTCTTCCACCTGGTTTTTTAGGGTTGAGTGTGAGACGGGAAAGTGACTTTGCTTGGTAACTGCTTTCTGATCTTCTGTTGCTCAGGCTAGTAAGATGTAACTTGTGGAGAAGCCAAGATCCGTTACTCAGGTTAGAAATCCCATCTGACAAGAAAATGCCACGGTTAACAGAGACGGGGTTAAAGGAAGCGAGGTGGGGCTCGCAGGCCTAAAAATGAGGCATAGTCGTTTCCCTCCTGAGGAAGAAATATCATAACTGTTGGTAAATCAAAACCAGAGATTTGACACTTTTCTGTGATCATTCTGCAGTGTTTGTTCCCAAGGTGAGGAATACCACAGGGCCCTCGATTTCAAAGATAAATACTGTACAAATAACCATCCTGTTGTCTTTCCCTCCCAGCCAACAGAGAGACGCTTTATCAGAATCAGCAGATACCCAGTCTATTGTACACATTTATTTCCCTGTTTCTTCTCAAAACAAGTTGTAGTTTTAGTGTTGGTTTTTTTTTTTTTAATCTATCAAGCATGAGTTCTCATGTGACTGTCGTATTTGTTAGAGCTAACTGATACCAGCAGGTGCTCCTGCTAACTCGGATGAAATCCTCCAGCCCCGCATTGCTTGCAATCCTCCGATGGCAGAAAAACAAAAACAAGCCTGGTACCATCCAGAGAGGTGAAGCTCGTCATGTTCTTCCATCCTCTCCCGGCTTGCGTCAATTTTTTTCTTTTTAAACCAGGTTGAAGACACAATCTTTACCAGTAGAAACATGAATTTATAATTCTCCCCTTTTTCTTTTTAAAAAAGGGCTCATATAATTCTTTGGCAAGGTAGGGAGTGGATTTGAAGGTTAAATCATGACCACATTTTCCTGTTTCCAACTTAGAATGTAAAATCAGACACAGACCCATAGTCTCACAAATACCAGGTACTCTCATGTGCTTGGGAAAAATATTTCTATTTCCCCTGGTTTTTCTTTTAGATGGTCACTTCTGTAACATCTAATAAAAGTATATTTTGTATCCTTGCTTCGTATCCATTTGAAAGGAATTGGGTTTTTTTTTTAATTTTTGTTTTTTGGTTGTTTCTCATGGAGAAAAGTACAATGCCAGACAGTCGAAACAGAAATTCCTTTGCCTGTTAGTCAGATGTATATTATTTAGGAAAGCCAACATAAATTTGATATGTGCTCTAATAGAAGACACGGTGAGAAATGTTGAAAGAAAATGCCCAGAGGTGGAACTTTGACCCTTTCGGAAAGGTCAAGGGCTGTAGACAGTAGAGGACATTTCATTGGTAATTTGCTTTTTAAAATTTTTTCTGTGAATGTTACTTCTAAAAACTGAAGAGTTTTTATGTGAAAGAAACTACTAAGTGCGCTCTGTAATGTTTTCACAAGTGTTTTTATCATGGTAACATCTTGTTTACTTTAGTTCCCTGCCTAAAACTACTTGGAACATGTTAAGAAAACATTTCAAGAAAGCCTCGACAAAGAGGCTTTTGTTAAACAGCCACCGTGAGGCTGCAAGGATCACAAAGGTGTTAACTTTCAGCCCCTTAAGCACTTCCACATGAAATTCCAGCAACTCTGTTTGTGGTTTTGGAAAAACAAAGTGTATGTTAAAGAAACCAGGTATATGCTAATACATGTCGAAGGAGGCCGGATATCATAAATTGTTTCAAACCCATTTGTGGCTCTCCTTTGCACGCCTGAATGTTCTGCAGTGAAATTACCTCTAGTTCATGCAGGAGACTTGAGCACATGTAGAAGGAATAGCCATCTATAGTGTGGGTGTATGCAAATTGAATTCCAGCCTCACAATTTAAATCTCAAGAACACGGGGATGAAGTTTTCCCCCATCAGATCCCAGGTGACAAGTCTTTGAGTCTCAGAAAAGGAGCTTAATATTTTTAGGAATTTGACTTTTCCACTTATCATCATTTTTGAGTTGTTTTATAAAAATAAAAATTGGGTGTTACCAAAAAACATTTTTCCCCCCCTTAAAAATGTCTCTCCTTTCACCTTTCTGACATTGTTGAGGAGTTCAGGACCTTTCCAAGTACTTAGAGGTCAGAGTGGCCTAAATACCACAGTGCCCTCTAGTGATCTATAGAATATTAGATAGAAAAGTTTAGACAAGTTTGCCAAAGATAACAGGCCCAGTGCCACCACTTTGCTCAAAAAAAGCAAATAACATTTGAATGCATTTTTTTCAGCAAACAGATTTTAGTCAGAAATGCAAATGAAATTTAATTTTTTCTTGTAGGCTTTGAAAGCATTAGAAAAAATTTTTAATGTCTACTTATGCAATTAATTCTACATATAACTGCATATGTCTATCTAGCACATGGTATCGCCATAGATACATTGTTGTGTGTTCTTATGTTTTAAGAGCCATTAGTTAGCCTAGGTATTTCACGTGATCATTTCCGGCGTGTAATTAGAAGGCATTACTTAAAAGACGGGGATCATCTTTGCTCCATACTTTTATTGACACTGTCTACCATATTATGGCCATGTCTAAATGGTAAAATTTATTATTAGCAGTAGTGTCACAAAAGTCTGAGACAGCGATTTTCCTTTCAATAAAAGTAGTTAAAAACCTTTTAGAAAATCCATAATTTTGATTGCTGGTACTTCATAAATGTATAACTGGTACTTTTTAGCTGTCTCTTTAGGGAAAAATGAGTTTTATCACCTGCAGTACCTGGGTTAATGAAATTGTGTGTTGGAATTTAGCCAGGATGAAAGATGAGATCATTCTAAGACACTAATATTGGCAACAGGTCTCATAAAAAGCTCTGACTCTTGAGTGAAGTATCATTAGATTTTTTTTTATTATTATTATTTTATTTAAATTGAGGGATTAAGTTAGTTGTCGTTTTCAAAGTTTCTGCACTAGTGAGATTCTCATTTGGCATCACATTCAAAACCCAGTGACCTAAAAACCTGTACAGAGCCAAGAGAAACAGAGAAATGTCCATCAGTGCCTAGGACAAGAATTTCCTTGCCTCAAATTTCAACTCCAGTTCCTGTTCAGACCTTTACAAATCACGACTCTCAGCTCAAATTTGAAATAATGCTGCCTTTTTCCCTGTGTTCCTCCTGTGTTTGATTGTTTGTGGATATTAGCTGTCCAGGAAATCCCATACTTACAGATATAAATCCAGAATGATCTTGTTTTTCCGCAGCCAGCCCAGGATGTATTAGACAGTTATGATGATTTGTTAATTTTTGTGACCTGTATTTATTTTATATGCGCTGTGTACTTTGAGGGTGGAATCAGCTGTTGAAATAGTCTTGTCTCTCACACACAGAAAGGAAGCACTCTACTTTTTCTTTTCTGCTTTGGGTTTTCTTGCTTT